>NW_028270164.1:26298225-26612225 GCF_037043375.1 Chiloscyllium plagiosum
CAGTAGCATTTGGGATGGACTAAGCATTTTTCCAAGAACCAGCTTCTCAATTGGCTCCTCTGAGCATCCCATTCAATTAAGAATGATAGGCATACTCCCAATACAACCAGCCCAGGACAAGTTGGCACAGCTAAGGCAAGTTGGAAATGTGAAAGCTTCTTAAGATGGAAGTACTCTCAGAGACACAGGTTAAAAATAAAAATCCAACAGGGACCAAGCATTTAACCCTTTTTACTGTAAGAGAAACCTTGTTAGATATTTGACAGCCTTCCATACTGCAGCCTCATTTTAGCCTCTGGACTGCCATGGGGAGACTGTGTCAATGAACCTAGTAGTCTCTGTAAGCAACCAAGAGCTGTTCCTGTGTCGACAAATTTCAGTGTGAGCTGGTAATATTGCTCCAAATTGAAGTCTTAAGTTCAATAAAGCTAATCCATCGCCATCCTGCCCTGGGAAACTTCCCACTGTGACAGGAATGCATCATGGACCAGTTCTGAAGTTGTTCTTGCCATTGTCCTGCAATTGTTTGCAAAGACCTCACTAGCAATTTCATGTTAGATAATTGACAATTTGTTTCTTCTGCCAATGATTTAAACAAGTAATAACTTCGCAGATGAATAAGACTAATTTTAGAAGTCAAAAACTGAGTGAAAAACTGGTAGAAAGTCAAAGTGGTTGGAAAGTGTGAGGGTACATTTGAAATTCATAAGTGTTTGAGAGAATATTCATTAAAAATCACATGTGGTTCTGCTGGGGAATCACTGAATGAGTGGAAGAAGCTAACATGCAAAGGAATTTACAGCCACAGATCTCTGCATGCAGAAGACTTATATCTTGATACAGAAGATGTGGACATTTGAACCGGAAATACTGTGACAGATCACAGTAGTTAAATCTGTCTGAGATGCTGAGTACTGAAAACTGGCTTCTCTAACACAGTTTACCTTTCACACCAATATTAGCTCCTTTATTAAGATAGCTAACAGCTTCCATTCTCAAGCAGACCGAGACAAGGCACAGAACTGTCTAGGTATATTTTAGAATAAAATTGCGTAAATTCTTTAACATGAATCTTGAATCAATTGCAAATTGAAAAGTTCTAAACCATGAAAATAGTGCACACAAATAAATTTACATGACATTCATATTCATCATTCAGCAACCTTAAAGATCTGAAAAGTGGCAGTCTCCCATACGTTGTAACTATGCTCCCTCTGATTTATAAGATGAACAAGCTCCACATTTCTGACAGGAGACTCCAATCAGGTCTCTACCAGAACAATGGAGCATTACTTCCATTCTGACAGTTTCCTAATAGTGCAGAACTGCCCAGGGAAGGCAAATCATACCCTGCCTCCCTCACAGCAGTCAGTTACGGTGGTCTGAAATTTAAATATCCAGAACCAGAGGCAGACACTTTGACAGGTACTGTGAAAAGATAACGACACAAGGTGAATGTGAGCTCAGACGCAGGGAGAGTCAGGTGCCAGGTGAGCAGGGTGCCAAAATGAGTAGAATGCCAAGAGAATCTGGGATAGGGTGCCACAGTGTAGGGTGCAGGGTAAGGCGCGGTGTGTTAAGTAATGGAGGGCTTCTGTTGGGATAGGTGGGATTTATTGGGTACAGCAGGGTGTAGCAGAGTGGGGATGTCAAATCTCAGAGGGATAGAAGGACAGTGAGAGTCACAGTGGGGTGAAATAAGACTGGTCCAGAGTGGGGGAAAAGTGGGTGTGCATTTGGTGATGGGACAGGGATGTCAGGTACAGTATGGGGGAGGAAGAGTTTGGGTCCATCATGTGGGGAGAGGGCAGAGGTAAGGAGGTGGAGGAGGAAAGGTGTGCTTGGATCCATCAGCAGAGGGAGTGTCAGTTCTTTGTGGGGGAGAGCGAGAGAGAGAGAGGCAGGAGTGTCAGCAGGGGTTTGGTGTCAATTCCTGAGCAGAGGAAGGTGGGGATCAGGCCTGGAGTAGGGAAAGAGAGGATGGGATCCAGCAGCAGGGTGAGGATATCAGGGGAAGGGATAATGGTTGTTTGTGTCACGGGAAGGGGGTGGGGAGTGCTGGAATAAGAAGGGATTTAGATCTGGATGGAGCAAGGAAAGGGGAGATCGAATTTTGGGTCCTGGACATGAAGGAGAGTATTGGTCCGGTGGCAGGGAGTTTGTCAGGTCGTAGTCTGGGGATGGGTGGCGGTTTTCGGCAAGCGTGAGGTAAGTTGGAAGGGTCAGTTAAAAATTTACTCGAGTGATACACCAAGCATTTATTTGTCTAATTTTTCCTGGGTAGCTATTTACTTCACTGCAATGGAATCCTGCAAATTAAATTAAATATTTCAGAGGCTTCCAAGCATTGGGGTGCTGCAGAGCAGGACACTCAATTTCCGAGATCAATTCCTTTGAAGTTGGCTGCAATGCGAATCCCACAGAGTCCCCTTTGCACAATTCACATTGATACTTCAGAAATGATTATTTGGCCATCAAAGAACCTACACCATCATTTTATAACTGTACCAGCAAAATATTGCAGTATTTTGAGATATCAATCGACAGCCTGGTCAAGACTAACGAATTGCTACCCAATTTGTACTGAGATTTTTTTCAAGTACAGTATTAGAGAGTTGTTGCTGGAATACCACCTCTGGGCTGAAACAATTTCACTTTCTCCAGTAGCTTCTACGTACAAATCTGGTTCTTTAATTTAACACATTTCCTAATCTCCAGAGTTAATCTTATATTTGATTTTTGTTTTTCACTGCAGGGCAGAGGAGATGTTATTATGCTTCATAAAATGTCTCACAAGAACATTCAATTGCCAAACAGCTATCTCTGTGGGAATATAAGCCTGGAAGTTTGGCCTTAATTGAATTTGTTATCATATGACCTTTGGTTTTCTGCTACTAATTATAAAGACAGAAATGCAAGAAAGACTATGGTTTCAGCCCTTATTGTACAGAGCAACGTATGGCAATATTAGTGAATGATCTACTATTAAGGCTGTTCAACAATTCAAAGTAACGCTGCAGATTTATTGATGATGCATTTTCTTAGAATGCAGACCTGAAAGACTGATGGAAAAATGCTCCTGAAAACCAACTACTCAGGTGCATCTTTGCTCTGCAAACTAACTGAATCTTAGGTACAGTCATCAGTTTGTGCTAGGATCATATGAATGCCACAGCTCATTTCGGCATTGATGCTGAATTGGCCTAATTCAGCATCTCCTTGAAAACACCACCAAAACACATACTTTGCTAAAGCCATCTGCTTCATGTGTGAGCCATGTGGATTTCATGCAAGAGAAAAGAACAGCAAAGCATCACAGGAACAACAGCATAAAAACAGGTGTTGGAAGTTGAGGGAACACTGTCTGAATACAGTTGTTTTACAGGCCATAATTATGTAATACAAGCTATCAACATAAAAAAAAATCTACTTGTTAAGACCCAACAACATTGAAGCGCAAGGTGCTAATCAATTGCTTTGCTGCGAAGATTGAGGGAATTTGTAAAACTTCATATGCCATATCCCTCCCATTTGCCCATCCAACCCTGAATTTCCAATATATTCTAGTTTCTTTTCATCTGCCCTCACACCCTTGCCTAGCTCATCCTGTCCACAACCTCCACCTCTTGCTCCCTGACCCTATTCCCACAGAATTCCTGACAATTCAAGTTTCCATCTGGCCCCATGCTGGCTGATATCGATAATTCCTTCTCCCCATGCACTGGATTCCTTCCCATCAAAGCTGCTAGCACCACCAATCTCCTCACAAGACCCATCTTGATTCTGCCATCCTTGCAAGCTTCCACTCCATCTCCAACCTATATAGTTTTCTCCAAATTTCTTGAATCTTTCGACACCATCACCTCCCCACCCTCATTCCCTGTCCATCTCTCCAACAATTTATATTTGAACCCATTCATTCAGGAGTCTGTACCTGCCAACACTAAAACAGTCCTATTTGACTGCAATTTTGCCATACTCTTTTTTTTCTCCAACTTACAGATCTGTCCATTGCCTTCAACATCCTCCAATGCCTTAAAATCACAGGAAATCCTAAAATCACAAGAAATCCAAACAGGAGTTGGCAATTCAGTCCCTTGAACCTGCTCAGCCATTTAATAACTTCATGTTTGAACCAAGTACTGCATTAAGCTAACTTTCTTGCTGGTCCCCTAGAACCCCCTTCGCTCACCTAGTTCTTACTTAATCAAAGGTTCCTGCAATGGCTTTGCTTCCTGTTCTGTTATTGTTGCAGCTCTCAAGAAGCTGAATTGGCCCCTTTATATTTTTCATCTACATGCTGGCAAAATCTAAAATCTCAAAATCTGCTTCTACATGTACATCAATAAAACCTGGATCTATCTTTTCAACACTTAGCTTGAACATGCCACTGAGTCAGTTGTTGCACCACGGAATGAGTGTGAATTTTCTCCCACTGAAAACTGGGATGGTCAAAGTATTGCTTTGAGCCCCATCACAAATCTTGTTCCTTAATGGTGATAGGGAATGAATTTGTGGCAGGGTCCAAAAGCAATGGATTTGGGTTAGCTACCCCACTCCCTGGCCATTATCTCAGGCACTGTTTTTAATTTCAGAGTCTGATTTGACCTTGAGGTGCATCTATGCTTCATATTCTCCCCATCAAAAAGATCACCAACTAACAACTTCTTAGTGACCCTTCTACACTCAAGCTTCAGCTGAACTATCCCTGAATGTCTTATCCATGCTTTTATTAGAGGCAAATCTATCTTTTCCAAGACTATTCTTACTAACTTCTAACCAATCACCTCCATAAGCTGAAATTCATCCAGAATTCTTCTTCTTCTGTCCTGACTTGCACTAAACCTCACCAACATTGGCTCCCAATCCTTGAGTACTTTCTTCTTTAGTTTGGTGTCAATTTCACTTGGTTCATCTGTGAAATGGGCACAGTTACAAATGTTACAATCCCCAAAGATATGGGTAACCTTTAGAAAGGTGTTTGATTTCCAGTGACTGACCAGAAGGATGATATTTTCCATCTTTCAGATATTTAATGCAGCAAACACATGAAAAGCAGCACTGGCTACAATGTAATAATTGGAGTCACAATGAGAGTCACATGGGCCCTGTATCCTTAGAAATGCAAATGAGTTATCCTCAGGTTTCTGAAACCAATCAGACAATAGAACTGGACAATTTAAAGGGTAACAATTTGCAAAATCTTTCCTTTTTACCACTTTCATGTGTCTTAAAGACTAGCAGTCTATCCACTTTCAAGGAAGCTACCCTGGTTAATTGCTTACAACATCCTTTCAGTGATGCAACCTGGATATTTCTTTCATCTTCAACAACCATGGCACCCCACCCCAAAACTGAAAAGGATGTTGTCAGGCAGAGTAGGTCACATGGCCTTCTATTTTATCCTAAATTAACAATAGATAATTATTGCTCACCTCGCCAAAAAATGCTCCCATTCCTAGAATAAATGGGAACAAATAAATTTTTTAAAAGAGTGATAATACTAGATTTTTGAAGCAGGCTACCAGAAATTTAACCTTTTACTGGCTGGAACATTGAGTTAAGTTTCTCAAAGGGATCAGTCATTGCAATTGACAAAAATTGCCACAATTTTGGATGACACAGTCTCAAAGCAAAACAATCACACAAACTTCATCTTTGTAAAAAACAAATGGAACACATAGTCCCAACTGAACATGTACATATGATTACCTGGCAACCTGATAGTGGTGATAGCACAGAACTCATTGCCACAGAAGGCTGTGGAGGCCAAGTCACTGAGTTCTTTAAAACCAAGGTTGATAGGTAAAGGAATCAAAGGTTACAGACAGAAGGCAGAAAAATGGGTTTGAGAATTATATCAGCCATAAATGAATATTAGAGCTGTCTCAATGTGCCAAATGTCCTAAATCAGCTCCTATATCTTTTGGTCTTCCAATCCAGACCAGCAGGCTAAGTCTCCTTAATTGTAGTATGCATTCATAAAGTTGACCCTTGCAAATTCAATTTTAAGTCCAAATCTCATACATTATGGACATCAGACCTCTGTCTGAATCACTTCAGGCAAAAATGAGCTTCTATTCTCTGTTACCAATGAACTCCTTTAATTGCACAGTGTGAGAATCATTGTCAGGGTTCCTCTCCTGCTACAAAGGGTTAAAAGAATAATCTCCACCACTCGAAACTAGCTAAACAACTTGAGGCATATAATCAAAATTATTTGATTAAACACTGTCAAATTGTTGGGTGCTACACTGTTTTGCAGAAGAACCACTGAAGCAATTTGAAATTGTCCCTAAATACAGCTTTGTCTAAAGAAAAATGAAATATGGTAAATTACTTTGAAAATTCACAGAAAAATGCTGTCATAAAATGTCACTGCTGAAAACGGTCAATTTTACATTGGAGCAGTGATATGTGTACAAAGTAATCTTCAGCATATTGTCAATTCTGAAACCTGCTGATCAGTAATCATTTATTGGGGCATGATTTGACTAACATTTCTCCCACAGCCTTCAGAGTCGTAATGTTGTCTGTTTCTGCTACATCTGTCAATCCTTTTTGAATTATTTATTCCCATTCATTCTGGACACAGACTTTGCTCGCGAGGTCAGCATTTATTGTAGACTGGCTTATTCTAGCTTCTTCCTTCAGTTTATTCAGATTGAAGTAATCTCATCAGTCTCTGTCCCAATGCTTCTGGTCTGGGACTAACACAAAAGCTTTACTCTAAAGTAATCTAGTTCACTATATATCCTTCCCTTCTCAAAAGCACTGTCATACATAGCTATCCTATTTCAAGGGGTTCACAGAATTGCCCAAAACACAAAGTAAAACTGAAACCAAAACTCCTTCTTCCCAAACAATGGGTGCTTCCCTTAATCTTAAATACAATTTTAAGTTCCAGAAGCCTCTGACAATTCTTGAGACCCCAGTGTTTACCTTGCTGAGTTGCATAACAATCCAAGATAAACAAAGAAATGCTTCCATGGTTCACTCTAAGCTTGAAACCTGTCTTATATGAAATCTCTATTGTTACAAAATTACTTACAAGTTAATTATTAACTTTAGTTACATAAAACTCCACTTATGAGCACAAAAATCAGAGAAACAAATTTAAGATAGACCATAGTTTACATAACAATTTTCTCACTCTGCTTTAGACAACATTCTTCCTCTGTCTGAAATTGCCCTAATTTAAATGAAAGATATTGATTTGAGATCGAAGTTGCTCTCCCTCAAACTGAATTCCAAATTCTACCATTTTACAATTTCTACCTCTACAGGATTTTTAACTAAGAGATCTCTTATTAATCTTACCTTATCATATGTTACTGGGTCTAAAATAGCCTGTTCCCTGATGCACGCTACAAATTCATCTTCAATCTTATACATGCCCATCTGAGTTGTCCAGTGAATGTGCAGATTCAAATCAGCCATGTCATTTACAGTGGTCTACTTGCACGCCTCATTATTTTTCCATTCATACTTTCTATCACAGTGAGGAACTCTCTGTGAATCTAAAGAAAACTCCCACCTGTTACTTCTTTCTCTTGGCTATTCCTTAATTCTATCTGAAATAGATTCCACATCATAATTTGCATCGATACCACTATTTTTCATTACACGGACACCTTCATTTTTTAGCGACGCAACCCCACCTTGTTTTCTTTCTGCCTATTCTTCCAGAACAAATACTCTTGAATGTTGAGTTTCCAGGTTTGGTCACTGTGCTATCATGACTCCATAATAGCTATTACATCATATTCATTTATTTATGTTTGCGCCATATACTCATCTATCTTGTTACAAATGCGATGTGTACTCAGGCAAAAAGTCTTAAGTGTTGACATTTTTTGACTATCATTGCTTAATCTGACTCTATTTTCTGCTGCATTCTTCTGCTCATATTTCTCTTTCCTGTCACAATTTAGCATTTGCCTCTTCACTATCTTGCAGCTCTCTTCTTTCATTTTGATTTATTCAACTTCCCTTCAGTTGAATCCTCCCCACTGACAAATAAGTTTCAAGTTCTATCTATAACCCTAGCTACACAACTCACCAGACACAGGTCTCAGCATAATTAAAATTAAAGTGAACAGCTCTTTCCTGCCACAGCATTAGTGCCAGTGCCTCATGAATCAGAGCCCATTCCTCTCACACCAATCATTCGGCCATATATTTACCTCTCTAGTTTTATTTCCCCTATGCCATTTTTTAACATGGCACAGGCAGTACTCCAGAGAGATTAGTGTTTCGAATTTAGCTGCTTGTAATCCCTCAGCAGTCCTTCTTTCTAGTCCTACCTATGCCGCTAGTACCTACGTGGCGAAAGTGAGGACTGCAGATGCTGGAGATCAGAGTCGAGAGGGTGGGACTGGAAAAGCACAGCAGGGCAGGCAGCATCCGAAGAGCAGGAGAATTGACATTTCAGGCATAAGCCCTTCATCAGGAATCCTGATGAAGGGCTGATGCTGGAAATGTCAATTCTCCTGCCCCTCAGATGCTGCCTGACCTGCTGTGCTTTTCCAGCACCCCATTCTCGACACTGGTTCTTATGTGGACCAAGGCAACTCAATGCGTCTCTCCCACTCCAAATTCTTCTCCAAACCAGTAGAGATTTCCTGAACCTTGGCATTAGGTATGCAACATGGTGGTACCATGAATGCTGGAAACTAATAGTATCATGCAACCTACTATCAAATAAATGATGCAAGATTGTTCCAAATCAGACTTACACACGAGTCCTACATAATTCTACCATGGCTCATGAAATGAATGATACTCAAATATCATGGAATGGGAAAGGATTCTAAAGCAATTAGGTAACTAGGTTATATTCAGTGTAAATAATTCACAAGCTCTCATTCTTGGTTACAGTTTTTAAACAGCAAATACAATACACATGGAAGGATATTTTAAGAGAGATTCTGTACATTGCAGTCCCTTTGGGTAAAAATATGCACTGCTCACATTGATTTTTGAATGTATTCATTTGGCACTTTGATACCTCTTCTGCTATCCCTCAAAGCTGAAATTAAATGATGCCTCACAAAAAGCCATAAATCTGAAGTTAAATTATGTGTCAAGTAATAAGCTGATATTTAATATTACACATGACAAAAACTTGAAAGCTTGATGCAACCACATCCTTTATGCTAACATATCTATCTCCACTTAGAAATAAATACCTTTGCAACAATTTTATTTGACCTCTAATAAGCTTCATTTAGTCATTCAAAGGCCCTGTTGTTGGATTTGCAATTCATGCTCAATTTAATGATTTCAAAACAGTGATGTTCGTACTTGTTAAATGGGCCTTAATAGTTGAATGAAGATTTGGTGATTTCATGATATCTTGGTAAGGCTTTCCCTCTTATCATGGGGTTTACACGATTGGTGGTTGGTTAGCTCATTTGCCTGATGGGTTGATTTGTGATGCAGAGGGACGCCAACAATGTGAATTCAACTCTTGTACTGGCTGAGCTTACCATGCGTGTTATTCCTTCTCAACCCTGGCCTCAAGCATGTTGTTCCTCATGTTAACCCAACACCACTAATGAGAAAGCAGCCCTATGGGATTATATCGTTACGCCAGGCTATGAATTTGGGTTCTTGACAGAGTAGTCAAGGAAAGGCAAAATCAAGGACTATCTTTCACTCAAAGTAATACTATTTATTATGCATTTGTATTAAATACAGTGAAACAGGGTAATGATATATATACCAGGCTTTGCTTTAGCATTGCATTAGAGCTTTTTTCAACAGTTTAATTATTTTATTTAATTATTTTAATTATTTAATTGTGGTTAGAACCAATTGTAATAAATAGTGGTTCTTGTTAAGTACAAAAACCCATTCCATGATTGCTGTTAACCTGGGTCTATCTGGCAGGTACACTAGGGACTTTGTGTCCTTCCATAACATTGCTAACTTTGTGGAAACTTTGAGGAAGGTGGAATGAGACTTGGTGGGGGTGGGGGGGGGGGGGGGGGGGTCCTCATTCAACAGTTACTGAAAATAAGCATGCAAATGCAACAGGGGATTGAAATGGACAAATAGTTTGTTGGCCTTCATAGTGAGAGCATTTGAGTACAAGAACAGTGATGTTTTGATGCAGGGCCTTGGTGAGACCACACCTGTTATATTGTTTGTCATCTTGGTCTCTTTATCTGAGGAAGGATGTTTTGGATAAGGAGAGAATGTATCAAAGGTATACTAGTCTGACTCCTGGGATGGTAGGACTGATGTATTGAGAGAGATTGAACTGTTATAAACAATGTTCACTGGAGTAAATAAGGAGGGGATGTCATAGAAATCTATAGAATTCTTACCAAGACTAGACAGGAAGGATGTTGCCAATGCCTGGGGAGTTCAGAACCTGGGGTCACTGTCTAATGATACAGTGAGGCCTATTTAGGTCTTAGATCAGGTGAAATCTCTTCACCCAGTTCTCTGCCAAAAAAACTGAGGGAGACCAAAACACTGAATAGTTTCAAGAAAACAATAGGTATACTTGTTAGGGCTAAAGGAATCAAAGTATGTGGGCAGAAAGTGGGAGCAGGTACTGAGTTGGATGGTTAGTCGTGATCATATTGACTGGTGGAGCATGGTCAAATGGCCTACTCCTCTATGTATTTGCTATCTTTCTATGTCCTACATTAAGAACAGAAACTGCACTGCAAAAGGCTGCAGTGGTTGAGAGACCCTCTGGGATAACCTGAGGTTAGGACAGGTGATACAAAACTATAATTTTGCTTTTCCCTTTAGTAAGGCTTTCAGTTTAGTAACAGAACACTTTGATTTTATTATTTAAAACAACCTACATATTACTGATTACGTATAACCTCTTCTTTAGACCTAGGAGTGTTGTATTTCCAGTAATCCAGAACTCTTGAGGCCTGACTTTCCATTTTTATATATGCTGTTAATAAAAATTGTTTATCAGACCATGTTGTCCTCTTGGGCCATTAATTACAGCATATTGCTACTACACAGGATTATTATTAGACTGAGCCAAAGGGCAGCCTCCTTACTTTGCAATTATTTCACACTTCTAAAGGATTGCAAAAGCCAGGCAAAAATCAAATAAAGTGGCAGCTAGTACTCACTGATCAGAGGCCTGTGACTGCAGTTGAATAAAGGCAGGAGGGAAGTATTTGTTTCATTAATCATGGAACTGAAAAGTGCAGACATCAAAAATCTGAGACACCTTTCATGCACCTGGCTTCACCACCACAAGAAGTCAGGAGAATCCTAGTGGCAGCATGCAAATCAAAAGAATTGTCAGAATAAATTTGAAGATTAATAATCATCCAGCTAATTGACATGTTCTTTCTATTCTCAGCCCAAATTGTAACACTCAGCATAATATATTACACTCAGCATAATATATTATATCATAAACCTACACTCAAAGCAACAATAAGTTTTTCATCACAGAGACTGGGAATTTTTAAAATGGAGTTTGAATATTAAAATAAATTGTCAACAACATTCTGATGGCAAATTATACTTTATGAATGGCCTCCTTTAAAATACCAATTGGATTATTTTAGCTGCACAGGGATGACTTCCCTTTACAGCATGCACATAGGTTCTGCATAGTGAGTTCTGCACAGTCAGTATGAGGGGCTGCAAATGTCCAAATATGAGAAAAAGGTTTATGATGTAATATGTTATGCTGACTGTCACAATGTGGGCTGAGAATAGAAACAGCACATCAATTAGCTGGATGATTATTTATCTTCAAATTTATTCTTTTGATTATGTAGGATCTTTAATATAATTTTCACTCTGAGGTTTGCATGCTGCCACTAAGATTCTCCTACTGCTTGTGGTGGTGAAGCCAGGGGCACGAAAGATATCTCAGATTTTCGATGACTGCATTCTTCACTTCCACAATTAATGAAACAAATATTCCCTCCTGCTACAAAAACTACATCTGACCCGGCACTCTGGAACTTTTTAAAATTGAAAATGAAGCTCTCTTAATGCTGACCCCGAAACACTCCAGGACAGAGACAACATGGGTGAGGTTCAGAGAAAATATCCCTCTATTCTATTAAATTGAAAGTAAATTACTCTTGGCACTATTTCCATCAAACACTCCCAAGACAGGACAACACAGCATTAGATATAAGGCCTCCTCTACTTTTTCAAAGTGAAATTAAAACTCTCTCCATGCTGTCCACATCAAGTTAAAAAAAATGAAGTACAAGTGTAAATTTGTGGGGAGCATTTAAAAGAAAGACAATAAGTATATAAAAAAGGAAGAGAGAGGTCAAAGCGAACATAAGCCCCTTAGAAATGAATCTTGATAACAAGGAAATGGCAGAGAAATTGGACAGTTACTTTGCATCAGTCTTTACAGTGAAAGATGCTTCAAATATTTCATTAACAGTGAAGTATCCAAGGAACGAATTAAGTACCATCTTCATCACTAAAGAAGTAGTATTAGATAAACCTAATGGGACTAAAGGCAGATATGTTCCCTGTACCCGATGGCTTACATTCTAAGATACTAAAAGAGGTAGAAACAGAAATAGTGAATGCATTGGTTGTAATTTTCCAAAACTCATTGAATCCTGAAGTAGCACCATCAGTTTAGAAAACGCCAATGAGACATTCCTATTTAAAAAGGGAGGGAGGCAATAAAGTGGGCATCTATAGTCCAATTAGCCAGTTGTAGGAAAAGTATTGGAATCAATTATTAAGGAAGTATAGCAGAACATTTGAAAAAGCATAATCTAATCAAGCAGTCAGCATGGCTTCATGAAAGGAAAATCACATCTGAGTAATTTATTAGAGTTTTTTGAGGAGGTCTCAAACAGTGTGGATAGAGGGGAACTAGTAGATGTGTTATATTTGGACCTCAAGGCATTTCAAAAAAGTCATAAGATAAGAGCCCATTGCATTGGCAAGCATAGGGAATTGGCTAATGGGCAGGATACAGTGCGTAGGGATGAGTTCTTTTTCAGGTTGGCGACCTGCTACCAGTGGGGTTCCACAGGGATCAGTGCTGGGACCCCAACTGTTTACAATATATATTAATGACTTGGAGGAAGGAAGCAAATGTACTGTAGCCAAATTTGCAGGTGACAAAAAAAGGTAGAAAGGCAGTTTGTAAAGCAAACAATTTACAGAGAGATATTGATTAAGAAAGTGGACAGAAAGTTGTCAAATGGAGTACAATGTGGGAAAATACATTTGGAATGAAGAACAAAAGTCCAGAACATAGAAATGGAGAAAGAAATACTGCAGAAAGCTGCAACACAAAGGGACTTGGGGGTACTTGCGCACAAATCATTGAAAGCTTGCTTGGTACAAGAGGTAATCAGGAAGGCCAATGATGGAACGTTGGCCAGCTGAGGTGAGGGGGAATTTCTTCACTCAGAGAGTTGAGAGTATTTGGAGCTCCCTGCCACGGAGAGATCTGGGTGCAGACTCCTTGTTTATATTTTAATGCTGAAATAGATAGATTCTTGATCAATAAGGTAATCAAGGTTTATGGGGAATGGGAAAGAAAGAGGATGTAAGGAAGGCTATTGGATCAGCCACAATCATATTGAATGGCAGAGCAGGTTCAAGTGGCTAAATGGCCTACTCCCATTCCCATTTTCTCTGGTCTTGAACACTCCCAGGGCAAGGACAGCAGATTGTTAGATACAGAGTAAAGCTCTACACTGTCTCCATCAAACACTCCCAGGATAGAGACAATACAGGGTTAATACAGAGTAAGGTTCCCTCTACTCCTTTTAAATGAAAATAAAGTTACCTCTACTCTTTTATGTAGAAAATCAAAAAAATAGTTAAACAGCTCTTGTTCGGGCATTGTATTAAAAAAAACACAAATCAACAGTTTAACAGAATCTTATATAATGAAACAGAAACTGGCAAAACTAAACTAATGTTTTCCTGGGGAACAATGCACCCCAGTTCCTGAGATGCCGACCGGTCTCTAAAGGCCTTGACTGTGCTGGTGAGCACCGCGTGCTCCCTCTCCAGGGACACCCAAGTGTGGACAAAACCGATGAAGAGGGGAAGACAGTCAGGAACAACAACATCCTCCACAGCCCACTGCTTGACCTGTTAATGGCCAATTTAGTCAGGCCAAAGAGTAGACCCATGAGAAGGCCCTCTGATTTGTCCATCCCTCCCCTTACAGGGTGCTTGCCGATCAGGAGTGTAGGGCTGAAGTGCAGCCAGATATTGAGAAGCAGCCCCTTCAAAAAGCCAAAGACAGCCTTTAAATGAAATCAATGGAAATACAAGAAAATAGTTTTCTCTATCATAACTACATTGAATTCAGTTAGCTTTATTGTCACATTTATTCAAATGACTACAGTGAAAAGTTTACAATCACCGCATTACAGCACCATCTTAGGTACAAAGATACATGTGGCCTGAAACTCACTGAAGTACTTCTTTCTATACTGGGCCTAAGAACCTGTTTGGTTAACAGTGCAAGATAATTTAACCACTCATGAATCTTGACAGAGGTACCTGGCTTAACAACGAATTTATTGCATGATATTAATAAATAAAAGTTACATTGTTTGTTTAGGCATAATTATTCAGACTGTGACCATGAGGAGCCAGGATGGCATGCCTGACACATTCAGGATCTCACATTAGATTTCCTTTTACCCAACCAAGACTACATAGTATGATCAGATTGAATGAAGCTGAATGTTGTCTCCAACATTTACCATTTCAGAGGTGTTATCTCGTACGAGGTGCTCAATCATGCTGGAGTTCAAAATTATGCTTATAGACTTGGACACCACTTCTTTGTTGAAAAATATTCCAAGCTTTCCCTACAGACCTGAGCACGCCTGATGCTATGCTCCTTCACATGCACAGAAGTTTCCCAGGCAACCTCTCAGTGCCCCAGATATCTCATTGTGCACACCCACCAGCCTTTTTTCTACCATATACCCGATCAAATTGCTTATCTCTGTCCTCTGAAGCACAGCTCCTGTATAATCTTGCCCTCCAGTGAGCTGACACCTGCATTACCCTTGTCCAGAGTCCAGCCCACTCATAGCTCTTGTCAAATCTTGTGCAGATACCGCGTATTTCCTAAATATTATAAGAGTTGTGAGAGAACGAGTTTGAGTGATGGTGCTACTTCATCACTGTCATGTTGTTCTTCCACCACTGCATGGAAAGATGACAGTACTTGGACATCTAAAGGAGAAGAGAGAGAGAGAGAGAAAGCAACAGGTGGATTCATACACCATCTGTAGCTTATAAATCAAAGGACATGGTGGGATAAGGGAGAGGTGGGATGTGAACAACAGGCTTAGGTATGAGGATAATGTCATCTTAGAGTCATAGAGATGTACAGGACGGAAACAGATCCTTCAGTCCAGAAATCCTAAATAAATCTAGTCACATTTGCCAGCACTTGGCCCACATCCCTCTAAACCATTCCTTTTCATGTACCCATCCAGATGTCTTTTAAATATATAAAACTCCACCACTTCCTCTGGCAGCTCATTCCATACACGCACCACCATACATGCATGAAAAGCTACTCGTTAGGTCCATTTTAAATCTTTCCCCATTCACCCTAAACCTATGCCCTCCAGTTTTGGACTTCCCCATCCCAGGGAAAAGACACTGTCTATTTACCCTATCCATGCCACACATAATTTTATAAACCTCTACAACATCACCCTTTCGAATCTGACATGCCATGAAAAAGAGCCTCAGTTTATTCAACCTCTCCCTTGAGCTCAAACCTTCCAACCCTGGCAAAGAACAAAGAAAATTTACAGCCCAGGAACAGGCCCTTCAGCCCTCCAAGCTTGAGCCGATCTAAATGTACTGTCTAAATCTGTTGGTCAATTCCTAAGCATTTGTATCCCTCTGCTCCCCACCTACTCATGCATCGTTCAGACGCATCTTAAATGAATCTACTGTGCCTGCCTTTACCACCTCTGCTGGCAACGCGTTCCAATTGCCCACCACCCTCTGTGTGAAGTACTTACCATGTGTATCCTCCTTAAACTTTCCACCTCTCACCTTGAAAGCATGACCTCTCGTTATTGAATCCTTCACCCTGTGAAAAAGCTTGTCTCTATCCACCCTGTCTATACCCTTCATGATTTTGTAAACCTCAATCAGGTCCCCCCTCAATCTCCGTTTTTCTGGTGAAAATAAGCCTAACCTACTCAACCTCTCTTCATAGCTAGCACCTTCCATACCAAGCAACATCCTCGTAAACCTTCTCTGCACCTTCTCCAAAGCATCCACATCCTTTTGGTAATGTGGCGACCAGAACTGTACACAATATTCTAAATGCGGCCAAACCAATGTCTTGTACAATTTTAACATGACTTGCCAGCTCTTATACTCAATACCCCATCCCATGAAGGCAAGCATACTATATACCTTCTTGACTACTCTATCCACCTGTGCAGCAACCTTCAGGGTACAATGGACCTGCACTCCCAGATCTCTCTGCCCATCAACTTTTCCCAAAGCTCTTCCATTCATTGTACAATTCGCTCTAGAATTAGTCTTGCTTAAATGCATCACCTCACATTTGTCTGGATTGAAAGCCATCTGCCACTTTTCTGCCCAACTTCCAGTCTATATATATCCTCCTGTATTCTCTGACAGTCCCTTATGCTTTCTGCTACTCCACCAATCTTTGTGTCATCTGCAAACTTGCTGATCGTATCAACAGTGCCCTCTTCCAGATCATATATGTATATCACAAACAACAGTAGCCCCAATATTGACCCCTGTGGAACACCACTGGTCACCTTTCTACATTTTGAGAAACTCCCTTCAACTACTACTCTCTTCACCTGTTGCTCAACCAGTTTTTTTATCCACATAGCTAGAATGCCCTGCACACCATGTGACTTCACTTTCTCAATTAGTCTACCATGGGGAACCTTATCAAATGCTTTATTAAAGTCCATGTATATGACATCAACAGTCCTTCCTTCATCTAACAATTTGGTCACTTCCTCGAAGAACTCTATTAAGTTTGTAAGGCACGATCTCCCCCACACAAAACCATGTTGCCCATCACTGATAAGCTCATTCTTTTCTAAATATAAATAGATCCATCTCTCAGTACCCTCTCCAGGAACTTCCCCACCACTGACGTCAGGCTCACGGGTCTGTAGTTACCCGGAATATCCCTACTACCCTTCCTGTACAAGGGGACAACATGAGCAACCTTCCAGTCCTCCGGCACCTCACCTGTATTTAAGGATGTCACAAAAATATCTGTCACCGCCCCAACTATTTCCTCTCTCACCTTCCTCAGCAACCTGGGATAAATCCCATCTGGTCCTGGGGATTTGTCCACCTTAATAACCTCTAGCATACCCAATGCATCTTCCCTACTTATGCCAACGTGATCCAAACTATTCAAACTTCTATCTCTAATCTCAAGATTCATCATGTTCCTCTCCTCAGAGAACACTGATACAAAGTAATCATTCAGAACCTCACCCATTCTCTCAGGTTCGGTGCACAGCCTTCCTTCATTATCTTTTAGTGGACCAATTCTTTCTCTAGTTACCCGCTTGCTTCTTATATAAGAATAAAATGCTTTGGGATTTTCCGTAATTCTGCTTGCTAAAACTATTTCATGACCCCTTTTAGCCTGCTTGAATCCTTGCTTAAGACTTGTCCTACTCTTCCAATGTTCCTCCAGGGCGCGTTCTGTTCTTAGCTGCCTAGACCTTATGTACACTTTCCTTTTCCTCTTAGCTAGTCATACAATTTCTCCTGTCATCCATGGTTCACAAATCTTGCCTCTCCTATCCTTTGCCTTCAATGGGACATGCCTATCCTTGTAAGTCTTTCCTGAACCCTTTCAAGTTTCACAACATACTTCCTATAGCAGGGAGGCCAGAATTTCACGCAATATTCCAAAAGTGACCTAACAGCCGCAGCATGACCTCAACTGCATTTCTGGCCACAGACTAAGCAATAGCCTCTGCAGTGATGGCCTACATATATATTTTGAATGGGAATTAAGAGCATAAAGATACCACATTCAAAGGAGACAGAGGTGTGCTAATGAGTGTAGTCCATACCTTTTAAGTGAAGTGAGGGTTGGACAGGTCAGAGGGCCTTCTTGTAGATTTAATCCTGGGCCTGGCTAAATTGGCCATTAATAAGTCCAGCCAGCGGGCTGTGGAGGGGGATGTTATTCCTGACTGTTTTCCCCGTTTCACGGTTATGTCCGTGCTTGGGTGTCACTGGAGAGGGAGCATGCAGTGCTCACTGGCATGTTTGACACTTTTGAGACTGGTGGGCACTACAGGAGCTGGGGTGCATTGTCATCCTGGAAAATGTTATTTTAGTTTTGTAAGTTTCCATTTTATTATATGAGATTCTGTTAAATTGTTAATTTTTTTTATACAATGCCCTAGCAAAGGGTGTCCTGGTTGAATAAATGGCAGCTTGATCCAATTGTGAGCTGTAGCAGCAGCAGCTCTAAGAGTACGCAGGTGTGGTGGAGCATTGAGTAAGAGGCATAGTTCTGACTGATAAAGATCAAATGGTGAGTGAATGATATGTATGTGATGTATTGAGAAATGTGTGAGGGTGGTGGTCTAATTAGGAGAAAGGTGCGATTGATCTAAATTCCTGAAGAAGGGCTCATGCCCGAAACGTCAATTCTCCTGCTCCTTGGATGCTGCCTGACCTGATGCACTTTTCCAGCAATACATTTTCAGCTAGTGGACTGTCATTCAGATGTACATTTTATTTGTCTATCAAAATAAAAGTCGTGTCCAACTCTGTTAGCATAATTTTGGAGTCAAACATGATGCAGCACCCTGTTGTATAACAGAACACTTCTGAAAGGGTACGAGGTTCAGGATACATTTGCACATATCTTGACAACCCGTATGATATCATGGAACACTTTACCGCACTGTATTCTAGTCCTCAGTGCTTTACTCCAGACATTGACTGCTATTATTCTTTTCCCAAGTATTTGTCTGAAGTGCATCATGAGTCTTTGAAGATCCAGCATTTCTTTCTCCCAATGGCCTTCAGTTCAACATTTGAAAACCTTGAAACAACCCATTATTCCTTTTCCAGATCAGAGGGACTTGCACAATTGTGTCCCATATATACTCCAGGTATAATAAAACTCTCTTTTATGACCTGCAGGCTGGTTTTAAGGAGTGCAGGTCTGTTTGCAGGCCTTTCAAACATTGGGGTTTGTGGGGAGGTACAGCTACTTAATAGCAAGGTTATTATTGATGGCATGCTGCATTTGGGGAAATAAACAGGCACCATAGCTTCATCACTTTGTAAAGCCACAGGATGCTAACACATTGCAAGTTTTATTTTAAGGAAAGTTCAATTTATCTAAAACCAATAGGTAGGAGATGGAAGCCATGAATATCATTAGAACCGAAGACCAGCCTTTAGAATTCCCTCTCATCTACATATCAAAGCAACCTGGCTTTTTCAGAGAATTGAATTGTTGCCACCATAAATGAAGTTTAGCCAAAGGAAATAAGCTTTAATCTTCCCTTAATTTATTCCAAAAACTGAAAAACAAAATATGCAAACAGCTTCCACCATTCAATGTAAAACAAAGTCTTCCATTAACATGCCTCATAACTGAAGCCTTATCAGCTACATAGGGTCAAAATATAATCCCGTATATCCTTTAGATGTCAGTTTGATCAAAGCCCTTCTATGTAGTTGTCTATCTTTGCTCATTGTCAGATTGAACATAGATACAATGTCTTTTAACAACTGTACAGAGAAACAGCTGTGATAGCCCAAGGTATAAAAATTCTAAGAATCTATTGCTTTAAATGCCAACAATGGATCTGTGCCAACTTAAGAATGAGGACTCTGCATGTACAAGATAACAGAACTCATTGATCTTATTTGTGTCATCAAAACTGCCAAAAGCTATAGTCGTCTGCAAATTCCTGATGGATTTCTTAGATCTCTTAACTGCACTTCCCATTTTGTTCAAGGTAGTAGTGGTGGCATTCTGTGCAAATTTCTATTTATTACACCTCCACTACCTGTATATCAAAACAAAGTGTCACTTGCAATAGGACATATTCTTGCTCAATTGAGCATAACAAATTGCTCATTCTTTATTAGAAAAGCTAAAGATTTCAGTTTATGTTTCCTTCCAGTGAAAAATTCCAAATAGCTGCAGCTGTAACATTTGCTCTGACAACTATAAATGTCTCGTTCTCCATGAATGTTACTGTTCATGCTGATGAACACAATGCCAAAATTTCCACAACTGCAAGGTCTTAGTTTCATAAACGTTACAGCTTTCATCAGGAGTAAGGTTTTTCATAAGGTTTTAATGTTACTGCAGTTTGGAAATATCCTCCCATCCTTACGAGATTAAGAGGTTCCCAAAATAGAACTAGCAAATCTCCCTGCCAGGATATCGATCCTTTCCAGTTCAGGTGAAACCCATCCCTTTAAAACAGGTCTTTTCTGCCCTAGAAGTGATCCCAAAGATCCAAAAATATGAATATGAAAATCTTTCATAAGGTTTCATAAATCTTACAGCTAAAACATGGAGTCTTCTTTCACCTCAGTCACTGCGCATATTTACTCAATGCTATTGCTGAATTCATTGTGTGGACAAACAAGATTATGGCTGGGATGATTGTGGCTTTTACCACAGACTCCCTTGTTGATCAAAAGTCACTCTTACTTAGCCGCTTGCTGGGGTAGAGATCTCCATTGATTAACAAGTTTAGAAGAAATTCTTCTTCACCAAGCTTTAAATGAGAGATTGACTCTTTTAAAACTGCTCACCCTAATTTCAAATTCTGCTGTGAGACGAAATCAAGTGCTGCAGGGTGCAGGGTGTGGTATAAAGAATTGCAGAACAAATAAAAGTGCTGCAATTTTGTTTCTTTTCATTTGCAGGATTTGAACTTATCATTGCTTCTGTTTCAGACAGCAGTTACTCTTCATTCCGCCTTCGTTTCTGCTCTCGGCACATTTCGCTATATTACTGTTGTATGTGCAGCTAAACTACGTATCCACCTCAGCATATGGTGGCTTTGCTGTTACCATCCTCTGAGTATAGGCATCTAAAGGGCCTGCTTGGTCTCGTGAAGTAGAGGAAACCCGCTAATCAGTTTAACAAGAGGCTCTTGTATTCAATAAGAAGTAATGTATTCTATGTTATCAATAATTGGTTAAATTAACATTATGGCCAATTTTACAGAGCTTATAAGGATGCCTGAATGTTAGGTTCCGCTTCTACATGATCCTAAATTGTTCTGCCCAACAATCCATAGGACATTATCACAGAGGGTATAGTTTAAGGTAATCCTCATTAGTAACCCTTTCAGGTCCTTATGCCTTCAATCAATGATCAGCACCTGTGTGGCCCTGCATAACAACTCTTTTGTCATTTAATTTCTCCCATTTCCCATCTTATCATAGTCTCTCCCTTTATTTTTCCCCCACTGCTTTCCTTTGTCATCTGCTTAAAGCTAATATATTGCTCACTTTCCCCACTTCTGATTAAAAGTCTTTAAATTGAAATTTTATCTGTGTTTCTCCCTGCACAAATGCTGTTAGGTCTTCTGAGTATTTCCAGCATTTTCTGTTTTTTTAAAATTTCATTCACTATATATATATATTGTTGCAGAGTTCCCTAAAATTAAATAGAAAGCTTTCTACTGGATTTAGCTCACTGCATATGACACAAACCCTTCAGTGTTCTTCAGATTTTCAATTAGCAGAAAAATAAACAATTAAACAATGTGACTTGAGCTATCATGGATATTATCTGTTGATTAAATTTATGTCCAGCTCACCTTACAGTAAATAAAACTTAAGGTGACCAATAAGTCCTCATGCATAGTAAAAATATATAAACCATTGGACCAAATTCCATAGATTTTCCTGTATTCTCCTATAATAAACTGTAAATTGGCTTTTAGTTAACATTTAAGTGAAACCTACAGTTTAAATTCTAAAGTTACCAGGCATGAACTGGCTTTTTACAAGCTCTCTGGTGGTGGAACAGTTGAGCTGAGTTAATTAAAGGAGTAGCTGAAACTGGTCCACAGTAACACAACAACTGAGTCTTTTGAGTTAGAAACATTCAAAACCACAGTGAATATCTCATAAGTGAGTAATATTCATTCTATTCCTAAGATTCAAAACAATATAGTAAATGGCAGCAAGGTTATTAACTCATAGCAAAAGGAACAAATATATAACCAAGTAAAATAGTTACATTACTTCAAAAACATTAAGTACAGGAGGATAGATTCTTGCATGCAATTTTTTTTGTTAATTCAAGAAAGCTTAATTAATTTGGTTCATTTAAAACAATAAGTACAGTTGGAACAGGGAGAAAAGGTATCGATGTGGGAAGATTCCTTTCTTAGAATAACCTTGTTACCACCAACTAAAGCAGCTCGATGAATGAAGAAGGGGAGCCAGTTCTACACTGGTCCTTATATCTGCAAAGTAATCTGAGAAAGCAAATGAGGTTTACTCCCTCTTGCCTGAGAAAAGTGCAACGGATTGCAGCATCAAAGAAAGAGTATTATCAATGGAAAGCAGTTAGTGCTGAAGGCATACCATCAAAGGTTTTGTGAACTAGGAAGTGACCTGAGCAGATTCACCTTAGAACTTGTAATGTTTACAGAGGTGGAAATGATTTACCATAGATCTCTCACCCATGCCACTTCTGTTCCCTCAAAAGGTCTCTTCTTTCTTTTCTTCGTACTACATCTCACTGCAACCCCTAGTTCTACAGCTGTACTGGAAGTAACCTGTCCTACAGCGAAGCCCATTGCCCCTGGAAATTTGGTGAGGTGACCTAGTGGCTTTTTTTTGAGGGTACAAACATGCTAAGTGTGTCCTGGTCAAGGCACTGACACTATGGAGGCCGAGTCACTGAATATACTCAAGAAAGAGATGAATAAATTGTTAGATCTTAAAGGGGTATGTGGAGAAGTGGCATTGAAACAGAGATCAGCCATGATCATAGTGAATAGGGTGTAGGTTTGCTCACTGAGCTGTAAGTTTGATATCCATGGATATTAAACCTACAGCTCAGTGAGCAAACCTACACCCTAAACCTCAACCTGAGCTACAAACCTTGCAAAAATCATAGTGAATGGTGGAGCAAGCAAAAGGCCTACTCCTGATTCTATTTTCTCCATTTTTATGCTATTATAACATGAGCAAAACAGAGACTCTTTGCAACCAGTGGGGAACAGAGGTTGTCAGGAGATTTCCATGTCAAAAGTTTTCTGCCTAGTTTGCTCAGAGCAAGTGGTAGGATAAAATGCTGCATATTAATGAGGCAAGTCATACAGTATAAAAGGTTATTAACACATAGTATTCCCTCATAGTAGCAACTCACCACTGCCACAGACCTGAAGTCCCAAAAGATATGGTAAATTGTTCACAGCATCACAATGGGGCATGCATGATTCCAAATGATACATTTGCTTAAGTGATTTTGCTGAAAATGTGTTGCTGGAAAAGCGCAGCAGGTCAGGCAGCATCCAAGGAGCAGGAGAATTGATGTTTGGGCATGAGCCCTTCTTCCTGAAGAAGGGCTCATGCCCGAAACATTGATTCTCCTGCTCCTTGGATGCTGCCTGACCTGCTGCGCTTTTCCAGCAACACATTATTAGCTCTGATATCCAGCATCTGCAGTCCTCACTTTCTCCTTCAAGTGATTCTGCCACAGTTTTCACTATTGCCCACATCACTCAGGCCCCAATAAGAATCTGCCCCAAATCTCTTCATTTGCAATTTCTGAATCCACTAAAGCAGTATCTAAATGTGAACCATGTCGGCAAACATGACGATGAGGATGTCGAATTGTCCATGGAACTCTAATGGTTCATGAATAATCTCACAGCAAGGAATTCTGCTACCTTGTCAATTTTGGCTAATTTGTCACTTTAGTCACCCCAAAATATAGATGAAGGGCTCTTGCCCGAAATGTCGATTCTCCTGCTCCTCGGATGCTGCTTGACCTGCTGTGCTTTTCCAGCACCCAACTCTCAACTCTGATCTCCAGCATCTGCAGTCCTCACTTTCACCCAAAAATATAGCCAACTCTTGTCTGCTTTCATAACAGGTCTTGCAAGCTATTTAGCTGTACATATTTCAGAATAGTGGCCTTACAAGCAATGCATGGATCCTACACCTGAATTTTAGAAATGTTAGTTTCTTCCCTACTTCAGTATTCAAGGCAGCAGGATTGCAGTGCATTAACTGTTGTCCTCTGATGAATTTATTTAATCCTTCGCAGAATTGATTGGATTTATTTTTCTCCATCGGGAATAGAGGTGTCAGAACTTCATTTTCAGAAAAAAATTATTTCACAGACACTTCAATCATTCACTCAAATTTTGGAAGCTTATCCTTTCTCTGGAAGGCAACGTAAAAATTGAGCAGCTGTGAGCAAATCACAAAAAGACAAACTGCTAACCAACTAAATCCAGAAGCTTTCAATCAGGACGTGACATTTCCAGTACTAAATAACTATGACAAACTGGTTGCTAATTCCTACTTAGTAATGGACTCTTCCAGACAATTTTAGTTAAATAATTCTAAAATCTACTCCTCTATACTAAATGACACAACTAATATTATTAATGTCACCCACATGATCCTAGGTGATAAACTGCAAATTGTTTTCAGTTAAATGATATAATTATACATGTAAAATGCAGCTCATTAATTACCCTGAATTCCTGGTTATTTCCAGTCAAAACACAGTGGAAATAATAACATCACCAGTGAGAACTGTTTTAAAAAACTGCTCTCATTTAGCAATAATTAAAAATGTGAAACTACTTAATTCCAGGGCTTTAGTTGTATAACACCATATAATATCTTCATGGTTTCCAAAATATTATTTGTAAAATTAAATACTTCGCTAGTGTTCGAACTACCATTATGTGCAATTTTCAGGGCAAATAAAATGCATTTGAATGATTTAAGGTTCATCAAAATCAAAGACTAAATGAGAGGAAAAATAACAATTTCAATAAACTCAGCTACTCAAAATGATAATCTTCTGGAGTTCTCATTTTATGACTTATAGCCTTTAATCTAAGAGTTTAATGTTACTGCTTGAAATATCAATCTATAAAGTATTGTATATTCTCAGCGTTCTAATTAAACCAGTGTACAGGAAACTAGTTGTGTAAAATGTAACCTGCAAAAGCAGCCTCAAGGAAATTTGGACTGACAAAAGCAATGTTAGAGTGCAGATAGGCAGAAAGGAAAACTGAGAAGCAGCAGGTAGGTAGGAGTTGCTTCAGGATACATTATCCGTTATATTTAGGAACCCATATTTTCTAATGCATATGCCGTTTAATCTGCTGTAATGGTATAGATATATCATTTAATTAAAAGTGTTTTGGAAATGTTTTGAAGAAAATGAATTTAATGAGCTACCTATTGGAAAGAAATTCCTCAAAGTGCACGATGGAGGTTGAGAGGGAACCCTTTTACAAAATCTCAAATGTACTCTTCCTTTTATAGAAATTGAATGAAAACATCTAAGAATGGAAAAAGCCCATTAATTCCATAAGGGGAACCATGGAAGATATAAAAGAGCATGAGGGAAAGAGAGGCCATGGAGGGCATTTAGATTAGATTAGGTTAATTAGTGTGGAAACAGGCCCTTCGGCCCAACAAGTCCACACTGACCGTCTGAAGAGCAACCCACCCAGACCCATTCCCATATATTTACCCGTTCACCTAACACTACGGGCAATTTAGCATGGCCAATTTACCTAACCTGCACATTTTTGGACTAGGGGAGGAAACTGGAGCACCTGGAGGAAACCCATGCAGACACGGGGAGAATGTGCAAACTTCACACAGACAGTTGCCTGAGGTGGGAATTGAACCCAGGTCTCTGGCGCTGTGAGGTAGCAGTGCTAACCACTGTGCCACCATGCCGCCCATTTATACGTATCAAAGAGGCAATATTTATATGTGGAGATATCAAATGACTTGCCATGTGGGTGGAGTTTTTGCGGGGGGAGGGGGGGCAGGGAGGGTGTTGAGGCTGTGAGGTGTTGATCTTCATCATTAAAACAGGGTGCATATCCCAGTTAACAGAAAGAGGCACAATGGCCCACCAGCCTTGCTTCCTTCCTACTCCCATGGCCACTTTTTTTTGTTTATTCATTTACAGGATGAGAGCTTTGCTAGTTGGGGTAGCATTTATTGCCCATCCCTACCCTTTCAGATCCAGACGTCTCCTGACTTTGCTTTCCTACCAGGAGAAAATGAGGACTGTAGATGCTGAAGATCAGAGTCGAGAGTGTGGAGCTGGAAAAGCACAGCAGGGCAGGCAGCATCCGAGGAGAGGAAGAATCGACGTTTCAAGCATAAACCCTTCATCCTGATAAAGGGCTTAGGCCCGAAACATCGATTCTCCTGATCCTCGGATGTTGCCTGACCTGCTGTGCTTTTCCAGCTCCACACTCTTTACTTTCCCATCCCCTCTATGAAAATCAAGTCAAATGTGTCATGACAAAGAAACCGCCAAGAATATATTCATCCAGAGTTGACACTCCTGGAAAGAATGGATGCACAAGGATAATCAGAATAAAATGGATTCTCAGCAGGGAGGGTCAGTAAAAACAAGACCATATACTTACTCCAAACTGAATACATTGCCTTCCCACCATGGTCTAATCTGAACTTGCTATTTTGAGTGAGACCACTGTAGGAAGAAGAAGGGTCGATACAGACTGAGTCCTAATCACATCATTGGTCTCAAACTGCAACTGTCATCACAAGCCTTACTGAATAAGCGTCTCAAGAGCTGGACTGTGTTCTGAAGGAAGCTAAATAAAAATTTGCGGTAATTGGAGTTTGGCTGATTTGTGCGTTAATTTATCCTGTCTTAACAAAATTGCAGAAAGTATAGAAATTTCCTGCAATCAAGTGGGCCTCATGACCTAACATCTCACGGAGATCCCAAACTTTGAAAGGAAAGTTTCATAACACATGCAACTTTGCATTTTGGGTTTTGGAGGTATTGTCCTTTCCTTCAATAACGGTTTTGTGAGTTTAGATTGAAACACAGCTTCCCAGAAATGACAAGAGTGTAGCTTTGTTAGTCGCGCTTAAAAGTGTATATTACTCAGGGAATACAAAAACCATTTGAAAGATTTAGTCCATTAACAAGCTTTCTGAATGATATTCCCCAAGGCCAACTCTGACTCTCACAAACAACATTAACATTAAGCTCTCTCAACCTTTCAACTCCATGCCTCCTTTCTCAGCAGCACTGATTAACTGTCCTGCCTTATCATATGCAAACTGTGACATGATGGATCTAGTTCTTTTGATCAAAAATGGCAACTAGAAATCCAAGAAAATAGAAAAAGGAGACAAAAAAACTTCAAATTAACAATGCTGCAATTTTATCAATTGCTTCATGACCGCTTCATAAAATAGAAAATAATTGGGATAGAAATTATCATACAATGCACTTCTTTTGCACATAAATTAAGCTTGAAGGATACCACACTAAGTGTTATTGCCTACACCCAATCTGTGCTTATGTTAATCCCTGTGTAAAATTTTAGCACACATCAAAATTGGTATTAGACCCTGCAAATATGTAAATCAGGGGTTCACCAGTTGTTAATGGATCCTTTAGAAATATCAGCTAAGAAGTAGAGGCTCAGGATTTTTCAGAAACACGATCAGAAATATCTGGAAAAACTCAGCAGGTCTGGCAGCAACTCTGGAGAGAAAGCAGAGTTAACATTTTAGAGTCAGTAACTGTGCTTCAGGACTGATTGTAGCTAGGAAAAGGTTAGCACAACTGCTCAAGAATTGGTTTAGAGTTGGGGGAGAAGGGTAAACAATTGATGGAGATGGACACTACATAGAGAAAAAAAACAGTTGGACAAACAAAGCAGTGGGTAGAGGTCAGCCTGGGAGAATGATAACTGTTAATGGGGATCATTAGTGGCTGACAATGGGTTGTTTGTGGTAGCAGCCCATGTGTGATGACAAGGTCTGGTGTGAGAGGGTTGGGGTAAGGATACGGGAAAAGGTGCTCAGGCCGCAAAATTATTCAACTTTATATGGAGTCCAGAAGCTTGCAGGGTTCCCAAGCGGAAAATAAGTTGTTGTTCTTCCAGGTTGCATTAAACTTTTCTAGAGTACTATAGCAACCCCCAACACAGACACTGGCCGGGGAAATATAGTGGTGTGTTGAGATGGCAGGCAACTAATAGCTTAGGGTCATTTTTGCAGTTCTGCTACAACCAGTTCTGAAGAAGGGTCACTGAACCCAAAACATTAACTCTACTTTCTCTCCGCAAAGCTGTTAGACCTGCTGAGCTTCTCCAGCAATTTCTGATTTCAGGCATCTGCAGTTCTTTGGCTCCTTGTCTTTCATACTCAGTGACAGCCAACCAAAACAGGTAGTTTTGAAATTTTCTTTCTCAGAAACAGTGTTCTAGGGAGGCAGGTCACGGATTGTTCAATGTCACTCTACAGAAAATGCAATCACTCCTTCCCTATAGCCATTTCTAACTACTACGATAGCTCCACAAAACTTCTGAGTATCATTTTTCAGGACTGATTTTTTGACAATTCATTCACAGGATGTGGGTGTCATTGGCTAGGCCTGCACTTATTGCCCTCTGTAATTGTTAAGAGTCAACCACATTACTGAGAGTCCAGAGTAATATGTTGGCGCCACCAAGTAAGAATGGCAGATTTCTTTCCCTGAAGGACATTAAGTAAACCAGATGGGCTTTTCCTGACATTCAACCAATGGTTTCCTGGTGACTATTAGACTTCTGTTTCTGGATTTTCTTTTCCTTTTTTGAATTCAAATTCTAGCAGCTGCCATGGTTGGATCTCCAGAACATGACCTGGATTTGAGATTTTGGAGATGTATAGCTCAGGTTGTAGATCAGGTTGTCGGTTTCCTCACCAAGCTGGTGGGTTTATTTTCAGAAGTTTCATCACCATGCTAGGTGACATCATGGAGCTCCCGGTGAAGCTGAGGTATTCTGTCCCTCTTGCTACTTATGGCTGTTGGTATGTTGTGATGGGTGGTATTAGTTTTGATTAGAACCAAAACTCTATTACCAAACACACAGGTTTGAACTGTGTTTACCAATCTGTCAGAAACAAAACCAGAAATGATACCACCCACCACAACAGACCAAGGCACACAAATAGCAAGTGGGACAGAACGCCAAGTGCTTCACAGGAGGCTCACTGATGATGTTACCTAGCATGGTGACAAAACATCTGTAAACAAACCCACCAGCTCAGCGAGCAATCCGAAAATCTGACTATCTGGGTCTCTGCAATGATACTACTAGTCCATCGCCTCTCCTAATGCTCGCCCAAATAAATAGACAAGGTCTAAATACAGTCTATTGATCTTTTGCTTTATACACACACTGCCCATGTAGCATTTAGTCTCAACTTTGATAATCTTATCCTTAGTAGCCACACACGCAGATGACAAGCAACATGAATTCGACTGGGACAACACTACTATTATAGGACAAGCCAAACAGAGAACAGCCGGGGAATTCCTAGAGGCATGGCACTCATCCACAGATTCAATCAATAAGCACATCGACCTGGACCCAATATACCGATCACTGCAATGGACAGCTTGAACTGACAACCGGAAGCGGCAGATTCAAACCACTACAAATGCCAAAGGAAAGATCACAGAAGCGCTTCACAGGAGGCTCCCAAGCACTGAGGATGTCACCTAGACAGGGGACGAAATGTCTGCAACACAAATTCCCAGATCGGCGAACAGAACCACAACAATATATCCTGTTCCGTCTGTCTGTTTTACCCTGTTAATGAGCGTGTGTAACTTCTGTTCAAAATGGAACACTGATATCACCTACATATGTAGAATAACATTTTTAAAAAACCTGGTAGAACAATCAACAATTTCTTTCACATACATTCATCGCAATAAACTGACCACCACACTTTCTGATATTTAGTCTGGCCAAGAAATTATTCAAGACAACAGAATGGCCCGTCTGATATTCACTTGACCCATTTTTTTTCAAAACATGATAAGTGATAGCCATTCACCATGTGATACTGTTTCAATTACATGATGGATGATTTCCCCACTTACAATCTATAGATCATACCATTATCTGATCAATCTGGATGTTCCAATTATTCCAGCATTATAGCCTCAGGAAGGAATTTTAGATTTCTACTGGTTTTGTGAGAAGCATATTTTGCGTGCTTTCATTCAGTACTAATGCCCAAATTAGATGAGTGTGAACAGCCTATTCTTTTAATTTCTTCAAACATCCCATCTCTCATGAAGGTATAAACATATGACAAAGTGGTTCTAGAGCTGCAATCAATGCGCCAGTCATCATATTTTACTTTTATCCAAGACTCTGGATGACAGTAGATTAGTTTGTTCTGCAGGCAGCAGCTGGGATTAATTATGTGCTCAGCATCTATCCTCATGCTCTCAACAAAAGTAACAGAACAGCAAATTAGAACATGAACACTGCATTCTCTTTTGTCTCCTGAACCTAAGGACATGAAGGCTAACTCTAGACTGCACCTGCTGACCTCAGTTGAGGCATGAACAAGAAGACAAAGTGGATAATGAACAGAGCAAGTAACAGTTATATAATCTTCAATGGAAGGAAACGTGGCAGGGAACTCGAGGGAACATCATAAAATCAAGTAAGGCACTGAGTCACAGTATGCAGGCCAGCTGACCAAAACGTTGGACAACATATTCTTTCTGAAGAAGGAAAGTGAGGTGTAGAGAGAGTATTCCAAATCAGATGGTCTACACAAATGAAGGCATGGAATAAATCCTGGTCGATATTTATCAAATCAACAGACATTTCACTTATTTACCAGTTATCAAATGAGGTTTTGTTTGTTTAGCTTTTAGCAAAGTAATTTAAATAGATTGAGAAAAAAATCTGTATTAATGATGAATCTAAGAATTTTGAAAGCATGACTGCAGCACAAAATCCTGAAGAAATGCTTCTCCTGTCATTAAGGCTGATTCTTTTATTCGCAGTGATCCAAAGCAGCTGAGGAATCCAGATCTGAAGCTTTCCTCCCTGAAAGTTGTCACCAGGGTGCTGAGAGTCCTAAAGCAAATCCCCTTATTAGAAAGGGAAAACAGATATTGTTTCTTCTCAGCAGATCAAAAAAAAACTTCACTGAACTGGGAAAGTGCTTCAAGCCCATTGCAACTAAAATTTCACAAACATATACAAAAACAGGTAGAAGATTTGCAGTTAAGAAATTAGAATGAAGACATGATATTAATCAAACTCATAGGCCTTTTGATATTATTGTTTTAATGAGAGGGCAGTTTGAAAGTACTAAAACAGATTTCATGGTAATTTGACAGCTTTTTGGCAGAGCAATTCATTTTTGTTGCCTGCAATAAGGAGCTTGGTTGGCTTAAGTTAAATTTAATTTAAATTAATCAGAAGCCCTGAAGTGTTTAGTTCTCCTTGGAACAACTAATTGAAAATACTAACCATGCTTCAGTAAGAATCTTCACCGTTGCAGTACAAGGTGTTGGTGAGACCGCACTGTAGTACTGTGCACAGTTTGGTCCCTTTCTTTGAAGAAAGATGTAGAGTTGGAGACAGTTCAGAGAAGGTTCGCTAGATTGATCCCAGAGATGAGGGGTTTGTCATATGAAGAGAGATTAAACAGTTTAGGCCTATACTTTCTGGAATTTAGAAGAACGAGGGGAGATCAAGTTGAGATATTCAAGATAATAAAAGATGCGGATAAAATAGATGTGGAGCGGATGCTTCCTCTTGTTGGGCATTCCAGAATGATAGGTCGTATTGTTAGGATAAGAGTAGCAAATTTGAAACAAAGTTGAGGAGAAACTACTTGTCCCAAAGGGTTGTGAATCTGTGGAACTCCATACACCGAAGTGCGGTGGATATTGGGACAGTGAGTAAATTTAAGGAGGGGTTAGACAGATTTTTAATCGGTAATAGATTGGATGGATATGGAGAGAAAGCAGGAAGATAGGGGTGAGGAGCATATCAGTCATGATTGAATGGCAGAGCAGAGTCGATGGGCTGAATGGCCTAATTCTGCTCCTATATCTTATGCACTTGTGACCACACTGTTCCCAATTCAAAAACATGTGACAATCGTTCAATGTAAAATTGCTGCTGAAGCCACAAGATTCAGCTCTCTAGCCTCCGTGATACAGGCTCCATTTTTCTTGTCACTGTTTTCCACGCTCTCATTTTCTCACTCTCTTTCACTTTCTTTGGGCTACTGTTGGCAAAAGCAACAGGCTTCAAATGGGCAAGATGCCTGCAATGTTGTAAGCAGCCAAGGGAACAACTCTGGTTCAATGGAGACTGCAGGAGGGCATGCCAGGAGCAGTACCAGGCATACCTAAAAATGGAAAAAAAAAATAGATACTGGAATTCAGAAAGAAAATCAGAACTTTCTGTAAAAACCCAGCAAATCTGGCAGCATTTGTGCAGAGAAAGCAAACTTAACATTTTGGATCCAATGACCCCTCTTCAGAACTGACTGTTGCTAGGAAATGGTTGGTAGGGGTGGAAAGAGGTGAAAGGAGTCAATAATAGTTGGAGATGAAGCCCAGAGAAAGAGAATAAAACACTTGATCACACAAAGGAGTGGATAAAGGTCAGAGTGAATAAAACGAAAAGGAAAGTCTGTTTATGTGGTGCATATGGAATTCCATAAGGCTTTTATGCAAGTCTCACATAAAAGATTAGTGAGGAAAATTATAGGTTATGGAATAGAAGGAACGGTAGTAACATGGATGCAAAATTAGCTGAGGGACAGAAGAGACTAGTGGGTAATGGACATTTTCTTTGGGCGAGAACAGTATTAGTAGTGGATTCCCCAGAGGTTGGAATCACGGCCCTTACTTTTCCTGCTTTTTTATAAATGATTTTAATGTGCAGCAAACAATTTCAAAGTTTGAGAATAAAACAAAACTTCGGAGAATTGTAAGCTGTGAGAAGGACAGTGTTGAACTTCAATAGGACATTGAACACTGGTGGAGTGGAGGAATAAGTGGCAGATAAAGTTCGATGAGAAGTGAGAGGTGATACCAAGGACATAGAAAGAAAATATAAAATTATGGGTACAATTCTGAAGGATGCACAAGTGCAGAGTGACCTGGGTGTGTACATGCATGAAAAGGTAGCACAGCAAGTAGAAAGAGCTGTTATTAAAGCATATTCAAGACTTCATAAATGGGAGGATAAAATACAAGAGCAAGCAAATCAACCCATTTAGGACTTCGCTGGAGTAATGTGTACAGATTTGGCTACCATGCATTGCAGAGAGGTTTAAGGGATGAGGCACTTTAATAATGAGGAAAGATTGGAGAATTTGGGATTGTTCTTCTTGGAGAGGAGGAAGCTGAGGAGATTTCATAGAAGTTTACAAAGTTATGAGGGTTCTGTGCAGAGTAGATAGGGAAAAATTGCGGCGAAAGTGGCAAAAGCTCTAAATTTCGATTTTCCTGCTCCTTGGATGCTGCCTGACTTGCTGTGCTTTTCCAGCACCTTGCTCTCAAGGGAAAAATTTTACTGCTTGTTAAAGGATCAAGTACAAAAACCACAGTTCAAATGTGTTTTATAAAAGAAGCAAATGTAAGATGTGCAAATAACATTTTCACAATGAATATTGAAGGCACTACCTGGATGTGTTTTGGAGGCAGGTTACAGGTAAAATGCCACATATGCTGCTTGCACTTGACACAGATGTGAGATTGGTGTCGCATGTTAATATCTACTGATATGTTTACCCATTGACCGATCTCTGCTGACAACCAAGACAGGGTTTCTAGTTCTGTGTCTGCCCTAAAAGGGAAGGCAAGATAGATGTACTGTCAGCACTTAAGCTCTGGTGAAGGTGAAATGTGCATAAAGGTAAGGCAAGGCAAAGCAGAGATGCTGTGACCATCCAAAAAGGAGAAAAATTAATGAGTACTAAGAGAGTAAGGGAGCAGCCCTGAGATGCATCTTGGTCAAATTCATTGTCTCTGTGCACAAAGTGTTCTGGTAGCAGAATTCCAATATTAGATGCTGATGCCCTTCAAAGTGCAGAACTAAGTTGCAGAACCAGATTTCATTGGAGATGTGACTTGAGGAAGCGGAGAAGCTGATAAACGTCAATTGTCAATGTCTGTGGAAGGATTATACATGTTTGCTGCCCATAATGGAGGGCCAGAGAAACGAATGGTGATCTGGAGTCATCAGGTTATTGCTCTCATTTACACATCAGAAATTGTCACTGTTCAATTTCCATCCAGCAAATGGAAGAATGTGGAACTACACATAAATGAGCCAGGATTAACTAATAACATGATGCTAATACATGCATCTCTGGTGAGATTTGTCATTTCATCATTCAGCACATGGTTGGAAAATGGGACATTTTGCTCCTAACATCAAAAAGTTTCCCACGGTCAATCTCACAGTTGTCCCAATTTTCTTGCCAATACCCAATTCATTCTCTGCCTGGTAAAGACCCGTACTATATATCAAAATAATAATTTATCTGCCACCTACTTTGACACATCCTGAGGCTGTAAAAGATCCTATTTTCATGCAAATTATTTCTTTTTAACATACATTCTTGATATCATTCATAAAGCAAATTTATAGCTCATAAATTGGATAGTTGATTGTTAAATACAATTACAAATTATGTTTTCCTTACATTTTTGTCATTTCTTTCCATAAATCTATTCCTTATTATTTCCTATTTGTTGCAAGGTGATCAAATCCTTTTCTCAAAGTGCCTCAATTTACCTGTTCTTTATTTGTTTGAATTTCAACATGCCTGCTTGTCGTGCAGTTCTGATTTTTCTTGAATATTTTAAGGTTTTCAATTTGCTTTGCTTATTATTTCTTTTTTAGTCTTTCCTGCCTTTGGTTCTGTTTTTTTTAAACAAACAAGTGAACAGAGGATCAAAATATAGTCTCAAAATAATTCTGCCAAATGAGTTGGAAATTCCTGCAGCAAGTCTTTCGTGACTTGTTCCGAAAGATCCAAATACATCTTGTAAATTTATATTGAGAAGGTGGACAAAGTAAAATTAAACAGCCTATAAGATTTCAAGTGAAGGAACAGAAAATTGGAGAACAATCCTTTTCTTGACCCTTCCTTATGATATTGAAAGCCTCTGGTAGAGAGATACAGGTTGTCATCTCATTATTCTATCTTGATGTTATTTCTACAGGCATGCTTGATAGAAACCCTGCCACTCCCAGGAAACTATGCCAATTACATTACCAATACAACAAGAGCTAAGTGCCACAGAGGATATACATGAGTCACACAATGCATTACAATGGGCTGTTATTCAAATCTGGGGTCAAACTACAGTGACCATGTGTAAACAAAAATGAACCATTCTAATGTTAGGACAGAAGGGGCTTACTGCACACCTCTTCTTGCTCACTGTGATAGTCAGGTTAAATATTTAATGTGCTTTATGGTTTTCTACATGTTAGCCTGCATGAGTGGGCCGAATGGCCTTACTTCCGCTCCTATGTCTTATGGTCTTATGACATAAATCACACAGATGGGTTGTTGTCAAGACAGACGTTTATTGCAACACTAATATCATCTAAGTGTCTTAAAAGGTACAAGCCTATCTGATCTGGAATCTATATCATAATGCAACAAAATTCTCAGAGAAACTGGGATAATTCCTTTCCTTGCAAGATGTTACAATGATGATGTCTACAAGTTTATTATGTGTTGGTGATGTGTCTATAAATATAGGGTAAACCAAGGGTGTTGTACTTGCCAGTTCGAAAGTCTGTCTCAGCAAGGCTGGCTGGTTTAATTATTGGAGAATAGAGAGCCCCCGACTGTTTTAGTGGTATGAAAATGTAAGATGTTCAAGCAGCCTGAGTGCTAACAGTAGAATGAATCTCTCCAAATCCCAGAGAAATAGGCTGAGAATATTAGATCATAAACTACTGTGCTTTGAATCATCCATTTAATTCCACGATGAAAGAAAAATGGGTACCCAAGGAAATTAAATCGGCATCAGTACCTTAATATAAGGCCTATGTGATTCAACTTGTGAAGAGAATTGTCTTTGAGAGGGGAGGAATTTCTATGATATCTCAGTGCAGAGATAGCCAGTCTACCAGGTCTGAGTGTGAAAGTGAACAGATAGACGTCAAAGGTCTCCATGGTTCTCTGTAACAGAAAACAGTTTTAGGTTCATGCTTAGAATAGAAGGAACAAATTTATAGGCAAATCAAAGGAAGCTACAAGATTTGACTAATTCTAGCTGGCTACATACATTTCCAGGAACGTTTGGTCAATAAATCACAGTTCTAGAGTTTTAAAATGTGAAATCCTGTACAATTCCTTCAGCTATCAGTTGAATTTGTCTTTAGAAATTTTGGACTCCAAGGGGATCGTTATAAAGAGGATGAAGATCTTGTTGTGAATGGAGAGTTAAATCTCCTAGAATTGATGCTGAGTTTAGATACTGCCATCGTCCCACAACATTCCTAGCTTTCACCCAGGTGAATGTGAAAACTGGCAAGGCAAAGCATTTGAACATGATAATAAGTCAGCAGCTCATGGAGGTGAGTGCATAGTAGGGAGAGCTATTCGGGTAAAATTGATAAGTTTGACAGTCAGTGATTAGTGAACTTGATAAGGTGAAGCTATGGCCAGATGAAAGCCACTACCAACAGCACTGCCTCTTCAAAAGTGTTTTGATTCCTTTGTAGGATACTGCCAATTTCTTGGCAATCGCTTCATTTGTCATATACTTCACTCAGTTTTAACTGTACTCCCGTGCTGACAGCCTTCACCATGGAAGCAGTTTTACCAAGCACCTCTAAAAGAGCAACAGCATAGAGTCATAGAGATGTACAGCATGGAAACAGACTCTTCGGTCCAACCTGTCCATGCCGACCAGATATCCCAACCCAATCTAGTCCCACCTGCCAGCACCCAGCCCATATCCCTCCAAACCCTTCCTATTCATATACCCATCCAAATGCCTCTTAAATGTTGCAATTGTACCAAACTCCACCACTTCCTCTGGCAGCTCATTCCATACGTGTGCCAACCTCTACGTGAAAACGTTGCCCCTTAGGTCCGTTTTATATTTTTCCCCTCTCACCCTAAACCTATGCCTTCTACGTCTGGACTCCCCCACCCAGGGAAAAGACTTTGTCTATTTACCCTATTCATGCCCTTCATAGTTTTGTAAACCTCTATAGGTCACCCCTCAGCCCAGACGCTCCAGGGAAAACAGCCCCAGCCTGTTCAGCCTCTCCCTATAGCTCAAATCCTCCAACCCTGGCAACATCCTTGTAAATCTTTTCTGAACCCTTTCAAGTTTCACAACATCTTTCCGATAGGAAGGAGACCAGAATTGCACGCAATATTCCAACAGTGGCCTAATCAGTATCCTGTGCAGCCGCAACATGACCTCCCAACTCCTGTACTCAATACTCTGACCAATAAAAGAAAGCATACCAAATGCCTTCTTCACTATCCTATCTACCTGCGACTCCACTTTCAAGGAGCTATGAACCTGCACTCCAAGGTCTCTTTATTCAGCAACACTCCCCAGGACCTTACCATTAAGTGTATAAGTCCTGCTAAGATTTGATTTGCCAAAATGCAGCACCTCACATTTATCTGAATTAAACTCCATCTGCCACTTCTCAGCCCATTGGCCCATCTGATCAAGATCCTGTTATATTTCTCTGCCCTCATCGATCCTCTTTGTTACTTCTTCAAAAAACTCAGTCAAGTTTGTGAGACATGATTTCCCATGCACACACAGCAACAGAAAAACCACCAGCAGTAACAATGGCACCTATGCCTTTTTCTCAGCCATGTGCTATGCAACTGGGCAGAGGGAACACTCATCTAATTCAAAGGATGCAAGACCTCACCACATGGTCTACAGGCAAAGGATAAGCTCTCCCATTACATGCAAGCACATGAGTTACTGATGACACACCCGGCCTGCTGGAATAAGACCTCCTTTTTAAATGGGTCAGGTGGGTAGGAATTCTCAGTTACCATCAAAATGCCTGTCACTAGAGAGCTACCTTAATGCAACCCTGAGTCTCTGCCTTTTGAGTTTGTGCACTCTCTGGTAGGGAAGGAAGCAGAGAGTTGTGGGGGTTAACAATGGTTTCAGTGGGGACAGGAGGCAAGCATGGGTACAAGAAACCAACAGAATGAGGGTAAGTGAGAATACCTATCACATTTCCAACGCCCCTCCTCCAAGTCCCTCCTCCCTACCTTTTATCTTCTCCTGCTGAACACTCTCTGCTCATTCCTGAAGAAGGGCCTGTGCCCGAAACGTCGAATCTCCTGTTCCCTGGATGCTGCCTGACCTGCTGTGCTGTTCCAGCAATAAAGTTTCAACTAAGTGAGAATTTTGGTGACTCAAACAGAGATGTGAGGTGCCTGCTGAGAGAAGAATGAGAATCGTGGTGTTGCCACGAGGAGTGCTGTGCAAGGGATTGCTGTAAATGCCAGAGTGGGAGATGTGTCAACTCTCGTTGCTATGCCACTCCCTTTCTTGCCAAAATAGGCTCCTAGATCCTCAGTCTTTAAGTTGGAGGGACCACACTGACCTGCTGACTCTCTGTGCGACATCCACTATGCTTGCCAGTTTGGAAAGATTATCCATCTTCCCCAATCTTAGGAATAGAAATCCTACAGCAGAACTTTCAGGAAAGATGGAGACACCCAGGCTCAGTCTTCTCAGATCTACTTTCCATTTCTGTGATTGCTGCAGCCAAACCATTCCTGCTCAGGTTGTGATCCCTTTAATGACAGATCCTTCCTTTGACAGAAACAAGTTTGCCACCCTCCATGACTGGTCAGGGAACCTTAAGGTAAGATGCTTATACCTTGGCTCAGTTGAAGAACCTCAGCGATGCGTACTGGAGAGTTTAACAGGTTCCTAACCTGTGAATGGTACAATAATTAAACAAAAAAACACAGATGCTGGAGACCTTAAACCAAAACAGAAATTGCTGGACAAACTCAGCAGGAGGGGCAGTATCTGCAGGAAGAAAGCAGAGTTAAAGTTTCAAGTTTGGCGACTCTTCATCATCTGTTAGTAGTGAGCAAAGAAAGAATGAGAAGTCTTCTGGTGCAAAGTTTCAGGAGTTGTCCTTCAAACCTATTTAGATGTACTTGCTCCTCTGCTAAACCAATATTGCAATAGGCATCCATTCAACTGGGTTTCTAACCTTGACCACTTGTAAGGTAAAAGTGGTAAATCAATACCATGTCCCTCACTATGGTGAGGCCATTTGATGGATTAAAAAGTGTGAAAAATTGAAGAAGCAAGCAAGAAGACAGCTGGGAATGGGTCAGCTCCTTTTGTTTCTGTCGAGAAGATTATTATAGTTCTTGGGAGCCTAGAAATATTGAGGGACAGCTTGTAGAAGCGAATGCATTGTGTGATTGACATGTCAAATTCTTGTGGTTTTCTTTTCACAACTATTAGAATCCATTACCAGCACTCTCTCACATTCATATGAAGCCACATCATTAACTTTCACAAAATAGGCTTGTCAGGCTATTGAAAGGAGTTAAACTACTGACAGTACACAGACACTTACAAATGACAGAGATTTGACTTTCATTGAACTCCACTCCTAATCTTTATGTGTGCCTATTTTGCAAAGTTGACAACACTGTAATGTTCTCAGATGGATTTTATCCACCCTCAGCTGTTTTGCTAACAAGAAATGGGAATCAAGTGCACAGCAGTTATAACTGTGACCACACAACAGTATACAGCATTATTGATTACAGAAACTGGAGACTGGCAAACTTTGTAAATCTTCTCAATCAATTTTTCGTCCATTCTGTATCTCGACTTGTCGCACCCTTACTATGTATTTTGCAGCATTTTGGCTGTTGTTGGAAGCAAATGCAATGTACTCATTTAACAACACAGTGTGGTCTCCAAGCATAGATCCCCTTTTCAGACGACAATCAATCCCATCCCTTCTCTTAATAGTGTTTTGTTTATAGGAAATACTAAATACTGCAGTCCTGATGAAGGGCCCTGCCCTAAATGTTGACTCTCCTGCTCCTCAGTGCTGCCTGAGCTGCTGTACTTTTTCCAGTGTCACACTGTATATAGTCTTTTATTATTTATACATCAGTCGAAGAATTTTGAATTTGCTTTATGTCATTTGCAAATGTCTTCCTATATCATGATGCTCTGGCTAAAAACGTCAACCTATAGCAAACATGGTCAAGTAAGTAAACTATTTGATGGATCTTGACATTCACAAATAGGCTATCTCATATTTTAAAGAGTAGTAGTGAATGCATTTTGCCAATTCTTTGTCAGGTATAAAACACTTTGGATTTTCTAAAGGATTGAAAGACGATCAAGAAATCATTAATGGTTCCTCTCTCTAGTTTTAACTTGCTTTAAAGCCACCATGCCACCCATATATGGAAGGCTGACTTTGCTTTATTTTTTATTCTTGTCAGGTCTCAGTAGCCTTACTGTTACAGTATTTTAAAATTTAAAAATGCACACAGACGTAAGCACATGCATGCATTATCTTATGCCTTCTTATCAAACTTTTTAACAAGATTTCAAATTTAGCATAAATCATGCCCTGAGTTCTTATTGACAAGAAACTGAGACTTAACTATTCAAACCCATTTCATGAAGCATTCTCACTGCCAGCAAATTAAAAAGATATGGTCTAACCTTGTGCTGTCAACTAAATTACCTTTGACATTAATTTTAAACTTATGTAGTTTGATTCTATTCCATGAAATATCTGTGTTCCTGTCTCTTTTTGCCATTTCTACTGTATCTGAATTTTTCCAAACCTGGAACAGGTTCTCCCAATGTCATGTCAGCAAAGACAATATTTTACACAAATAATTTTGAGTATTAGGTAGAATTAATTTCGAGCTACATTCGACTTACATTAGTGGTTTCTCTAATCGGCTTCCTGATGAGCCCACAATCTCCCCCAGGGTGCAGAACATCTGTCCCAGAAAATCCTACAAAGTAGCAAACCATATCATAGTTCAATTATATATTTTACTTTCCCGCAATGACTGATCAAATGAAATCATCCCTGACAGAACACATTGCTCTAAGGATGATAGGTAATTAAATTACCTGAATAACACTCTATTTTATTAATGCAAATAGGGGTGGAACTTCTTGATAAGCACCATTATTTCAACAACATCTTTAATCTTAATACAATTGTCAGTAAGTTGGAAGTTGAAATAAGTCCATAATAATGGCCCAAAGCTTTCCAGGAACAGCAATCATTGTCAGATTACTTCTCTGCTTCTACTTTCTGCAAACTGGAGCTGCACATTCAGGTGGGTTCTGGGGTTGGCAAAGGCAAGAGAGAGAGTCAGGTGGAGAGGTATGGGGGAGGAGGGTGCATTGTGTTCGGGAAAGGCAGATAAGCTAGGTATTCAACCATTTCAGGAGGAATTTTCAGTCTAGCATTTTCCAGGTAGCTACTCAAATAAGTCAGGACTGTCTGAAATCTTCAATTGTAACCAAGAGAAGCTTTCAGATGGTCCTGGACAGAAGGGGATTTCTTGTCAGAATTTCAGAATTTATGGGCAATTCTCTCCAAGTTGGAGCATCCAGACTGCATAAGGTCCCAAAGCCATCTTTCTTCTCATATGCCTGGTTTCCAACTATCTGAAGACTGGAAGATCTGGACCATTATGTTGTAGCTATTGTGTCGATTAGAATGCATTGGTAAGATAGGAGCCATTAAAATACTAATTGTAATTATCAGCCAATTCATAAAATTAAAGTCTTTAATTCACTGGCACAGTAAATATCCATGACAGTTCCTTTGTGTGTATGCTCCATTCTCAATATTCAAGAACAGACTAGAAAATGAACATTTTGTTTTGATTGATCTACCATTTCGAAATAGCTTGAAAATAACACTCGTTGTTTGACATAAAAACTGCAAAAAAAGCTTTCCAATCCCTGCCTTCAACTGTGTGCACAGGTTCTTGGTTATACATTATAGTACCAATTTTCCCTTCTGGACAGCTGGAAAATATTAGAATCCACATGCAAAGGCAGAGCAAACAGATTTGCAGACCCATTATGACTGGTCATTGTCTCCTTTACTTTGTTCAGGGGTTTTCGTGAAAAAAGAAAATAAATGCTTAAATCAAATCTAAACTGCCATGTAGAAAAGTAGGAGAAGGACAATATTAACTCCTTGATATCAATTCCTCACCAATATATTGACATGTTTATTGAAATGTTAACATGCATTTAAACTCAAGTCAAATATCACAATTATTAACAGTGCATTGAATGAAATACGTAAACAAATACTGCCCATCTCGTGAAAGTAATGACATGATTTTGTTTAAATTTCAGGATAAAACAAAGATCTGTTGAACACAAAGATGGTTAAAGAGAAGAGCAAAGCAAAGCTAAATTTTAGTGGAGGGGCATTTTTGGAAACAATGACCATAAGTCTGTAAATGTTAAGACGATTATGGATTAGGGTAAGACTGGTCCTCAGGTGGAAGTACTAAACTGGGGGAAGTTAATTACAACATTATTAGGCAGGAACTGGATAAATTACAATGGGGGAGGTTGTTTGAGGGTAAATCCACATCTGACATGTGGACGTCTTTTAAAAGAAGCCAGTTGATCAGAGTTGAGAACAAGCATGTTGCTGTTAGAACGAAAGATAAGGATGGCAAGATTCAGGAACCTTGGATGAGAAGAGCTATTAAAAGTTTATTCAAAAGGAAAAAGGAAGGGTGTGTGTATATATATATATATATATATATGTAGTTCAAAGTTTGTGAGAAGATTTGTAGCTCGGGTACTCGTTGTTGTGGTTCTGTTCGCCGAGCTTGGAATTTGTGTTGCAGACGTTTCATCCCCTGTCTAGGTGACATCCTCAGCGCTTGGGAGCCTCCTGTGAAGCGCTTCTGTGATGTTTATTGTATGCGCTTCTCCATCCTGAACTACGAAAGCAAGCACCCCAACACACAATAAAGAAGTTGCATCAAGACACTGTTCAAAAGGGCCACAACACACTGCAGCACACCAGAACTGCAAAAAGAGGAAGAAGAACACCTCTACAATGTATTTGCCAAAAACGGATACCCCTGCAATTTCATCAACAGATGCCTAAGGGAAAGACAATGGAATGAGGACATGCCACACCCCAAAGGACTAGCCACGTTACCATGCATCAAGAACATTTCTGAACTGACAGCCAGACTATTACGACCACGAGGACTCATAACAGCACACAAACCAACAGCCACTCTCAGACAACAACTCACCAGGATAAAGGACCCGATACCCAGCATAAGCAAAACCAACGTAGTGTACAAAATCCCATGCAAGGACTGCACAAAACTAAATAGGATAAACAGGAAGACAGCTAATGATCCGTATCCATGAACACCAACTAGCCATGAAACGACATGACCAGCTATCCTTAGTAGCCACACACTCAGGTGACAAGCAACATGAGTTCGACTGGGACAACACTACTATTATAGGACAAGACAAACAGAAAACAGCCAGGGAATTCTTAGAGGCATGGCACTCATCCACAGATTCTATCAACAAACACATCGACCTGGACCCAATATACCGGCCACTGCAGCGGACAGCTGGAACTGACAACCGGAAGCGGCAGAGACAAATCACTATAAATGCCAGAGGAAACATCACAGAAGCGCTTCACAGGAGGCTCCCAAGCACTAAGGATGTCACCTAGACAGGAGACGAAACATCTGCAACACAAATTCCCAGCTCGGCGAACAGAACCACAACATGACAGTGAGGCAAAGAATAGGGAGAGAGTGCAGTTGAACACGTGGCTGCAAGGCTGGTGTAGGAGGGAGGGCTTCAGATATTTGGACAATTGGACTGCATTCTGGGGAAGGTGGGACCTGTACAAACAGGACGGGTTGCACCTGAACCAGAAGGGCACCAATATCCTGGGGGGTAGGTTTGCTAGCACTCTTCGGGGGGGTTTAAACTAATTTGGCAGGGGAATGGGATCCGGACTTGTAGTCCAGCAAGTAAGCTAGCTGTGTGTCAGGATGCCCAAGACTGTAGGGAGGCTGTGGAGAAGGTAGCACTGACAGGGACTACTTGCGGACACAGAGATGGGCTCAAGTGCATATACTTCAACGCAAGGAGTATCAGAAATAAGGTGGGTGAACTTAAGGCGTGGATCGGTACCTGGGACTACGATGTTGTGGCCATCACGGAAACGTGGATAGATGAGGGACAGGAATGGCTGTTGGAGGTTCCTGGTTACAGGTGTTTCAGTAAGATTAGGGAGGGTGGGAAAAAAGGAGGGGGGGTGGCATTGCTAATTAGAAATGGTATAACGGCTGCAGAAAGGAAGTTTGAGGGGGATCTGCCTCTGGAGGTAGTATGGGCTGAAGTCAGAAATAGGAAAGGTGCAGTCACCTTGTTGGGTGTTTACTATAGGCCCCCCAATAGCAGCAGAGATGTGGAGAAACAGATTGGGAAACAGATTTTGGAAAGGTGCAGAAGCCACAGGGTCGTAGTCATGGGCGACTTCAACTTCCCAAATATTGATTGGAAGCTCTTTAGATCAAGTAGATTGGATGGGGCGGTGTTTGTGCAGTGTGTCCAGGAAGCTTTTCTAACGCAGTATGTAGATTGTCCAACCAGAGGGGAGGCCATATTGGATTTGGTACTCGGTAATGAACAGGGACAAGTGGTGGGCTTGTTAGTGGGTGAACATTTTGGTGATGGTGACCACAATTCTGTGACTTTCACCTTGGTTATGGAGAGAGATAGGTGCGCACAACAAGGTAGATTTTATAATTGGGGGAAGGGAAATTACGATGCTGTAAGGCAGGATTTGAGGAGCATACGTTGGGAGCATAGGCTGTCAGGGAAGGATGTGGTGGAAATGTGGAACTTTTTCAAAGAGCAGATACGACGTGTCCATGATATGTATGTACCTATCAGGCAGGAAAGAAATGGTCGTGTGAGGGAGCCTTGGTTGACCAGAGAGGTTGAATGTCTGGTAAAGAGGAAGAAGGAGGCTTACATAAGGTTGAGGAAACAGGATTCAGACAGAGCAGTGGAGGGATACAGGATAGCCAGAAGGGACCTGAAGAAAGGGATTAGGAGAGCTAAGAGAGGGCATGAAAAATCTTTGGCGGATAGGATCAAGGATAACCCCAAGGCATTTTATGCGTATGTGAGAAACCTGAGAATGACGAGAACGAGGGTAGGTCCGATCAAGGACAGTAGTGGGAGACTGTGTATTGAGTCGGAAGAGATAGGAGAGGTCTTGAACAAGTACTTCTCTTCAGTATTTACGAACGAGAGGGACCATATTGTAGAAGAGGAGAGTGTGAAATGGACTGGTAAGCTAGAAGAGATACCTGTTAGGAAGGAAGATGTGTTGGACATTTTGAACAACTTGAGGATAGACAAGTCCCCCGGGCCTGACGGGATATATCCTAGGATTATGTGGGAAGCAAGAGAGGAAATTGCAGTACCGTTGGCAATGATCTTCTCGTCTTCACTGGCAACGGGGGTGGTACCAGGGGACTGGAGAGTAGCGAATGTTGTGCCCCTGTTCAAAAAAGGGAATAGGGATAACCCCAGGAATTGCAGGCCTGTTAGTCTTACTTCTGTGGTAGGCAAAGTAATGGAAAGGGTACTGAGGGATAGGATTTATGAGTATCTGGAAAGACACTGCTTGATTAGGGACAGCCAGCATGGATTTGTGAAGGGTAGGTCTTGCCTTACAAGTCTTATTGAATTCTTCGAGGAGGTGACCAAGCATGTGGATGAGGGTAGAGCAGTGGATGTAGTGTACATGGATTTTAGTAAGGCATTTGATAAGGTTCCCCATGGTAGGCTTATGCGGAAAGTCAGGAGGCATGGGATAGAGGGAAATTTGGCCAATTGGATAGAAAACTGGCTAACCGGTCGAAGGCAGAGAGTGGTGGTAGATGGTAAATATTCAGCCTGGAGCCCAGTTACAAGTGGAGTTCCGCAGGGATCAGTTCTGGGTCCTCTGCTGTTCGTAATTTTTATTAATGACTTGGATGAGGGAGTCAAAGGGTGGGTCAGTAAATTTGCAGATGATACGAAGATAGGTGGAGTTGTGGACAGTGAGGAGGGCTGTTGTCGGCTACAGAGGGACTTAGATATGATGCAGAGCTGGGCTGAGGAGTGGCAGATGGAGTTCAACCCTGCCAAGTGTGAGGTTGTCCATTTTGGAAGAACAAATAAGAATGCGGAATACAGGGTTAATGGTAGGGTTCTTAGTCAGGTGGAGGAACAGAGGGATCTTGGGGTCTATGTACATAGATCTTTGAAGGTTGCCACTCAGGTGGATAGAGTTTGTAAGAAGGCCTATGGAGTATTATCGTTCATTAGCAGAGGGATTGAATTCAAGAGTCGTGAAGTGATGTTGCAGCTGTACAGGACTTTGGTTAGGCCACAGTTGGAGTACTGTGTGCAGTTCTGGTCGCCTCACTTTAGGAAAGATGTGGAAGCTTTGGAGAGGGTGCAGAGAAGATTTACCAGGATGTTGCCTGGAATGGAGAGGAAGTCGTACGAGGATAGGTTGAGAGTTCTCGGCCTTTTCTCGTTGGAACGGCGAAGGATGAGGGGTGACTTGATAGAGGTTTATAAGATGATCAGAGGAATAGATAGAGTAGACAGTCAGAAACTTTTTCCCCGGGTACAACAGTGTGTTACAAGGGGACATAAATTTAAGGTGAAAGGTGGAAGGTATAGGGGAGATGTCAGGGGTGGGTTAGAACATAGAACATAGAACATAGAAGAATACAGCGCAGTACAGGCCCTTTGGCCCTCGATGTTGCGCCGATCCAAGCCCACCTAACCTATACTAACCCACTATCCTCCATATACCTATCCAATGCCCGCTTAAATGCCCATAAAGAGGGAGAGTCCACCACTGCTACTGGCAGGGCATTCCATGAACTTACGACTCGCTGAGTGAAGAACCTACCCCTAACTTCAGTCCTATATCTACCCCCCCTTAATTTAAAGCTATGCCCCCTTGTAATACCCGACTCCATACGCGGGAAAAGGTTCACACTGTCAACCCTATCTAACCCCCTAATCATCTTGTACACCTCAATCAAGTCACCCCTAAACCTTCTTTTCTCTAATGAAAACAGCCCCAAGTGTCTCAGTCTTTCCTCATACGATCTTCCTTCCATACCAGGCAACATCCTGGTAAACCTCCTCTGCACCCGTTCCAGTGCCTCCACATCCTTCCTATAGTATGGCGACCAAAACTGCACACAATATTCCAGATGCGGACGCACCAGAGTCTTATACAACTGCATCATGACCTCAGGACTCCGGAACTCAATTCCTCTACCAATAAAAGCCAGTACGCCATATGCCTTCCTCACCGCACTATTTACCTGGGTGGCAACTTTCAGAGATCTGTGTACATGGACACCAAGATCCCTCTGCTCATCCACACTACCAAGTATCCGACCATTAGCCCAGTACCCCATCTTTTTGTTATTCTTCCCAAAGTGAATCACCTCACACTTAGCTACATTGAATTCCATTTGCCACCTTTCTGCCCAGCTCTGCAGCTTCTCTATATCCTGCTGTAACCTGCCGCATCCTTCCTCACTGTCAACAACTCCTCCGACTTTCGTATCATCCGCAAACTTGCTCACCCAACCTTCTAACCCCTCTTCCAGGTCATTTATAAAAATGACAAACAGCAATGGTCCCAAAACAGATCCTTGCGGAACACCGCTAGTGACGGCACTCCATGAAGAAACTTTGCCATCAACTACTACCCTCTGTCTTCTTCCATCCAGCCAATTCCTAATCCAAACCTCCAACTCACCCTCAATGCCATATCTCCGTATTTTCTGCAGTAGCCTACCATGGGGAACCTTATCAAACGCCTTACTAAAATCCATATATACCACATCTACCGCTTTCCCCTCATCAACCTCCTTCGTCACCTTTTCAAAGAATTCAATAAGGTTTGTGAGGCACGACCTGCCCTTCACAAAACCATGCTGACTATCCTTGATCACATTATTCCTATCCAGATGTGCATAAATCCTATCCCTTACAATTCTCTCTAAGACTTTGCCCACAACAGAAGTGAGACTCACCGGCCTATAGTTACTAGGGTTATCCCTCCTCCCCTTTTTGAACAAGGGAACCACATTTGCTATCCTCCAGTCTTCTGGCACTACTCCTGTAGACAAAGAGGACATAAAAATCAAGGCCAATGGCTCTGCAATCTCCTCCCTTGCTTCCCAGAGAATCCTAGGATAAATGCCATCAGGCCCAGGGGACTTATCTATTTTCACCTTTTCCAGGATTTCCAACACCTCTTCTCTACATACCTCAAAGCCATCCATTCTACTTATTTGTGACTCAGTATTCACATCGACGACAATGCCCTGTTCCTGAGTAAATACTGAAGAAAAGTATTCATTCAGTGTCTCCCCAATCTCTTCCGCCTCCACACGCAACTTCCCACTACTATCCTTGACTGGACCTATTCCTACCCTAGTCATTCTTTTATTCCTAACATACCTATAGAAAGCCTTAGGGTTTTCCCTAATCCTACCGACTAAGGACCTTTCATGTCCCCTCCTTGCTGCTCTTAGCTCTCTCTTCAGGTCCTTCCTGGCTACCCTATAACTCTCAATTGCCCCAATTGAACCTTCACGTCTCATCTTGAGATAGGCCGCCCTCTTCCATTTAACAAGGGATTCCAATTCCTTATTAAACCACGGCTCCCTCGCACGACCCTTTCCTCCCTGCCTGACAGGTACATAATTATCAAGGACACTCAATAGTTGCTCCTTGAACAAGCTCCACATATCATTTACACTCTTGCCTTGGAGTCTACTTTTCCAAGCCACACATCCTAAGTCATGCCTCACCGCATCATAATTTCCCTGACCCCAGCTATCACTCTTGCCCTGTAGTACACACTTATCCCTCTCCATCACGAGAGTAAAAATCACCGAATTATGGTCACTATCCCCAAAGTGCTCACCTACCTCTAATTCTAACACCTGGCCTGGTTCGTTACCCAGAACCAAATCCAGTATGGCCTCACCTCTTTTTGGCCTCTGGTTCTTTACCCAGAGAGTGGTGGGGGCATGGAATGCGCTGCCCGTGGGAGTGGTAGAGTCGGAATCATTGGCGACCTTTAAGCGGCATTTGGATAGGTACATGGATGGGTACTTAATCTAGGTTAGAAGTTCGGCACAACATTGTGGGCCGAAGGGCCTGTTCTGTGCTGTATTGTTCTATGTTCTATATTCTATATATATATAAGGTTTAGAAAAGTGAAATCAGACAAGGCCCTTGAAAAATATAAAGTGAGCAGGAGAGAACTGAAATGGAATTAGGAGGGCTCAAGGAAGCCACGAAATGTCCTTGGCAAGTAAGATTATGTAGAATCCCAAGGCATTTTATCTGTATATTAGAAACAAGAGGGTAGATATGGAAAGAGTAAATCTACTCCAAGACAAAGGAGAAAATTTACATATGGAGCCAAAGAAAGTAGGTGAGGTCCTCAATGAGTTTTTTACAACAGTATTCACCAAGGAGAAGAACATGGCTAATCTTAACAATATGGAGGGGTTTGTCAATATTAGGAAGGGGTTGGTGTTGGCTGTCTTGAAAACAGTAAAGTAGATAAGTCCCCAGGGCCTGCTGTGATCTATCCCACGATGCTGAGGGAGGCAAGAGAGGACATTGCTGCAGCTTTGACAGAAATCTTTGTCTCCTCTTTAGCCACAGGCAAGGCCCCAGAAGAGTGGAGAATAACCAATGCTGTTCTTTTTGTTTAAGAAGGACAATAAGGATAATCTAGGAAATTATAGGCCTGCGAGCCTTACATCAATGGTAGGGAAATTATTAAAGAAAATTCTTAGAGACAGGATTTACTCGCATTTGGAAAAGAATGGACTTATTAGGGATAGTCTGCGTGGCTTTATGGAGAGCAAGTCTTGGCTCTCAAATTTGATTGAGATTTTTAAGGAAGGAGATGGTTGATGAGGGTAGGGCAGTGAATGTGGTCTACATAGACTCTACAAAAGCATTTGAAAAGGTTCCTCCTGGTAAGCTGGTCCAGAAGATTAAGGCACACAGGATCTATGGTGAGTTGGTAGCTGGATTCAAAACTGACGTGGTCATAGAAGACTGAAGTGTTTGAGGAAGGATGTTTTTCTGACTGGAGGGCTTTGACCAGTGGTATTCCACAAGGATCAGTACTGGGACCTCTGTTTGAAATGTATATACATCAATGGGATGAAAATGTAGGTGGTCTGATTAATAAGTTTGCAGACAACATTAAAATTGGTGGAATTGTGGGTAGTGAGTAAGGTTGTCAAAGGATGCAGCAAGATGTATATCGGTTGGGAAGTTGGGCAGAGAAATGGCAGATGGAATTTAATCTGGACAAATGAGAGGTGAGTTTTTTTTTAAGGAGGTCAAGTGGAAGAGGAAATCATACAATAAATGGCAGGATCCTCAGGAGTATTGATATATAGAAGGATCTTGGGGTGCAAGTCCATAGCTTCTTGAAAGTGTCAACACAAGTGGATAAGGTGTGGAAGGAAGTATAGGACATGCTTGCCTTCATCGGTCAGAGCACTGAGAATAAACGTTGGCAAGTCACATTGCAGTTGTACAAGACTTTAGTTAGGCCACATTTGCAATATTATGTACAGTTCTGGTATTTAAGAAGGACATGGAGGCTTTGGAGAGGGTGAAAAAGAGTTTGCTGGGATGTTGCCTAGATTGAAGTGCGTGAGTTACAAGAAGTGGTTGGACAAACTTCAACTGTTTTTGCGAGAATATTGGAGGTGGAGGGGTGACCTGATAGAAGTATATAAAATTATGAAAGGCATGGGCAAGGTGGACAGTTGGAGATTTTCTCCCAGGATGAAAATGTTAACAGTACGGGCCATAGGCTTAAGGTGAGAGGGGATAAGTTTGAAGGCAATGTGTGAGGCAAGTTCTTTTTTATACAGAGTGGTAGGTGCATGAAACATACTGCCAGAGGAGTTGGTAGAAGCAGACATGTTAGCAAACTTTAAGAACTGTTTAGACAGATACATGAACAGGCAGAGAAAATGGAGATATGGACCACATGCAGATTAGACAAAGATTAGTTTAGAATGGCATCATGGTTAGCATAAAATAGACAGGCAGGAGGCTGGAAGAACACAGCAGACCAGGCAGCATCTTGAAGTTGGAGAAGTCGACGTGTCGGGTGTAACCCTTCTTCAGGATCCTTCTCTGCCTCCTGATGGTGTCTGACCTGCTGTGTTCTTTCAGCCTCCTGTATGTCTATTTTGGATTCCAGCATCTGAAGATTTTATGTCTCCATCATGGTCAGCACAGACATGGTAAGCGGAAGGGCCTGCTCATGTTCTGCCCTGTTTGTTAACCAGATAGACATTCAGCTAAAACAAACACAGAGAATGCTGACAAAACTCAGTTTTGAAGAAGAGCCATACTGAATCCAAAACAGTAACTGTTGCTCTCACCACAGATACTACCAGACCTGTTGAGTTTCTCCAGCATTCTGCATTTGTTTCAGACTTCCAGCATCCTGTTGAGCTTTTTTGCTTCTTCTGGAAATGGGAGTCAGCCATTCAACCTTCATAACTTTTTGAGGATTCATTTAGATTTTGGCTGATGTCCAATCCAGAGATGTGCAGGTTAGGTGGATTGACCATGCTAAACTATCCTGTAGCGTCCAGGGATTTGCAGGCTCGGTGGGTTAGCTATGGTAAATGTGGGGTTAGAGGAACACAGCAGGGCCTGGGTCTGGTTGGAATGCTCTTTGGAGGGTCAGTGCCGACCCAATGGGCCAAATGGCCTCTTTCCCCACAGTAGGATTCTACAATTGCATGGTCTATGTATCAACTCTATTTACTTGCGCATCATCTCTTGATATTCTTAGCAAATGAAAATTTAAAATGAATCAGTATCCACAGTTGTTTTGGCTTGAGAATTTCACATACCCTTTGTTGTTTATATGATTTCATTCCTATATGGTCTAGCTCTAATAATAAGATTGTGCCTGTTTATTCTGGACTCACTGAATGAGGAGGATAGTTCCTCGTTATCTTCTCCATTGAAACTTTTTACTATTGTCCTGACTCTCAATCAGATTACACTTCAGGCTCTTATATTCAAAGAACTACAATCTAATTTACATTACCTTTCCTCATAATTAAAGTGTTGTTATGCTAGTCATTTGCGATATACTATGACAAAATGTTCTCTATTCACTACAGTTGGAAGAATCAGAGTAAGTTAGCTAGCACTCAGTTTAAATCAAAATTAAATAACAGAACATCATGTAAAGATGGAGAGGATCAGACTACTTACATGTTTTGATAAATCTGGGCTTTTTGAATCAACATCATACCTGGAAAGAAACAGCACCAGAAAATATCACTCTACAGGAAATGTTTTCAATTTAGGTCAGATATTAAACTAATAAAAAAAGTGAAACAATCTTTTTTTTTCTCCCCGTGGAGCTTTCAGACATTTCATATTTTTTTGCCAGTCGAGATGTGGAGTCATACAGAAAATAATTAACTTCTGTCCGATTAACACAATGGGGAAAAACTGACGTGATGCATTGGCTGAGGAATTAAACTTTACCTCTTTGGCTTTCTTTTCCCCAGTTTTATTTATATTTTTCCATTATTCTCAGGATTCTAGTTACAAGCCCAAACTCTCAGATGGCTGACAAACAAAGTTGAAATAATTTCATAGCTTGTCATTCTAAAGTGTGTGTACTTGAGCAATGTTACAATAAATAGGTAAGCCTATACAGGCAGCATTCAGTTCAAAACAAGTTAGTATTTCAGCTCCTTGATTTGTGATTAATGAATGCTCCTATCAAGTTGTTTATGAAACAATGTTTGTAACAGAAAGATTTCCTTGTTACATAGGATGCTTGATGGGAATTGGTTAGCTCAGTTAGCTGGATAGCTGGTTTGCTTTGCAGAGTGACATCAACAGAGCAGCTTCAATTCCTACACAATTACCACAGAAGGTCCCGCCTTATCATCCTTGCCCGAGATATGGCGACACTCAGTTTAAACCAACACTGGCTAACTGTCTCTCTCCTCTGGGACTATGGCAACTCTTACCTTTACGTGCTCTGTGATTTTCCTTATTTTGGTCCTCAAATGTAATACTGATATGGGTGGAGATCAACCTCAGCAATAAAATGATTAAAGTGTATCATCTGTTGGAGAAAATGCTTCTTCATATTTCTGGAAAGGCAGGTTGATGTACAACAGCAGAGTAAATAAAAAGTGTACAGGGATCAAATGTTGTGGATTAAGCTGCCCCTCTTCAATGTAACACAGTGAACATGCATCTATCTTCACGCTGCCTGCTCATTTGAATTATCTCTCATGCAACAGTGCTGTTGATTTGCAGCATGGAACAGCTTGAGGGGAATGTAAAATCAATACTTGCAAATACCACCTAAAGCTGTATTGCTTAAAGGAGTGGTGCATTGTGACGAGACCAGGTGCTGGGAATCCTGTCAGATCTGGATCTGACATGAGAAAGAAAAGAAGAATAGCTGACAAAGGCAGAATGCATATCCAAGCTTTTGATGCTGCGCTGGAATTTTGGGTGGAGCATCTGGAAGCAAGCAGTGCCATGCCATCCCTGCAAGAGACCTGAGGAAGCCTCCAAACAAATACTGAGAAAGTTATAGAAACAAGTTGTCATGGAGGTCAATGCCTTGGGCCCAAGGACCTGGACGCAGTGTCATAAGAAGTTCAGTGACCTCACAAGAGTGGTCAAGCATAGTTAATTCATTGTCAAATGTAATATTTCACCAATGAATGACTCACCAGTCAAAATCACCACATCGCTATCTTGTCTGTCAGAGCATGTACATATCAACCTCATGTTTCATCTCACCTTCATATACTTAGCACTACCACACACCTTACACCCACATTTCAGATCTTGCCAGCCGATTCTCCTGCTCCTCAGATGCTGCCTGACCTGCTGAGATTTTCCAGCACCCTACTCTCGACTATGATCTCCAACATCTGCAGTCCTCACTTTCTCCTATTCAAACATATAACCAAAAACCCCTCAAACAATTCACTGACATACATCCCTCTCTAATCAGAAATGATTGTGCACAACTGAAGATAGCAGAAATTTATTTGAATCCAGAGAGAAATGGCTGCTGTAGCCTAAATGGGGTAGTTACAATGGCTGAAGCAATGAAGATGACGGTACCTTATGCCTTATCCTCTTCCTCTTCAAATAATCTCTTCAGACTTAGGATAGGTGTTGTGAAACTTGAAAAGGTTCAGAAAAGATTTACAAGGATGTTGCCAGGGTTGGAGGATTTGAGCTATAGGGAGAGGCTGAAAAGGCTGGGGCTATTTTCCCTGGAGCGTCGGAGGCTGAGGGGTGACCTTTTAGAGGTTTATAATATCATGAGGGGTATGGATAGGATTAACAGACAAGTTCTTTGTCCTGGGGCGGGGGAGTCCAGAACTAGACTGTAAAGTTCAGGGTGAGAGGGGAAAGATTTAAAAGGGACCTAAGGGGCAACTTTTTCATGCAGAGGGTGATGCGTGTGTGGAATGAGCTGCCAGAGGAAGTGGTGGAGGCTGGTACAATTACAACATTTAAAAGGCATCTGGGTTGGTATATAAATAGTAAGGGTTCACAGGGATATGGGCCAAGTGCTAGAAAATGGGACTAGATTAATTTCGGATATCTGGTTGGCAAGGACAAGTTGGACTGAAGGGTCTGTTTCTGTGCTGTACATCTCAATGCTTCTCTGAGGTGCAACTTATGGAAGGAGGCATCTTCTGCTTTCTCCCCTCTACTCACCAAAACTTTAATCTTCTGCCTGATCCTTTTGTATACAAAATTGTTGAATCTGGCTGGATAGTGGAGGAAGACTTGGAACAATATGACTAAGAAACACCACCACGTGATTTCACAAATAAAGCTATCACTTCCGACACTGACCCTGTAAATACCTTACAGGGAGTCTGAGATGTGCAACTGCCAGTTCTTCAGAGAAGACTCAGATAACGACCACACTGGAGTGGCTTGCAGAAGGTGGCTTACAGGCACACACTAAGAAGCAGCGTGAAACCTGCCAGAAAGCTGATAAATGATGTCCAGGAGTACCCTGAACATTCCAAATGTAAGGTCAGCTCATTGTCATGCCAGCTCAGATGGTTACCACCATGGCTGCAGATAACAGTGCCTAAATGGGCATGCATAATGATAGTCTGGCCTTCACCAGATTGCTGGAATCAATATTCTAGCAGTTAACTAAGGAGTTGGTGATCCATTTAAATTTGCTGCAGGTAGGAGACCATGTTGCTTGATGGATGGGAAACTATGCAAGTTTAAGATATGATTTCAGTTGGACCACTAAGCTGCAAAATGGCAGCACAGGCATCAAATTGTATTGCAAGCCAAGTGGAAACACACACACACACACACACACACACACACACACACACACACACACACACACACACACACACACACACACACACACACACACACACACACACACACATACACACACACCAATACATGGGCACCACTGGGCATAATCGCTTCAGGTCTGGAGTAGGGTAAAGATTCCTTAACTTGCGCTGGACGCTCAAGGTGCCCAATGTGTTTTTCCACTTTTGCATGTCTTAAGTGGAATTACAAGTGTTTGCAGATAATCTCATATTCCTCAGAGGATTTGATTACTCATCAGTTCAAGGTTCACAGCAAAAAAAAATCTTGATCAATTGGATCAATGGGCTGAGGAACAGTAGATGAAGTTTAATTTGGATAAATGTGAGGTATTGCATTTTTGTAAACAAACAAGGGTATGACTTATTCAGTTAACAGTAGGGCCCTGGTTAGTGTTGTAGAACAGAGAGACCTAGAGTTCAGGTCCATCATTCTTGGAAATTTGCATCAAAAATTGGCAGGGTGGTTAAGAAGGTGCTTAGCGTGCTTGCCTTCATTGCTCAGACCATTGAGTACATGAGTTGGAACAACATGTTGAGGTTGTACAGGATGTTGGTGAGGCATTTTCTGGAGTACTGTGTGCAATTCTGGTCACCCTACTATAGGAAGGATATTATTAAACTGAAGAGGGTTCAGAAAAGATCTACCAGGATGTTACCAGGCATGGAGGGTTTGAGTTTTAAAAATAGGCTGGGACTTTCTTCAGGGAGGAATTCCACCTCAGAAAGTCCCAGATGGCCTCCTTCTTCCACGATCGCAACTTCTCTTCCCATGTGGTTGATGCTGCCCTCCAGCGCATCTCCTCCACTTCACGCAACACCATCCTTGAACCCTTCGTGATTTTATAAACCTTTATAAGATCACCCCTCAACCTTCTATGCTCCAGTGAAGAGAGTCCCAGTCAAGAGTGTAGTGCTGGAAAAGCACGTCTGGTCAGGCAGCATCCGAGGAGCAGGAGAATCATCAGGAATGATGCTTAAGGGTCAGGGCTGAGAGATAAATGGGAGGTGGGTGGAGTTGGGGGGAAGTAGCTGGGAAAGTAATATGTGAATGAAAGTGAAGGAGAAGGTGATAGGTCAGAGGGGGGAGTGATGGACAGGTCCAGAGGGCGGTGCTGAGTTGGAGGCTTGGGACTGGGATAATGTGGGGGGAGGGGAAATGAGGAAGCTGTTGAAATCCACATTTATCCCATGTAGTTGCAGGGTCCCAAGGCGGAATATGAGGCATTCCTCCTCTAGGCGTTGGGTGGAAATACTTTGGCAGTGGAGGAGGCCCAGGACCTGCATGTCCTTGACGGAGTGGGAGAGGAATTTGAAGCGTTCAGCCACTGGGTGGTGGGGTTAGTGGATGCAGGTGTCCCAGAGATGTTCTCTGAAACGATCCGCAAGAAGGCATCCTGTCTCTCCGATGTAGAGGAGACCACACCAGGTGCAACGGATGCAGTAGATGACATTGGTAGAGGTGCAGGTGAATTTCTAACATATGTGGAAGGATGATTTGGAGCCTTGGATGGAGGTAAGGGGAATGGTGTGGGCACAGGTTTTGCACTTCCTGCAGTGGCAGGGAAAGGTGCCAGGAGTGAGGCGTGGGCTGGTGGCGGGTGTGGTCCAGACGAGGGAGTCGCAGAGGGAATGGCCTTTTCGGAATGCTGATACGGGTGGGGAAGGAAATATATCTCTGGTAGTGGGGTCTGTTTGGAAATGGCGGAAGTGGCGGTGAATGAAGCGTTGTGTGCGGAGGTTGGTGGGGTGGAAGGTGAGGACCAGGGGCTTCTGCCTTGTTGCGTTGGGAGAGGTGAATAGCAAAGAACCTTTCCCTAAGATGGGGGATTTCAAAACAAGGGGGCATATTTTTAAGGTGAGAGGAGAAAGTTTTATAAAGGATATGAGGGGCAACTTTTTTTTACACAGGATGGTTCATGTGTTGAATGAACTGTCAGAGGATGTACATGCATTACAACATTTAAAAGACATTTGGCTAAGTACATGAATACGAAAGGTTTGGAGGTAATATGGACCAAATGCAGGCAAGTCAGACTCATTTCATTTGGAAACATGGTCAGCATGGACTAGTTGGACTGAAGGGTCTGATTCCATGCTATTTGACTCTATTTTAAAGGAAATTATTAAAATATTTCCTTTGCACCTGAACATAAAGAGAGTCTGCAAAAAATAAGTGTTTGTCCAAAAAATAGATTAATGCCAAATGCTTTTTCGTCAAATGTGTTTTTTTGTGGAATATGATCAAGAAGAAAATTTAAGTTGAGAAAGGTTCACTGAGATGTGATGCAACTAGAAAAATTCATTAAAGAGAAGTGTTTATCACCTCACTAATGAGGGAATGGGGAAAAAACTGCATGCAGTTTACATTTACATCATGATTTTCCCATCCACAGAACATCCTAAAGAGCTTTACAACCTGTGAAATTCTTAGAGTCATAGAATCCCCACAGTGTGGAAGAAGGCTATTCAGAGCTGAAAATGTGTTGCTGGAAAAGCGCAGCAGGTCAGGCAGCATCCAGGGAACAGGAGAATCGACGTTTCGGGCATAAGCCCTTCTTCAGGAATGAGGAAAGTGTGCCCAGCAGGCTAAGATAAAAGGTAGGGAGGAGGGACTTGGGGGAGGGGCGTTGGAAATGCGATAGATGGAAGGAGGTCAAGGTGAGGGTGATAGGCCGGAGTGGGGTGGGGGCAGAGAGGTCAGGAAGAAGATTGCAGGTTAGGAAGGCGGTGCTGAGCTCGAGGGATTTGACTGAGACAAGGTGGGGGGAGGGGAAATGAGGAAACTGGAGAAATCTGAGTTCATCCCTTGTGGTTGGAGGGTTCCCAGGCGGAAGATGAGGCGCTCTTCCTCCAACCGTCGTGTTGCTATGGTCTGGCGATGGAGGAGTCCAAGAAGGCTATTCAGCCCATTGAGTGCACACTGATCTTCCGAACAGCATCCCACCCAGATGCACCTCCCTTATCCTATCCCTCTAAACCTGCATTTCCCATGGCTGATCCACCTAACCCGGACATTACTGGACATTATGGGCAATTTAGCATGGCCAATCCATCTAAATTGCACATCTTTGAACTGTCGGAGGAAACCAGACCACAGACCACCCAGCGGAAAGCCATGCAGACGCAGGGAGAAAGTGCAAACTCCACAAACATGGTGGTCCGAGGGTGGGGGATCAAACCTGAGTCCCTGATGCTGTGAAGCAGCAGTGCTAACCACTGTGCCGCCTCATGACCAAGGTATCAAAAACAATGAGTTAAGTAGTTGTTTAATCTGTTTCAGTGACAATAACTGAAGATTCAGTGTAACACCAGAAGAACTTCCTGCCCTTCTGATTTTAGGAAGAGTGCAACTGATCTCAGAAGCCATGCTGTGCCTTGGTATAATGTTTTATCGCAAAAAGAAAATCAATAGCACTTCAAGTTAATTGTCAGCACAAATTGTGCTCCAGTTCTACTATGCGTCCTACAATTTGTAGTTAATTTTACACAACATTTAATTTATAAAGATCATATATAGGCAATTGCATAGAATAGGTAATGTCCGAGTTATTGACTTGGAGATCATAAAATTTTCTAAGAATATCCTTTCTAAAAATAATGCATAGATTCCTGCCCCAAATTGAGACCTTTCCCTTTCTTTAGATCTGCTGAATGCTAAGAAGAAGACTGCATTCTATAATGTCTGCATTTATTTTAATTAGAATTGTAACAACAGACTAATTTAAAAGTATAGCTGGATCTGTGCAGACCCAGAGATTATGCTTCCAGGCTGCATACATTGAATAATGGGGCAAAACAAATGTTTACGGCAGCTTAAGCAATTTATATTTGTGGATGGGTTGAATATAATCATAAATGCAGGCAATGACTACAGGACTGTGACAATATCCTTGGGTTCTAACAGCATTCATAATCTGCGCAACATTGTTGGTATTATTAGATCATCTCTGACTTTTAACAGTTTTAAATTCCTGGGCAAGCTGCCATTCACCTCCTCATAAATATTTTCTGCACAGAGAAAACATTTTTTTTTTATCCTGAGGCATTTTCTAAATTAATTCCATTAATATATGCAAGCAGAAACCATTGGTGATGAAAAGGAAGTAATTATAAACAGCCTATAATCAGCAAATACATTCAATCTCTGTTCTGCATTGATCAAAACATGTTGAGGTACATGTTATTTTGGAAGTTGATGTTCAAGTTAAAAAGTAAAGAAATCAATGCCGCATTGAAAATATGACACCAACATGCCACTATCAGAAGGTAACTGCAAGATTCAACTGCAGCAAGTATCCACCTCCGGAAAACTAAGGTTGTCAATTTCAATATGTTAATTGCAGCATTAACATGGGGCTAAGGATTCTAGTGCACACCTTTCCCAGATTTCCAGGAACGCACCAGTGAAAGCAATATGGGCTTTCTTTCAAAGTGACAATTAAAGAAGCTGAAGAAATAACAGGCAAATATTCTAATAAAGATCAAAACCTCACAGCTGCTTTCCTGCTGAATTTTCTGAAAGTTCTTTGTTCTCAAGTTGAAAGGTGACTTTCTGCGATTTGGAGTTTGATACATCTGATTTTTGGATGCTGCTAATGCTGCTTTTCTTTGCATCTCAGAATGGTATCAGGTAGAACAGCAGAGGATTAACAGCAATAGGAACACAGCCAAGAGAACCAACAATAATCTAGACCTTAAAGACCTGCCTTTCCACATTAGAGTGATGAGTTTAGAATAAAAAGAGTTGCAATTTGCAAGAGGTGATCCCCGCAACATGTTGCACTAAGAAGATGAGCATCCTGGACATTTCAGAATACCAGTCTCTCAGAAGACTCAGGTCTCATGTCAGTTACAACCAACTGAGGACAATTTGCTACCAAATGCATTTAGAGCCACACTTCGCCTGTCACCACAACCCACAAATTCTCTGTGTCCGTCTTCTCCTGCATCATTGCTGGAGTCATACGCAGGATATCAATGCTTTACATCCTGTAATAGCATACCATCCCTGACCTCTTCACACCATGACACGAGCAGCTAGTGGATTGGCAACAAGAGTCAATAATTTGAAACATGGTTAATCAACACTCATCAGGGACCCTAACAATGAAAGCCCCATTATAAGTGGATGCACAAAGAAAAAGATTACATTTCAGCTTCCTTGACAAATCCAGAGACTCCCTTCAAATCTCCTTCTGCACATCAAGACCAAGGACAGCTTTCTTTGAGATTCGGGTTGTGTTTTGAGTTGAGGAAACAGTCCAGTGACAGGTCTGCACACGCCCAGCCACATGGGGGGGGGGGGGGGGGGGGGGGGTTGTTGGCTGGATGTGATGCTTGTTTTTATTTGTATACTCCTTCTGCTGTTTGTGCTTGGCCTCCACCTGGTCCCGTTGGAGATGCTCAGGCTGTCTGACATCTTTTTTGCAGATTCTTCTTGGTACATGTTTGAGCATTCTTGGTACAAGGTTCCCATGAGGAATTGGGAACATTGCATTTTTTTCATGCGGTCTCGGAAGACATCTGTGGAACATGTTCTTAGCTCTCCAGGTAATCATTTGCCATGATGAAACTCAGAGCAGAAAGCTTGTTTTGTTATTGCTATCCAAGGTATGTCCTCCACAGGTCCATCACTTACTTTAGCCACTCTTTGTTTTTATGTGCCTGTGGAAGCTCTTGCTGTTTGTTTTTATGCCTTTTGTCAGTTTATTGTCATAATCAATTTTCTCCCTCTTCATTAACATTCTAGTCATCCACTGTTGGTTCCTTAAAAAAAGAAAATGCCAATTCTCTAGCTTACCACTACCTTTCACTATTTTGTATACCTTAGTCTCTTATTGGATACTCTTCTTGACCACCTTTATTTGTCAAGGGTGGTTCATTTTTAATGTAGTTGCTTGGCAGCATTTAGCTCAATTCCTTCAATGACAATGTTTGGTGATCTGTATTTTCTTGAAGTCTGGTACAGAACTTCATGTTTCTTTAAGGGGATTTTTTAATCTCCAAAGTTGTGCTTCCTCAGGAAAGAGTATTGTTGAATGCTACAAGTGACTGTGGCCAGGAGAATTCAATCAGCAGTTAAAATAAGTTCATGGTTGAGGTTTCCTTGTGTCCTTGGATGAGAATCAAGATGCTGGAGTTTGAAAATACATCCTGGAGTCCAGTAACATACATAAACCTCCTCCTTAAGATCTTCTGTTGCCTGCAGCAGCAACATGAAGGTGGGGGTCAACATGGTCATGGCCAACAAACATTCTTGCTTCATTTCACTGGAAATTCAAACAGGACTCAAGACCTCATTTTTATGCTTGATTTATCCATAATGATTAAACGGTTTCATTATGGCCAGGAAACTGGGTGGGTATCTACAAGGATTTTCCAAAGTCCATTTCTGCTCACAGTTTCAAATGCCTTGGTGAGGTCTATAATTGTGATATTTGGTCCTTTGTCTTGTTCATGACCATTCTCTTGTCTTTGTCAGAGAGCAAATACCCAGATTGTGGTGCTTTTCTTTGATGTGAACCCACACTCTCTCTACAATGGGAGACACACGCTTGCTCAGAAATATTCCAGCCAGTGTCTTCCTCGCAATAACAATGATGTGGAGGTGCCAGTCTTGTGTTGGGGTGGACAAGATCAGAAGTCACACAACATCAGGTTACAGTCAATAGGTTTATTTGAAATCACCAGCTTTCAGAGCACTGCCCCTTTGTCAGGTGAAGTTCACCTGGTGATGGAGCAGTGCTCTAAAAGCTTGTGATTTCAAATAAATCTATCGGACTGTAATATGATGTGTGACTCCTGACTTCAATAATCAAGAGAAACAAACACTCATGGAAGTTGAAGTAGTCTGATGTTTCTCCTTTGTTTTTGTACAAATTGTTCATGGGATCTGAATTATCATATAGAATCCTGTACTGTTCCTAGAAGGTCATGAAAATTCCATGGAGCTTAGTACACAAGGTAGGGCCAGCTCACTTCAAGGCTCCAGACAGAATTTCATCAATAAAGTTCCCAGAAGTGATCTTCATCTACTCAATGCCAGAAATAGATTCCTCCAGAGTTTGACTCTTGTCCAGTTCTGTGTGTGTGTCAGTTGTTGGAGGTGGCTAATGGTAGTATCATGGGTTGAACACTTATTGTTGAACAGCAACAACCATTCGGGACTGACACTTGCATCACTGCTCCTCAGGGTTTTTTAGAATTTGAAATGCTGATCCATATGCAGATGTTAGTAACAAAAACATTCCATAATACTTCAGTAATCATTGATTGAGAAGATCCACAGTCGCTTCCCCTGTTTACAAAACGTTTAGATGCCATGAAGGGAACATTTCAATCTCCCATGTGCATCAATCTCCAGTGCAATAAAAGAGACAGCAACAACTAATGGTGGGTGCATCTCATTTACTGACTACACTAAAGTCTAGCCAATGATATCACAGAGCTAAAAATAAAGATTGCTGGAAAAGCTTAGCAGGTCTGGCAGCATCTATGGAGAGAAAGCAGAGTTAATGTTTCTGGTCCAGTGACCCTTGTTTAAAACTGATTGTAGCTGGGAGAAGGTGGGTATCTATACTGCAGAAGGGGTGGGGGAGGGGGAAAGGAGTAAATGCTAGGTGGAAATGGAGCCCAGAGGGAGAGAGAGAGAGAGAGAGAGAGAGAGAGAAAGAGTTGAGCAGACAAAGGAATAAGTAAAGTTCAGCCTGGGAGAATGAATAGTTGCTAATGGGAACCATTAATGGCTGACAATGGGTTGACTGTGGTTGCAGCCTATGTGATGACAAGGCCTGTTGTGTGGAGGCTGAGGTAAGGACATGGGAGAAGGTGCTCCAGCCCTAAAATTGTTGAACTCTATGTTGAGTCCAGAAGCAGATTTTAGAACTTCATTGAAGCGTACTTCTTTATTCTTCCACTGAATATCAGCATCATCAGCAAGGCCAGCAATTGTTGCCAATCTTGAATTGCTCTGAATAGAGTGATTTGCTGCAGCACGTCAGAGGTCAGTTTAAAGATAATACATTGTTGTGGATCTGGAGTCACATTTAGGCAGACCAGCAGATTTTTCTCTCTAAGAGACTTGGTGAACCAGATAGATTCTTACAATGATCAATAATAGCTGTCATGGTCACAACTGACTAGCGACTTACTGAATTTACAGTCCACTTATTGTCATGGTGGAAGTTCAACCACATCCTCAGATAATTATCCTGGGTCTCTGAATTACTAGCCCATTAGCATTACCAATATGCCACCAACTTTCCCAGTGTCACCTTTGCCAGCATTCTGGTGAGTTTTTCAATAAGTGTTATCCACCAAATATTTTGGATGTTGACGAGTACTACATGCAGTACTACTGGATTTTCCACTTGGCTGAGCCAGGTGAGCGTGTTGAGCTGGCCTTTTTGGATTTCTTTGTTATTGAGTTTTGAAAAGATTTGTAGCTCAGGTTGAGGTTCTGGATGTAGGTTTGCTCGCTGAGCTGGAAGGTTCATTGTTATTTTAATCAAACAATCCCCTGTACTTCTTGGTGCATAATACATTGACCTTGTTGATGGTATTCTATACTGCAGCTTGAATGTGTTCCCAGAGTTCTCCTAGAGTGGAATCAACAGTGAGGCCACTCTTGATATCTATCTCTCCGAGAAAGCTTTGTAGATTTCTGACTTGAAATTTCTTTGATGGGTTGTCTCTATGGCAGTTCCTATGTATAGGCTTGAAGTGAAATCTCAGCTTTCAGCAAATAAAATGGTAGTCTAGATGAGAGTCTACACTGGGCATGTTTCCTGATGAAGGGCTTTGCCTGAAACATTGATTTTCCTGCTCCTCAGATGCTGCCTGACCTACTCTGCTTTTCCAGCACTACATTTGACTCATGGCTCTAGCAATGCAAGGAAGATATAGCCAGCAATATGTTCTGTTGAGTTGTCTTGCTCTGAGATGTGGAGCTCACTCATGACCATTATATCAACATCTAGTCTGGTGCAAGTTAAAAATCACACAATACCAGGTTATAGTCCAACAAGTTTATTTGGAAGCACGAGCTTTTGGACCACTGCTCCTTCATCAGGTTAGGTTGTGGTTAATTTGTGGATCATCAGTACTGGTGCTTCTCTGCTGTATTACCTTAAATCCATGCTCCACTTCAACCAACTCCATCCTCATATCCATGTAATTGCCTTTATTTCAGTTAAGATATTAGTTTTAATCTCACATTTCTGGTCCTCAAACAGAGCAGTGCTTTCTGTCTCCTTTGTTTTCTGTTCATACCTTCCCAAAGTACCTATTATCAGTTCTCACAGGTGTTTTTTTTTCCTTTCACTCTGTGACTAATGAACAAGAATATACTTGGAAATCTGTTCAATGCACTTGGTTTTAATTATGTCCCTTTTGCATATCAAATAGAATTTAATTTAAATTCATTCTGCCTTGAGAGAAAAGCACACAAGCTGCAATTACTTGCTGATGCACCAAAGTAAGTTGTTTGCTCATGGAAAATGAACCAGTGTTTGAAAACAATGCAAATTTGAATTGCGCTATATTGCAGAAATGTTAACTGTACTTTTGGCAAAACAAATTGAATGTTGTGAATCAAATTTAATGAACACAAAGCAGAGGTTGTACTTTTTAAACAGAAACATTTCAATGATAGTTTGTGCTTTGGTTTCTAAATCACCAATTCGCCTATATTCCCTCTTAAGAGCTTGAGAAATATATTCATGCAACAGCAGTGAGTGAAGGACAACTTACAAATCAAATCGGAGATTTTGTCGTTCTTCAAAGAAGTAATCGAGAATGAACTTCCGTACAAAGTCGGGATTTAAGGTGTTGTCGATTACTTCTGTTCTTCCAAACTGCAAATAAATTAGAGAGTGTTAGCTTCCCTGTTCATATCAGATAAATTTTAAAAGCATTGCAGAGAAATTAATTGCTAAACTGGATGGTTTAATGGCTTCAACGCTGCCTTTGAATTCTGTGACCGTGGTTTGAATTCAGTTCAGACCACCTGATGATTATAACAGTACTGCAGGACATTAGGTTTTGACAGTTTCAATCCAGTTCATAGCAGGATAGACCTACAGCCCAAACTTCCCTTCAACACAGATAACCTAGCCAACTTATGCAAGCATTCTATGAGATTACTTGTATTGGGAAAAGTCAAAATGTCACATTGGGGCTGTGGTACGTACTTTTATGAGATGGCAGCTGAGCCATGTTATTACGATAGAGTAAAGGGAATATTACTTCATAACAGGGAGTATTATCCTTCAACTTTCATTGCTTGGTGTCAATAGTGGATGCTTGACATGTAGAATTCTATTTTCCAGCTCTAGTATCTCACGCCTAAATGACCAGAAAACAGTTAAAGGCAATAAATAGCGCAATACCCTAACTACCTGAAAAACTTTGACTTTTAAAATCATTACCAAGAAATTGAGACATGGACAAAAATGATTCACAATAAACAGAAATATTAAAGGATGAACCATCTCTGTTTCAGTTACTCTATTTAAGAATGAAATTTAATGCTCAACGTAAATGTTATTGCAGCCCACAGACCAATCACATCTTCTGTTTATACATTTGAAATAAAGCAGTGCATTTGGAGTGAAGGGCAAATGTTTCACCATGCCTTAAAATGGAGCTGTTGCACAAACTACTTTAAAGATAAAGACACTGATTACAAAAAGGCCATCTTGGACATCAGGATTGCTAAGTTGACAGGTCTTGTAAGACTTTCAAAATTACTTATACTATCTTAGAAGGCACAAATCTGGCAAAGTACATGTGCAAAGATGTTTTAGTGAGAAATTCAGAATATCAGTTTAACATTATACTTTCCATAGTTTCAGTTCAACTATTTGTGTTCAATGGATGGTATTTCCCTGTCCTAGAGAGAATAAGAACCAAAGTGTCTATTCATTATAATTAGCGAGCATTTCTAAATACAGCCAGCTAACTCTAATGTGCCAAAATAACAACACTCTGACCAGAGTTGACTTGTCTGGTTGAATTTAATTCATGAACTAAAAGTGAGAGTTAACCATTCCTTCAATACTTTCACGCAGTGTTCTCTCTAATTTTCTTACCGGCTGCACAAGCCTCTGAATCTGGTGAGCAGCAACGACTTCTGAAACTGAGGGGACACTGCCTAAATGAGAACTCCCGAAATAAATATGTCATCCCCACCAACACATGGGAATAACTTGCCCCTAGAACTCACAGGCATCTTCAAAAGGTGCAAACCACTTCAACTGTCACTGAGTGGAGCACACAGAGGCCAAACACAGACAGCAGAAACAGCATGCAGAATACTGAGCGACCCACATACCCACCTCACCAAAACCTCCGGCCCTGCTTGTGGCAGAATCTACAATTCCAGGATTGGACTGTTGAGCCACTGCAGAACCCACTTCCCAGATTGGAAACAAATCATCCTCAACCCAGTGGCACTTCCAACGAGAAAGGACTAACTAATCATCACCATATTCTCATGTTGTACTGTGTCCTTTCTAAAATTGGTTTTCTTGTTTTTTGTTCCTGATGTGTACAAGATGAAATGTTTTAACTTCATGTCTCTTTTTAGCAACGTTTTTTACTAAGTAGCTTTTTTTAGCAAGGAACTCGTTAACAGACAATCTACTGTGAATAAATATTTATTAGTTTATAAGGAATAAAGGCACCTTCTGATCTATAGGAAAAATATCACTGGCTGTTAATGGTTTGTTCTTGAAGGAAAATCTGATAAAATCTGGGTCTTGGGAGAGCTTGTTCAAGAAATGTGGTAGTAAGAAGTCTTCAGGAGGATAATAATGTTTTACATTGGACTCTCAGCAATAGGCTTTTCAGAAACAAGAGGGAGATAAGCTGAGAAGCCATTTGCAAGCAGGTCTTCCCCCAGCTAAAATCAAAACAACCAACCAATCTTCAAATAAATGTTCAAACAGAAACTAGCTGTCTCCCCATCTTAAATTCAGCTATGTGTTTCCCCAGAACTAAATATAAGCAATCAGATTTAACTTTGAGATTTCCAAGAAATGTCTTGTTTTTTAAAAAAAAAAGTTTCACTGTTCATTATAACCTTCTAGCAATCCTTCTAAAAAGGAAACAATCTCTGTAATTTCACAAAACCTGCAATCAATCATTCTTCCACAATCCTTCAAATCTCAAGTAATCCTGCAAAGTATTCAGTATGAAGCCTTCATTAATTGAAAATGTTTGAAATACTCAGGTGAAAGGCACCATCTGTAGTGAGAAAGACAAAGCTTTATTCTTTCATTGTTCGTGATATAACTTTTGTATTCTGCACATTGTTTAATATCTTAAAGGATTTAATTTTGACCTATCTTGGTTTTCTTTTCCTCAATAGGAGTAACTGGATAGAAGTTGGTGATACATTTGAGCTTCAGCACAAAGCAGAAGTTGTCTCCAACCTTGAACCATTTTACAAAGGGAGAATGTCACTGTTTTTTTGTCTACAGCCAAGGAACAGTGTCCAACCTTGAAGATTTCACCCCTCATTTTATAATATTAAAAATGAGTGCCATGGGTACTCACTTAAATACTAAAATATAAAAAGAGCTGTTAATAGGCATGAAGTTGAATGATTGCAGTATTAATGGTTTATGATTTAGATTGGTCATAAACCATAGAAATGGAACTGAACGTGTTCAGGGATGAATTATTATTAAATGATAATTTACATGTAGACAAAGGCTAGCTAAAATATTTTCCACTTGACCACCGAGCCTTTCTGTTCCAGATTTTATTGTGCATAGCTTCCAGGGCCATAATCAAGTCAGCAGAAACAGCTTTAAGCATCATTTTCACCACTCATTAAATCATCTGAAACTTTATGTTGCAAGTTACCTTAGTATTTATTGATTGTTAACAATGTGATGCAATTGGTTCCTTTATATGTGCCTTCAAATGTATAATTTTTACTGTCGTGGATTATCTCTGAGTGTGTATTATGCTGTACAGAAAGCAAATAACCAGATAAAATATTTTAGAAAATTATAAAAATTCCTTCTTGAGCCCCAGAAACAACAAGGAAAAAGAAATCAGATTCACATTATTTTATACCATCCAGGGCATTCCAAGCCAATCAGTTTTGTGTGTGGAGTCTCAAATGAGCTTTCTATGCATAAACAATATGCAGCTCATAATCAGCATGTTTCTGACAGCGATACTCTCAGTTTTACACAGAAGCACAAGACTTTGGAGTAAACGTAGGTTGCTTGGCACTGAGGCTTGTCTGCTATTCGATAAGATCATGGATGACCAGGTTTCTTCTTGAATTTCCAGTCTGCCCCTACCACAAAGCATCAACTCACATACATGAAACATCCATCAAACTCAGCTTTGAATAAATGAAATGGACCACTATCCAATGTTTTTCCTCATCTCTACCTTTAAAAGGGAGACTGCATTCTTCAGCTGATGTTTCCCTAGTTCTAGTCTCCCCACAAGATAACATATTTTCCCAATCCCTACTCTTTTTCTCAGGATATTGTATACGTAAGTAGGATTTCCTCTCAGTAGGTAAAGGCCCAATCTTTACAGACCTTCTTCACAAAATACATCCTTCATTCCAGCAATGACTCCAGGTAATTTTCTCTGAACCGCTTCCAATGCAATTGCAGTAAACCTTTTACGAATGAGACCAGTAGTGTACTGATTATCAAGTATTCTGGTTGATCAAGAGATCCACATAAATCAGTGTAAAAAACAACACACTAAATAATAGAAATGCAGGGTAAGGAATATGCACATCACTGTTATACTTTACTGACAGCATAAATCAGTTAAATGATAACACAACTTTGCCTTAAATAAAGCTTATGGCAGAGAGCCTTCTCACTCACACCCTCAACTGACTACTCGGACATCACGGCAGATTACAGAATTTGAGAAGAAATTGACTCGAAATTGAATCAATTTTTGATATTGCATTTGATGAACAATTATAATTAGGTAAATTGAGGTAAACAGATTAAAAATCTGTAATAATTGGACAGAATAATAGAGTAAACTTCATGGTATTTGAGGTATATAATTTTTGCCAGTTTATCAAGCATGCCAGTTCCCAAGGTGTCAGTTAAAAAAAAGGTTGCTGTATATCATTTTCACAAATGAGACCAACAAAAAATGAGAGCTACTACTCCAGATACTCCATTGTACTCAGGCCCTTTGGAACTGCAGCAAAACTTTGTCATATTTGCAATTCAATTCTCTTGCAATTAACACTGCATGCCATCCAAATCTCATGCTGTTACTGCAAACTAACATTTTGCAACTAATCTAGCAGGAAACTCAGATGTCTGTGCACCATTCAGATCTCCATGCAAATACCATATTGCTCTTCTATTCTTCATGATATGGATGACTTCACATTTTTCCACATTGTAATCCATAATTACATGCTGTATTTATTTTTCTCTTGCATACTTTGTCCTATAGTGTAACTTTGATTAGGGGGGCTATAGATTATTCCCGCATGTGACATTTTACCTCTCTTGTTTCTTACCTCTATCCAAATTCATGTTCTATCTTGCAATTTTGGTGCTAAGTCCATCCCTCAATGCAGTACTAATGCCATCTTGAATTAACAGATCTACCCCACAAACAATTCCTTCGCTTCCTGTCATTATGAAAGGTTAGCTACCCTTCAATACCCAGGTCTCATCATGTCACTCTCATAGCAACTATATCATACATATTTATTTGCACCTATGCAAACAATTTAACCATTTTGTTAGAATGCTGTGCATAGCTACATGGTTGTTAACTCTATATTTTTGGTGTTATCTGCTAATGTACAATTACATTTGTTTTCTTTCTCTCTTCCTGGCGCACATTACTAATCATGATACAAGTTGCTATTTTGATCTACTTTGTTGTTTCCCTTTCATTTACCATATCTCCCCTTTTTAATCCTTCCCCACCTCCACTGTTTACATTAAAGCTCTTCAAAGTCTCAATTATAAGACTCACCAACACAATTGTAAAACATGGTCCAGCTGAAGATCCAAATCTTTCCTGGTCATACACTAATGTGTACAGGGACCACAATGACCAGATACACCATTTCACTTCAAGTGCACCTCCAGGCTAGAATAGTAGACCCAAGCACTGACACTGGACAAGCAATCTTTTGGACTCTTGCTCTCAACTACAGAGAACAGAATCAATTTCCCAGGCTACACTGTTCTCTACCACCAGTAAATTTCAATCTACTCATCCCACTAGAATGGCTTCCTGTTCCATGGGCCTTGGTCAGTCACCCAAACACCCTATAACCCCACACTAACTTTAAGCTGCAAGAACCTCAAACCTGTTGGGCAATTTCAAGGGCTGAAGCCCTAGCCGTCTGCTTCTATTTTCTTGATCACCTGACATGTCTCATTCTTAGTCTCTGACTACTGACCAAATCAGAAGATCCTAACATAAGTGGTGTGAATGCCTTCTGAAACAAACTGTCACCCCTTCTTAATCTATCACAGTTTCTATAGCTCAGACTCTAGCTCATTAATTCAGAGCTGCAGCTTTTGAAATTACAGACACATGTTAGCCATGGATCACAGCAGCATGAACCTGTACCCATATACTATAGCTGTAACAAATTACCTGCCTTGCCATCTTTATTGTGTTAAATTAACTTGGAAACATGAATTATGTTATGTACAAGAATCAAAAACACTGTACCTTTAGTACAACTAGATGCCATTTTAGTCTAAAAGGTGTCCCATCTTGTTCCATGTGCAGACAAGTAATCTTTAGAATAACAGCCAATTGGTCAATAAGTCACTAGGCAGCCAGCAAGCTGTCCATTACTCAGTAAACTTTGTATATTGCATAATAGTAATATAAGGAACCATAGCCCAGACTATATATAAGTCTGAGTGGTTATATTAGTGTATATAGTTGGTAGTATTCAAATTTCAGAGACCTGTCTCAGTTAGAACCTGAGTTTCTGAAATGTGGGCTAACATTGTGGGTGGTTCCAGGTTCGATTCCAGCCTCGGGTGACTGTTTGTGTGGAGTTTGCACATTCTGCCCGTGTCTGCGTGGGTTTTCTCCGGGTACACCGGTTTCCTCCCACAATCCAAAGATGTGCAGGCCAGGTGAATTGGCCATTCTAAATTGCCCATAGGTTAGATGCGTTAGTCAGAGGGAAATGGGTCTCGGTGGGTTACTCTTCAGAGGGTCGGTGTGGACTTGTTGGGCTGAAGGGCCTGTTTACACACTGTAGGGAATCTAATCTATATAGAAAACCAAATCAACTTATAATTAGTAAAACCCACAATTAACAAGCTTCCCTGCCAGTAAAATAATATTAGTAATGTATTTTACTTATAATAGCGAGTAAAATAAATGCTTCAAAGAATTCTTATGATTTAAATTAATGTTTGACTTATAATCAGAGTCATACAGCATGGAAACAGACTCTTCAGTCTCACTCGTCCCTGCTGACCAGGTTTTCCCAAATGAAACTAGTCCCATTTGCCTCCATTTGGTCCATATCCCTCTAAACATTTTCTATACATTGCCCTCAGTAAAATTCCGTAATCTAGATAAATGAAAAGGGAAAATGTTGACCACTGAATTGACCACTTACCTTCTTTGCTATTATGCCATGTGTTAGTTTTCTATGGAATGCTCTGAACCCACAGATTGATGTCCTGAGTATGTCTGACACTTGTTGGTGTCCCTAGGTTGATCTTCCACTTCTGGGAAACAAATTCAAGTTGTTTACAGCTCCTGAAGCTGTGAACATTGTAGAAAAAAAGGAGAACCTCTGTTGCCACCTTTTTCACCAACTCTGGCATGAACCAAGTTTCTAATTGTACACTTGGTCTACACTTCACTCAGTTTTCACACACTGCAAAGTTATTTAGATTTCTAAAGTATTTTCAGAGTGTTAATAAATGACAACATACCAGAATACAGCACCTGATCTTAGAAGTAAAATATATGGTTTGTCTGCACAAGCCAATCCTGTGTTATGAAGGAGGATATTGATATGAGGCATGTTTGGCATTTCTGAAGAGGTTAGGTTCAGAAGTCTCACTTAGCAATGCAGAGCCTGGGAATTGCACAACAAAGAAGCAGCAAGAACAGGAATTGGGTGGTGATCATTATTCTCAGAAGATTAATGTCAATGTGTTATCACATCTGAACTTTAGCTGAAGTTGTACTCCAGATCAGGTTTCAACAAATCTTCCAGTTAATGATACGTCAGCATTTTCAGCGAACTTTCACTGCTGTGCTTTCTATAGCAGTGTGATGAATGACGACAATTGGAAGGTTTAGAATTCTAACTATCAGCTCTGAGCAGCATTTCAAATGATTATCCAAGTGTAGTACAGCAGAAATGACAATCATGTTTAAATGCTGGAAATCTGGCTTATTCAATACAATGCTGGAAATCAGGCTTATTCCATGTCCTGACAGAAAATGTTCCGGAGCCACCCAGAAAATTGCTTTAAGAAAAATGGCCAAAAAAAAGGGCTGCCAGTCTCACACATCTCAAGAAGTGCAGTGAGCAATGCTTTAAGACTTTACAAGTATAAAGATGCAAAATGGAGGGAGAGACATACAGTAAGTACATAGAAAAGTCAACGCAACTTTCATTTTGAAAACTGAGCCATGACCTTCAAGTATTTTAAAATTTTCATCATCTTTCTAAAATTAGACATATAATTAAGCATAAACTCTATTGCATTTTGTTTACATAAGCTGGCTAGTTTTTTTGCATGAAATTAAACATTTTAAGATCTTAAATAATCTTTTATAAATCTCTAAATTTCATATCTTTAACAGAATCCCAACACATGTTCTTCAACAATTTAAAACAGAAGATTGTGAACTGAATGTATAACTCTCTAAAACAATATAACCTTTCTTGAATTTTATTTTCTCCTTTACCCATGAGAACTACATGTGTGTTTTTATGTTGTATTGGGTTCACCAAGGTCAGTAAAGGCATTGACGAATGAAATAGATTTCATAATCCTATTCAATCCCAGCATGTGATTAACATTAAAATCCAACCCTAATTACCATAAATTTCTATTGTAGCAATCTAAAATTCCATTGTAGCAATCTAAAATTCCATGTTCAACTGTAATTCATAATTAATAAATAACCAAACTGCTGTTGTAATTGGTGTTATTTATTTTGGCAACTAACAATGTGTATACATTTTTTGCATTTTCAGTATTGAAAATAGTGAGAGTCTACGACCAAAATGGTGTTTTATCTGACTTGTCAATGCTTGTATTCGCTCCCATAACAGAAGAAAATGAGCATGGGCATTGTGATATTGAAGAATCTAATAAACATTGATCACAACTACCCATTATGTATGAACAATACATTCTTCTCCAACATTAAGCAATGACGTTATAACAGAGTAGCATGTTCCTACAAAAGAATCATGCTCCAAGTGGTCTAAGGTAAGATGGAGCTCTTTTAATCTTCAGGTCACATGTTATGATACAGTGATGATATTATTAATATAAGTGCATACACACCAGGTGATGTAACACAACAGCTATCATTTGAATGGTAATTTAAATAAAAAATGTTGCTTCAAGGCTTACAATAATATAAATTGAAATTGTTATGCAGGATTGTTCAGCATGCCATTTTTAAACATAAACTGGATAGTAGCACTCAGTACATTTGTTAAGTGATGAGTTTAATGATTTGTCCAATATCCTTGTTAAATATTCTTAAAGGGTATCAATTCTAAATTGTTAACGAGAACAACTTGTTCATGTAATATATCTAGCAATGCTACTATTAGAGATGTTAAGTTTATTTGATTATAAGAGAAAATGTGATGGGTCATAAAAGGTTGCTTAATAAAAGCTGCCTGGGTGAAGTGGCTGTTAAAGATGAAGGGGTTGTTTTGCTTAGAAAAAGGAGTAAGGTGTTCAGACTTAGATATAACGGCACCATCACCTGAATTTACAGCAGTGAGACTGCCAGAGTCCCAGGAAGGAGCTAAGATTATTAGGTAAACAGTTATATTTTAAATTGATCATTTACTTTGAAAGCAGAGCTAATTCGCTATCTTCATAGATCCAAGATCTATGTGTTTCACACTCCTTGGTAGATGAGCTTTGAGAAGGGGCTCCAAAGTCAATAAAGCAAATAGCTTGAGAGGCTTTTCTTAAAAAAAATGTTGGAACAATAGAAGGAACCTGAATGGGTGGGGTCAAGCTCCCATAGAACCAGGATTTGTAGTTTTAGTTTTCTCCAGTTGTTGGGGTCTTGAGGCTGGATGTGGAAGTTCTTATTCCTCTTTCTGTCACAGCTAAAAGCTGCAGTTCTCCTCCTTCTGCTAGAATTGTACGTGAAACAATTTATTATACTGAATTTGCCATTGCCAAGGGTGTGTTTAGGGGATGTTATCATATTGGAAATGTCAATTAGTAGAAGCTCCTTTAAATAAATAAATTTGTTAAGCATTTCAATAGATTTACAGTTCAGCCAATTTTGTTTCTTTTCATTTTGTCTGCACTTTAATTGCAGCATGAAAATAAAGTGTATTTTGCTAAAAGTCAAGTAGTTTGATTAATCAAATTGAATCTGAAATGCAACTCCTTATACTTACCTTTAAAATAAGAAAAAGTTAGGGACTGGGTTTTTTCTTCATATATTTTGAAGGGATTTGGTCTGGTCTGAAACAGTAGGGAGTGTCCTATAGACATCATTTAGGTATCAGGTTGCAGGCTCTGCTGAAGTATCATCAAAACTCCCACATAGTCCGTCTGAGAGGAACCAGGAGGGAGAAGCAGTTAGAAGCCAAACATCTTTCATTGTTCACTTTGTGAGAAAGTAGTGACAAATCCCACTCACATTAAAAAAAATTCAAGACGATTTAAAATAGGCTGAAAACTTCCCTTAACTCGAGAAGTAGGAATATTTTTGAGAGAAAACTCTCCCATTGAAAAATAGATCTACGGTTAAAGGTTCCTCACCTGGGAAAGAAAAATACCAAAATTTTACCCTTGGGAAAGGTGGATAATTTTCGACTGGCTCTGGGCAAATTAAATGTTTACTTCAGAAACATTATAAAATATAACTGGAAAGCAGGATTTTGGTTGTGTTACAAGTAAAAATGGGAATCCTCTTCAGTATCATCTACAATTAGTTACCGACAATTAGTTTTTCATATTGCTCCTGAGTAATATTGCTCATCATAAGACTTTTACTTTAACAAGTCAGGCAGCATCCAAGGAGCAGGAGAATCGACGTTTCAGGCATGAGCCCAAAGAAGGGCTCATGCCCGAAACGTTGATTCTCCTGTTCCTTGGATGCTGCCTGACTTGCTGCGCTTTTCCAGCAATACATCTTCAGCTCTGATCTCCAGCATCTGCAGTCCTCGCTTTCTCCTTTTACTTTAACAAGCAAAGTAAGTGATATATTGTTATGTCATCCTTTCAGCTGGTAACTGGAAGTTCAAATGTCATTTTCCTGTAATGTATTGGTCCCTTTATGTATCATTACTATTAGTTATACTTGAAATATTTCCCTGTGGACAAGTCATACAGTAGATCACTAACTACAGAGTGATCTGAAGGACACAGGCGGGCAGTATTTAGTTCGGTTAATCGAATTCTGGATAATCAAATGTTGGATAATATAGTTTAGCCAAGTATCGGACCTTGTGATCTTGCCAGACAATCCAACATTCGGATAATCGAATGCCAATAATTGAGGCTCCTCTGTATATAAGCTATACAGTGTTCTTTATTGATATAATTTAGAATGCTATATGGGCTATTCAGGAAGCAAGCCATAGCATTGTCTGCCCCAGGGAATCGGCAAGTCTGTGTATTGTTATACACAAACAGATTTCTTTCCAAAAATGTTTACAATACACTATTCAAACTGCCCCTTCAGTATAGTGTTCAGTTATGTTGATCTCAAAAACTGATTTAAAAAATTAAATTATAACTTCCATTCTCAAAAGTTGATGAATATTTTTAAAAAGTGATAAGGGAGAGTAGAAAAACAAATTAGGATGTCAGGAGTATTTAACTTGTAATTCAATGTTTTGCTAAGATATTGGAGAGGTGAACAAATTAATACAAAATAAGCGCCACTTCTCCTTGGCTTTCTTTAGGAATATGCAAGCAGCTGAACTTTATGTCTTGCCGCTAGTGAATCTTCCTTCTCCCACGTCTTAAGGTGATATTTAATTTCTTTGTTTTTAATCATTTCAACACAGTGTAAATTTAAAAACAAGTGCTCATCATATCTTTCAAATGTAAAAAGTAATTAAATACTGACTGCATAATGCAAATCAAACCAATATTAAATAGCAAATGTTTTATTCCCAACCAATCCACATTGATTTTAGCCAACTGATTTTGAACAGAGTGTTACATTAAATGCTATAAGGATTAAAGTCTGTATCACAGGCACTGGAACAAATAGAAATCAGGTGCATTTATAATTACACAAGATTAAGCGCTAAATCCCATCAATTATACAGTTACTAATTATATGTCATCAGTTATCTCTGGTGTTTGAATTAATAGCTGGACTTGAAGCTGTTCAAATCTTACCAATTAATGTCACAGAAGTTCTAAGTATATCATATGGACTTTTAAATATGATCGAACACATAAAGTTAATGATCTGTATTTTGAAAGAACAATATTTATCAATTCAATTATATATTAGGACTTCTGCCGAAGAAACAGCAAAGAACATTGTGTGGGATGATGTCAGTGATTTGTTAACTGCTGTTAACTATTTCGGTGTGGGTGCTTGTTATAAACAAGATTCTTTCTGAAATGAGCAACACTAAACTGGCCTCCTACAATTGTATACTCTGAGAAGAATCAGGAGAGAATTCTGACAAGTAAAGGTCATAATAGTCCTGTAGGACCAAAGGGCTGTTCTCTCATTACAGTGAGATGAGTAGTGGTGATTTAACCTGAGGGTCACCTAAGGGGAAGAGTTAGGTTGCGAAGGAGAGTCCTTCATGGTAACCTCAGGCAGGGCTGATGCTGAGGAAACATGGTGACCCAGAAGCTGGGCTTCCTCACATACTCTAAAGATTTAACTCCATGTCCTTTTGTTTTGGCCAGGTTTCCTGCTAAGAAGTCAGCCATATTGACTTCTGATTGTGGATGTTGTAAATTTTAAATGAAAAGAGAAAATGATGGAGAAACTCAGCAGTTCTGCCAGCATCTATGGAGACAGAGGCACAGTTAATGTTTTGAGTCCAATATGACTCTTTTGCAGAATGGGTAGAAGCTAGGAAATGATGACTTTTATGCTGTTAACAGAGGGAGAGGAGCAGTAGGAGAGAGTGGAACAATGGTGAGGATGCCGAGAGCAAATGACAGATGGAATACTAATGATGGAAGAGGAGTGATAGATGCATATGATTGGTGTAAATGTTAGGAAGAATGGGATTGGACTGCAAGGGCAAAACCAGAAAGATTGCTGCAATCAAGATGATGTCATCATACTTCCTGCTCTCATTCAGAATTGGAAAAAAAATCATCAGTTTTGCTTCTAATTTCTGTTCTTCTCTCACTTTCATTTGGTTAATCTCTGATTCTTCCTTCCCTTCCTTGACTTGACTGTCTCCATTTCTGGGGATAGGCTGTCTCCCAATATTCACCACAAATCAAAGGACTCCAACAGTTACCTCAGCTCCACCTCTTCACATCCACCTTCCTGCTGGGCCTCCATTCCATTCTTACAGTTTCACCATCTAATCGTTCCTGGTGATGCCACCATCCACAGGGGTGCCTCAGACATATCCTCCTTTTTGCTTAGCTGAGAATTTAAAACCCTCATTGTGGTTGACGAGTTCTTCAGCTATATCTGATTCATCTCCCATAACAACAGGGTTACCCGTGTCCTCACACTTCACCCACCAATCTCCATATTCTAGTACAGAAACTCAGCTATTACTGCAAAACAGAAAAAACACTTTTGAATGGGAAGTAAATGCATTAGGAGGATACAGCATCAGAAATAAAATTAGCAGGAAAATTTAGTTTCAGGGAGTGGCAAAACAAAGCACAGAATTGGACATCTTTGAAAAACAATTCTCAAGATACACAATGCAAATTAGATTTTAAATCAGAAACTGATCAAGTAAATACCATTACATACATTTGAGTATATAACTAATAATGTTATAGCTCATAAGTATGTAAATGAAGTGCCAGATACTTTGGAAGTAGTACTGAAAGTCCAGAATAATTATTTCAAGTTCAGGAGTAACAAAATGCTTGAAAGTGAAAGCATTATTCGAAGACTTTAGCATATAAAGGAATCATTGGATGATTTCATTCATTATGTCTACAGATCAGTGAGAAATTTGACTATGGGTGATTTAATGTCAGAATTTGAGACAGACTGATGTCAGAACTGCTGATGACTCTTTGTTACATTCTTAAGGTGAAAACAAGATTTAGCTCGAGGCAAAGCTATTTCAATGGTGAGTGAAGCAGAAGTCTGGAAGCAACACAGGTCAATCCTAACAGGGAAAGATGAGTCTTGGCCAAAGTTTCCTCTCAGCTGCATGGCAATGTTCTGCGCACAGCGATCAGTATCAGCACATTGATGGTGTGATTGACTTCTGCCTCCAGGAATCACTACAGTGAAATGGGCTTCAGAGGCCTACACAGCTAGTTAAAAAAATTAACGGAAATGCTCATCTTGGTACAGAATAGTAGTGGAATCCATTCTGTTTTTAAAGTACAAAACCACAAAAGGAACACATGACAAACCAATACAATGAGCAGGACAGATATCATCAGCACCTTGAAACGAAGAAGCCATGAAAAGATAGACTGTGCTTTATTTCTCACATAATAAGACACAATTTCAGAAAAGCAGAAAGTCAAATAGTTGTCCACGCAAAGAGGTTAATAACATACAAAAGTCTACAATGAAAGAAAGGCCTAAATTATTCCTTGGGTAACTAAGTGATCATGATCTTACTGTTTGAAAAAAACTGATTTTAAAGAGATTCAAGTTAGACATGTATGATCAGGAAGTGAGACATGATTGAAAATAAACCGTCGACAAACAACCCATATTGTAAATATTTGTTCCAGGGGCACAGCACTTATGATTAAATGTATGCTGCACTGGACTCTCCAATATGAGGGATGGCAAATAGTAGAAAACTTTGTGTACTTCATATAATCAATAATTCTCACTCAATTGGGAATGTAAATCTTGCCTTCCATTTTCTTCAAGAGATTAAACAGCAAAAGCAAAAGATCATCTTTGAACAGGTATACATTATTTAGGGCTGAAAATGTGTTGCTGGAAAAGCGCAGTAGGTCAGGCAGCATCCAAGGAACAGGAGAATCGACGTTTCGGGCATAAGCCCTTCTTCAGGAATGAGGAAAGTGTGTCCAGCAGGCTAAGCTAAAAGGTAGGGAGGAGGGACTTGGGGGAGGGGCGTTGGAATTGTGATAGGTGGAGGGAGGTCAAGGTGAGGGTGATAGGCCGGAGTGGAGTGGGGGCGGAGAGGTCAGGAAGAAGATTACAGGTTAGGAAGGCGGTGCTGAGTTCGAGGGATTTGACTGAGACAAGGTGGGGGGAGGGAAAATGAGGAAACTGGAGAAATCTGAGTTCATCCCTTGTGGTTGGAGGGTTCCCAGGCAGAAGATGAGACGCTCTTCCTCCAACCATCATGTTGCCATGGTCTGGCGATGGAGGAGTCCAAGGACCTGCATGTCCTTGGTGGAGTGGGAGGGGGAGTTAAAGTGTTGGGCTATGGGGTGGTTGGGTTAGGGATTTAGGGAAGCTCAATGTTCAATACAGCATCACCCCTGAAAAAAGATGATCAAATATTATGTCTTCATTCGCCCAGAAAGATTCTCGAATGAAATGTGTTAAGGAACCATTTGCAGAGATAACAAGAATGGGTTTCATTTCCTTGGTTATGAAAGCAACAAAGGTGCTCAGACATACTTACATGACTTGCACCTAATAGGTCCATCTGAATTTAGAGTTTAGTTAGATAATCTAAAATAAGTTTCACAAAACCATAATGCAAATGGTAGATTCTGGCCAATGTTATTGAAACAGCAATGAAGATAATTCAATATTTGGGAGTTTCATTTCAACAGACTATCATTTTGGACCATCCTTGCCCAAAGATTTTTCAATGAATTATGTCCAACCTTCAGCAAGGTTGTTAAGGAATCCTATGCCACATAGATTGACATTCCTCAACTGTTCCCACATGAATGATCAGAGAATGCATATCATCATGAAAGCAGATACCAGCAGAAGGGCATACCCTTTACAACTGGTCTGAATTCTCCAAACAGTGTATACTTTTCTTAGGTCACGTCATCATCAGCAGTTGTATAATGGTGGGCCTGGCGGAGACTAAAACTATTAAAGGGATTTCCACTCAAGTTCATGACCTCCAAAGATCTTGAGGGATTCAGATAAAGATATATAGTTGATCATAATCTCTAGGGAATTTGGATTTTAAGGTAAAATAGAAGTGTGATTTCAGTTCTGGGAAGATTTGTTATTTAACCTATATTTTGCATCAATCTGTTCAGAGATGTTATTACACACCTCTGCAGCAGGTGGGACGTGAACCTGGGACTCCCAACCCAGGGATAGGAACTCTACCACTGCACACAAAAAAAGGTCAGAAAGTCATTTAGAACAGTGCAATAAGAACATTTCCAAGAACACCTCTGACTCCAGTTAAGTGCCTAACTGGAGTACTATGCTGGAAGTCAAGCCCTGCTATTCCTACAGTCATCGCAAAAGTTAACCATTCTTAAAGTGTGCAGAATTCCTTAGTTTACCTGACTTTTATACTCAGCTTAACTGAAAGAACAGATCGCTTTTCCATACTTAACAAAATTACTACTTATTACAAATAGACAGACTCTGGTCACAGGTAAAACATTGTGAACCATCAGCATATACCTCTACTCATTAAAACTATAACCCCCTTATAAACTCCCACTTTACACACACATGGAGGGAGGAGAAACATGCATATTATGGATGGAGGGAAAACACTAGGAAAGCAGTCTGTGGTTCCTGTTCACTGCATTTGCTGAAATGGCTTTTCGTTGGTCAGAACACTATTTCTCAATCTTCCTTCTCCAGATGCACTCAGTTGTGTGCAGGACGCACAGGGTAACTGGCTCCTACCTGTAAGGTCTCTGAAGTATCAAGTAAAAGACACAGCAACTGTTGAAGGAAAAACTAACTGGCTTTATTCAACTGAAACTTAAAGTGTCATTTTTCTTACAGAGAATAGAGCCAGCTCCTGTACTTGCAGAGATCTATCACATTGATGTGCCAAAGCTGATCAGCTATCTAGGAGCCAATTATATAGTTGTTAGAAGGCAGAAGGCTGTTGTCATCAATAATTGGTCACTGCTCCATAGATCAATGAGCGACTTGTTTTGCCAGCTGAATCTCTATTTGTACACAGCACTTGGCTTCAACCTGTCTGTGAACTACACTTGAACTACCACTTGAAAAAGCAACTGTGTAAACTGCAATTGCACTAAGAGTCAGATTATTTCCTTTCCAAAAAGTGCAGTAATCCTTTAACAATATTTGATTTTTAAAACATGTATTTTTCCCATTTCAGTACACAATTAAAAATAGAGAAAAATAAAAAGTCTTTATGGTGTCAATCAAAGAAGTGTTTGTAAAGTTGAACTTCCAGGATAGACAGAGAAAAATAGGCCAGGGTAAATAGTTTTTCAGTTCAGTTCAGTCTTAGGTTTCAGAACAGTTTCATTCTAGCAAAAAGATTACTTTCATGAAGTCGATGAGGTGAGAGAGTTTGGGTAGAAGTTTGCAAGTGTCAGAACTGAAAATATGTTTCAGGGCTCAGAGCTGGAAAGCAATCCATGCCCTCAGAACTGGAAAGAAGTCACTCAGCTATCAAAACTGTAAAGAGTCAGTTAAACAAGAAACTAAAGAGTTAGATAGGAGTTACACTTTACTGGTATTAAATATCTATGCAGGATATTGCTGGAAGAAAGTGAGAAACTTTATTTAGCTATTTATGTTAAAATACTTCTAAACTCTCAGCTATGAATTTTCCCTAATTATGAGTAAAAAAGAAGTTTGGCTTTTCAAAAGAACATCGGCAGCCTCATGAGCATTACCAATCACCACAGTAACAAATTGCAAAAAAAGCTAGGTTTTACTCTGGGATCTGATCACTTCAGTATTACCATCAGCTGGAATCGTAACATGATCGTAAATGATTTGATAATTTTGTTTTGCCTCATCTGGTGAGCAATACGGAACCCTAGAGTAACAAGGATAGTGTTGAGTTCACACTCAAAGGATTAGAAACATGTTAATGCGCACAGATGACCTGGTCCATCACATTATTCCTTTCTTAACATATAGCAGTTATTGCTTCAGTTTAGGAGCGGTGCTCCTCAAAGAGTAACCAGATGGTTGTAGTAAACTAGTTTATTACACATCATCAATCAGATACCGAAACCAGATATGCAATGAGTGAGAAAGAGGTTCTCTTGGTTACATGGGCTTTCTAGATATTTTCAGACTATATCCTCTGTATTAAAGTGCTCATAGAAATGGATAACTAACCTCCACTGTCTCTAATGAACTAGCAATAATGTCTCAAAGAATACAGATATGTTGTTTCTGTCTTGATATCAAGTGTATTCGTGAAATCGATACACATTCTGTTATGTGACCAGCAAGCCAAAATCAACTCAACCAAGTGCAGCTGTTTCAGAAGAGGGAACAGGGATGTTTCACCAGCCAATGGTATTGTGTTCAATCCTGGTCAGATTAAACGTTGATCAAATCAACCTTGTGTTTTAGCAACCAATAAAGAGTTAGTCCAAAGTGATCTCAAGAAGTATCACCATATTAACAAAATTCTAAAAGATAAACAATAAAAACAGCCTTCCATTGCCAGAATTCCAGCTGGAAACTTGAATGGAGCTGCAGACTTCATAATTAATGGACAGAACTCGCCTTTGCAAAACACTCCTTCACTAATTAAACATATTGAATGCAACATCTGGTGTAGTATCCATGGAAATTTTGTAAAACGTACTCCTTCCAAAAGAAAATGCCATTGTCAGTTCAGGGAAATGGCAAATTACGTAAATAACTAATCAGATTGGTCCACGAACCACTGCTCTTTTGTTTCTGTTTTAGCTTGAGAAGTAATTAAGTTCTTGAGTCATTGTTACAACAGCTGCAGACTCAGTTTCATACCAAATGTAACATCAGGCTTATGTTGTTTTCTAGTCACCACAAAGTCCACATGACTATCACCAGCAAAAAGCAGTCATCAAACCTCCTATGGTGTAAGCAGCTGTGAGGCAAATCTAATGCTTCTTATTGTCATTCTAACTTGCCAAATGATCTGTGCCTGACTTAAGTGGGGACATCGATTTTTTATTCACTTCACAGCTGGAATTTGCTACATTCTGCTATTTGCCTGCATTTGTCACAAGCTTTCTGCTGTACTGATCTGATTTAGGATCTATGTTGGATCCTAACTCAATAGTAATGCGTTGCCAAAAAGCCTTCATTTTACTTTTGAATTTTCTTTTTTTTAACTTCACACCTGAAATCTGCAAATTGTAACTTTGGAATGGAATAAATAAATGTTCACGAATGGAAGAATTCCATTCATAGCAAGATGCTTTCGTCTGAAGAGCAGAATAAATGAAATTCTGATTCTCACTTCTTCCACAGAAATCAGCACAAGCTGTACATGCATCCCTTCGATGTTCTTTGAAATATATTTAACGTCTTTGCCGATCAGAATTGGTAACATGAATCCGCCAATCCCCCGCCACCCCAAACCCCACTCCACATACCACCATGACTATTAATGTCCATTTCCATTACATATGAAATATCTGAAACAGGATTGTATCGCACTGCCCCTCAAACTCTGGCACCACATTTAACGCTTAGCTGCACACCATTTCAGATGCAGCAAGCCAGGAACTTACACTGTTCTCTTAGGAAACCCAAACACCTCTGAAAGAAAAAGTAGTCCTTTGTTTTCCGGATAAGGATCTCAATGTCCTTCCAGGTGAATGGGACTCAAGGGAGGACCATGTTCGACCCTGTGAGCCACCAGAGGAAGCAAAGTCTCCAAATACAGCAGTCTGAACACAGATAATGGTCTGGGTCAGTGTTGTCTCCAAGTCAGATGGCATGCACAATAATGCAGGAAAACAGTTAATAGATTAGATTCCCTACAGTGTAGAAACAGGCCCTTCGGTCCAACAAGTCCACACTGACCCTCTGAAAAGTAACCCACTTCCCTCTGACTAATGCACCTAGCACTATGGGCAATTTAGCATCGCCAATTCACCTGGCCTGCACATCTTTGGACTGTAGTAGGAAACTGGAGCACCCAGAGGAAACCCATGCAGACACAGGGAGAATGCGCAAACTCCACACAGATAGTCGCCCAATGCTGGAATCGAACCGAGGGCCCTGGTGCTGGGAGGCAGCAGTGCTAACCACTGAGCCACCATGCTGCCCATATTCTGTATTGCATAAGATTCAGTGCTATCATCTTCTCTCTGTTGTCTCACACTCCTTGAACTCTGCTCATGCACACAAACTTTGCCAATGCTCATGGGCTCCCAACCTCACTGTTCCATGCAGCATCATCACTTAGCAGCACTTACCTCACTCATCCTCCACACTGCTCACCCTTCTCTGTGAGGTTTTGGTCTCCCACTTTAAGAAAGAATGTAAATGCTTTAGAAATGGTGCAGATGATTTTTACTGAGCCAGTTTCATCTGTGGAAACAGACTGGACATATTCTCACTGGATTTTAGAAGATCCAGGGTTGATCTGATTGAAGTTTAGAAAATGCTAATACTCTTTGGAGGGGTTTAAACTAATGCAGCAGGGGAATGGAAACCTGGATTGTAGTTCCAGTGAACAGGAGGTTGAGGGTAGTGAGGTCAGGGATAGGTTTACAAGGTCATGAGAGGGCACAGGCAATCAGGATGTTGGTTTGAAATGGGTGTACGTCAATGCCAGGAACATCCGGAATAAGGTGGGTGGTCTTGCAGTGTGGGTTGGTATCTGGGATTTCAATGTTGTGGCCATTTCAGAGACATGGCTAGAGGAGGGACAGGAATGGTTGTTGCAGATTCTGGGATTTAGATGTTTCAGTAAAAACAGAGAAGATGGTAAAAGTTGGTGGTAGTGGGGGAGGGGGGGGGGGAAATGTTGGCATTGTTAATCAAAGGTAGTATTACAACAGCTGAGATAACACTTGAGGACTCATCCACTGAGGTAGTTGGATTGAGGTTAGAAACAGGAAAGGAGAGATCACCCTATTGGGAGATTTCTAAAGGCCTCCAGGTTGTTCTAGAGATATAGATGAAAGGACAGCAAAGATGATTCTCAATAGGAGCAAGAGTAACAGGGTAGTTATTATGGGGGGACTTGAACTTCCCCAACACTGACTGGGAATGCCATAGTTCAAGTAGTTTTGATGGATCAGTTTTTGTTCAATGTGTGCAAGAGGATTTTCTGACACAGTATGTAGACAGGCCAACAAGGGGTGATGCCGTATTCGATTTGGTACTGGGGAATGAACCTGGACAGGTATTAGATTTGGAGGTAGCTGAGCACTTTGGCAATAGTGACCACAATTCGGTTATATTTACAAAAGCAATGGGCAAGGATGTGTATATCGCAGGGAAAGAGGTATAACTTGGGTAAAGGCAATTATGATTTAGGATGCATAGGATGGGGAAGGAAACTGCAGGGGATGGACAGTCTTGAAATGTGGAGCTTATTCAAGGAACAGTTACTGCGGGTCCTTGATAATTATATACCTATCAGGCAGGGAGGTAGGTATCAAGAGAGGGTCCATGGTTTACTAAAGAAGTTGAAGTTCTTATCAAGAAGAAGAAGAAGGCTTATGTGAAGATGAGGCGTGAAGGCTCAGTTAAGGGGCTTGAGAGTTATAAGTTAGCCAGAAAAGATCTAAAGAGAAGGCTAATAATAGCCAGAAGAGAACATGAGACATTGTTGGCAGATAGGATCAAGGAAAACCTTGAGATCTTCTATAGGTATATCAGGAATAAAAGAATGACTCGAGAAGGATTAGGGCCAATCAAAGACAGTAGTGGAAAGTTGTTTGTGGGATCTGAGGACATAGGGGAAGCACTAAATGAATACTTTTCGTCAGTATTCACATTGGAAAAGGGTAATGTTCTTGAGAATATGGAGATACAGGCTACTGGATTAGATGGGATTGTGGTTGACAACAAGGAGGTTTTAGCTATTTTTGAAGATCTGAGAACAGGTAAGATTCCTGGCAAGATGGGATTTATCCTCAGATTCTCTGGGAAGCCTTTGGCTTTGATCTTTATATCATCATTGTCGACAGGAGTACTGCCAGAAGACTGGAGGATAGCAAATGTTGTTCCTTGTTTAAGAAGGGGAGTTGAGACAACTCTGGTAATCAGAGGTCAGTGAGCTTTACTTCCATTGTGGGTAAGGTGTTGGAAAAGGTTATAAGAGATAAGATTTATAATCATCTGGAAAGGAATAATTTGATTAGAGATAGTCAACACAGTTTTGTGCAGGGTTGGTTGTGCCTCACTAACCTTATTGAGTTCTTCGAGAAGGTGACTAAACATGTGGATGAAGGTAAAGCAGTTGATGTGGTGTATATGGACTTCTGTAATGCAGTTGATACTGTTGCAGTTGCACAGTAGGCTATTGCACAAAATATGGAGTTTCAAGATTGAAGTGATTTAACAGCTTGGATCAGAAAATGGCGAATTGAAAGAAGACAGAGGGTGGTGGTTGAAGGGAAGTGTTCATCCTGGAGCTCAGGTGCCAGTGGTGTGCCACAAGGATCTGTTTTGGAGCCATTGCTGTTTATCATTTTTATAAATGATCAGGATGTGGGTATAGAAGGATGGGTTAGTAAATTTGCAGATGATATTAAGGTAGGCAGAGTTGTGGATAATGCTGAAGGATGTTGTAGGTTACAGAGGTACATAGATAAGATGCAGAGCTGGGTGGAGAAGTGGCAAATGGGGTTTAATGCGGAAAAGCGTGAGGTAGTTCACTTCGGAAGAAATAGCAGGAATGCAGATTACTGGGCTAATGGTAACATTCTTGGCAGTGTAGATGAACAGAAAGATCTTGGTGTCCAGGTGCATAAAACCCTGAAAGTTGCCATCCAGATTGATAGGGTTGTTAAGAAGGCATATGGTGTGTTGGCATTTATTGGTAGGGGGATTGAGTTTCGGAGCCACGAGGTAACGTTTCGGCTGTACAAGACACTGGTAAGGCCGCACCTGGAGTATTGCGTTCAGTTCTGGTCATTGTATTATAGGAAGGATGTGAAAGCTTTGGAAAGAGTTCAGATGAGATTTACTTGGACGTTGCCTGATATGGAAGGAAGGTCTTAAGAGGAATGGCTGATGAACTGAGGCTGTTTTCATTGTAGAGGAGGTTGAGAGGTGACTTAGTTGAGAGTATAAGGTAATCAGAGGGTTTGATAGGGTGGACAGTGACAGCCCTTTTCCTTACATGGTGAAGGCTAACATGAGTGTACTTTCTTTACTCAGAGTGGTGGGGTTGTGGAACGGCCTGCCTGCAATAGTAGTAGACTCACCTACGTTAAGGGCATTTAAATGGGCATTAGAAATACATATGGATAATAATGGAACTGTGTAGGTTAGATGGGCATCAAATTAATTTCACAGGTCGGCGCAACATCGAGGGCCGAAGGGCCAGTACTGCGCTGTAATGTTCTATGTTCCAAAATGGATATGGAAATGAGGTGCCCTCATGTGGACTAGTACAAAACTAAAGGATGCCATTTACAACTTAAAGGCTGTTATTTTATGACAGGGAGGTCATGTTGCAGCTGTACAGGAAATTGGTTCGGCCACTTTTGGAATATTGTGTGCAATTCTGGTCTCTCTCCTATTGGAAGGATGTTGTGAAACTTGAAAGGGTTCAGAAAAGATTTACAAGGATGTTGTCAGGGTTGGACAATTTGAGCTACAGGGAGAGGCTGAATATGCTGGGGCTGTTTTCCTTGGAGCGTCAGAGGCTGAAGGGTAACCTTATGGAGGTTTATAAAATCATGAGGAGCATCGATAGGATAAATAGATAAGGTCTTTTCCCTGGGATAGGGAGTCCAAAACTTGAGGGTATTAGGTTCAGAGTGAGAGGGGAAAGATTTAAAAGGGACCTAAGGGGCAACTTTTTCACACAGAGGGTGGTGAATGTATGGAATGAGCTGCCAGAGGAAGTGGTGGAGGCTACTACAGCATTTAAAAGGCATCTGGCTGGGTATATGAATAGGAAAGATTTAGAGGGTTATGGGCTGGGTGCTGGAAAACGGGACTAGATTAGGTTAGGATATCTGGTCAGCATGGATGACTTGGACCGATGGGTCTGTTTCTGTGCTGTACATCTCTATTACTCTATAACAGAGATGAACTGAAATATTTTCTTCCAACGGATTGGGCGACTTTGGAATTGTCTGCCTTTGAAGGGGGTGCAGCTATAGTCATGATTATTTTAAAGGCAGAGATAGATAGATTCTTGTTAGGTAAGAGAATCAACTGTTACCAAGGAAATGCGTGGAGCCATAATTATATTGAATGGTGGAACATCATTGAAGGACCTGGCAATTTTGTCTTTACGTAGGAAGGAGTTCACATGTGGAATGAACTTCCACAAAAAGTGGTGGAAGTGGGTACAGTTACAACATTTAAAAGACATTTAGTTAGGCACATGATGCTGAAGTGTTGAGAAGGATATGGGCCAAGTGCAGGCAGGTGGGACTAGTTTAGTTTTGAATTGTGGTCAGCATGGACTGGTTGGACCAAAGGGTCTACTTTCATGCTATATTACCCTATGACAGAGTAGTCTGTTTCTGTTCCAAATCCACCGAGGCAGGCAGACTCCATGGCAATGCAAAGTGCTTACAAATGAAGCTTAGAACCATAAAGTTCATCCTGCGTAGTAGACACATGAGATGCAGAAAGTAACCTGGCAGGAGAATGCAAATCAAAGGTGTCCCAAAGCTTCAAAGTGAAGTGCTGAAGGGCTGAAATGAATTTGGAGTAAGAGCAAAATCATGATGACAATATGGTAAGGCTGCCAATGTCGACTTCAGTAAATGAAGGGCAAGGGAGGATGCTGTTTATGGATTATTCAAGGACATGGTGAAGGGACATTAAAGTGGATGCCAGAGAAACAAATGGTGACCTGCATCCACCAGATAGCCATTGTGACTTTGATGCCATGAACTGTCACCATCTTGTCTCTTGGGCGGGGATGAACTGCAAGGCGCACGAACTGAGGTATAACTATCATTGAAATTATTATCTAGATAATGATATGAAAAAAGTCTTTCAATATAAAATCTCCTCACTCTTGCCTCTTCTCTGAAAAAAAGATGTTTTTATACAGTTTTGCCAATACATTTTTGCTTTCGCACTCTATGGCTTTATTTATAAAGCCCAAGGTTTGGTATACCATCTTCATGACTTTCACAACCAGCCACCTTCAACAATTTATGCACGCGTACCTTCATGTCTCTCTGTTTCCATATCATTTTTTTTAGAATTCTATCTTTTATTTTATATTGTCCTTGTTTTTCCCTCTCAAGCTGTATTACTTCATCCTTCTAAATGTTAACTTTCATCTACCATATCTCTCTATTCTACCCAATTGTCTGTTTTCTTCATATCTATTACTATTCTTTTTTGCAAGTTTACAATATTCTAATAAAATTGTCAAATAGAAGTTCCCTTTCATGAGTCCAGTTTGACTGTAAATAATCAAACAATGATTTTCAAAGTGGTCTTTCTCCAGCACTGATAAATAGACAGGTCCCAGAATTACTGCACAGATGAGTCAGCAGGAGTGAACCAACGTTAGTATTTTCTTAATAATAGATTCCAGCATTTTCCCAACTGCTGATATGAGACCAACTGATTTCAGGTTTCTCTCTTTTCTCTCCCCCTCTTTTGTGAGTAACAATGTTACATTTGCTGATATTCATTTTAATGGGAATATTCTAAAATCTGAGGAGTTCTGAAAACCATATTTATATTTGTTCAAATTAAGTGAGTGTTTTGCCTATTAAAGAAAAAAATGACAGTGTATTTGCATCAAATTTTATTTATTAGTGACTAACATGTTTTAGGTTCCAGATATTTTTGTGTATTTGTCCATACATTGCAATTATGTTAAGTTCATCTGATTTACAGCTGTGAATTCAGTACATTATAAAATATTCACCCTATAAGTGAAAACATGAGATAAAGTTCCATTCATAAAGGATATTTAACTTACAACATGTTTCATAATAGTTTATAGCCAAATACTAGTTGTAGGAAGTCTATCAGCCAACATGTATCAAATGAGGCCCAGATAAAGCAGAGACAATGACATTTTTAAAAATTTGATTGAGGGAGAAATATTATTTAGGATACAATCAATTGCATTTTTCTGAATCTTAGTGTACAATAATTAGACAAAGGAACAAAATCATGAACTATTTGCATTAGAATTCATTTTCACGATAAATATTATGGTAAAAAGAAATTGGTTCCATATTAAAATAGCATAAATTCCTAATACATTGGAAAATGTTATCTATATAAAAGTGGGCAGATTTCTACATATTTTAAATCACATTCATTGATGAAATTTATTGAAGCAAATAATCATTATCTGGAAAGGACATTAACCTGCCTTTGACATTCCTGGTCGTTAATGTTAGAAAAACTAGGGGACACGAATATTAGAATACCAGGGCATGAGTAGCGATGAGAGAAATGTCAAGGAAAATGAGGATTTTCACTGCTGCTTGTACTCATGCTGATAAGTGGAATTGAAAATTTGTCCTGTACTGTTTGTCACCTATTGGAAACCATACTTATTTGTTCAATAAATTAATAGTTCTGGAGTCCATCTCACATCTTTATCCAGATAAAACATTTTGAAGACTGATTTGAAAAAACAAATATCCATTTGAATCAATTTTATTTCATTATTATGGAAAAATATCTCACAGATCTCTATACTGACTAACAGAATTGTTAACTTTATGACTTGCATTCATTCGCATTTCCTCATCTGGGTGAAGACCAATTATAAAGCCAAAAATCTTGAGTGTGATAAATAACATGCTGTTACTATAGGCCAAGATTGCTTGATTTTTCAAGTCTGTCCATCAAATGCACTCTCCCAAATGAATACTACTGACTATGCCTATGACTCAGATGAGAATCTTACAACTGTATTTGTGTAAGGAAGGTTGGGGGTTTAAGGAAATCTTCAACATTAAGCGGTTTTATGCTGTATGTGAAATCCATGTCATTTTATTGTCTTTTAATTGTTAGTTTGAGCATTAAACACGTTAGCCTGTATCTTGCACTGCTCTTTGCATTTATAGTGTGTCCATACAGCATAACGGAAAGCCACATTAAAAATTGAAAATCCTTTGAAAATTGCAGGCTCATAAAGATGCCAGTTCCAAAGAAGAGTCACATTTGACTCAAATCATTAACTCTATTCCTCTCTCTTGACAGGCAATTCCAGACCTGCTGAGTTTCTGCAGTATCTTCGGTTTTTACTTTAGATAGCATCCAAACTATTTTGCTCTTCTCTTAAATGTGCAAGACGAATATAAACGATAGTTAATTGGGTTGAAAATTAATTTTAATGCTGACAGAGGAAACAAACTAGTGCACATTTGGTACTTCCTTGGGCTCTAATTGTTCATATTGATTTATGCTCACTTTAAGTTTGAGCATGCTCTCATGTAATTGGGAGAATACAGAATAGAAAGATTAATGCAACATTGCATATATTTGCAGGGCCAAATTCTGGGTTGTGCTGAAGAAAGAAAATGCTAGGCTCACGCCCCGTGGGAGATTTTGTGATGACCTTCAATTCATTGTATTTCTATAAATGTTTCATACACATCATGGTGTTGGAGAACTGGGCAGTGAAACAGCAATAAAAAAGGATGAAATGGTTGCAGATTATAAAAAGGTTACTGAAGAATGTGAGAATAATTGAGATTTTAAATACCAGATATTGAAAAAGAAACTAGTTGATGTTCCAATCTCATTCCTGGTAAATATTCATTAAAATATCGATATGAGATTTCCTTTTGCATGAATACAGAACAGTATGATATTGCTATGATCCAGCTGATGTTATGACTGGATATGTAAAATCCCAGAGTGAACCCTGACTTGAAAGATATTATTTGCGTTTAACAGGGCAGTCTTTCACTGAACCACAAACACCAATGCTGCAGTTTTGATTTTAACAATCAAAAAATTTTTTTTAAATTTATTTTACATAACAAAATAGAAAAAAAACTACACATAACAAGTTTAAAGACGTCAAAACAAATGCAATTCCATTATTCCCAACAACACTCCTTTTGCAATGTCCACATGAGAGAATTCTCTTAACTTTCACATCTACTGGGCTTAATGTAACTGTGGCTTCAATTCCCCTTTATCAGAAGCTGATTGTAGTATGAAGGTTCAAGGAAGAAACTGAGTTTAAACTACCTCAGCTTCAAATAATTCCTTCAGGGTTGTAATATATCATTTCTGGTCTAGAACTTCCAAACAAAACTGCTTACATTGAGGTAATCTGTTTTCTAACAGTTTAAAACCATTTCTTTTCATCAGAAGCTACTGTTGTACATATTCAGCTTTAGCCAAGATTCCTGCAAATTCAATCCCTGACCTTCTAAACTGAAAGCCTAATGCATAACTGTTTGTCTGCTCATAATACATTCCCAACGAAAGCAAAACACCATTACTATACAGGAAGTATAGGATATATTGTTGCAGTTATGCAGGACCTTGGTGAGGGCGCACACCTTTAGTATTCTGTGCAGTTTTGGTCTTGTAGACATTCTTGCTATTGAGGGAGTCCGGCAAGGGTTCACCAGACTGATTCCTGGGATGGCAGGACTGACATATGAAGAAAGACTGGATCGACTTATATTTGCTTGATTTTAGAAGAATGAGGGGGGATCTCATAGAAACATATAAAATCCTAATGGGATTGGGCAGGTTAGCGGTGGGAAGAACATTCTCGATGTTGGGGACGTCCAGAACTAGGGGTCACAGTCTAAGAGTAAGGGGTAAGCCATTCAGGACTGAGATGAGGAAGAATTTCTTCACTCAGTGAGTTGTGAACCAGTGGAATTCTCTCCCAGAGAAAGCTGTTTGGGCCAGTTCATAGCTATACTCAAGAGGGAGCTGGATGTGGCCCTTGTTGATAAAGGGATCAACGCATATGAAGGGAAAGCATGAATGAAGTACCGAGATTTTACCATCAGCCATGATTATATCAAATGGTAGTGCCAGCTCGAAGGCCCAAATGGCCTACTCCTGCACATATTTTCTATGTTTCTGTTTTAAAAGGAATTACCATCATTATGTGTTAATCCTTAAACCCCTTCAGACATACAAACCAAATCATTATGCCACTAGTTCAAGCCCAAGTCTAAAAATGAATTATGTTAACAATATAGATAAATTATACATCAGACTTCACAAAATACAAGTTATGATATTGTATAAAAAGGTAATTCATTAGATATGAATGCTAGCATACAAGAGATTCTTTTCCTGCATTATTTCATTTGTTCTATTTATTTCAATATATTGATTGCCTGTCAATTCATTGTCTCTGGCGATTTTCTTACTGATTATTTATCCTTTAGCAAATAAGCCCTATTCTGATCCAGGAAGTTTTTATCATTTATTCTGCCTTTTTCTTGCAATTTATCTCCTCTTCAAATTGTTTTCCATGCAGATCTCATGTTTTTCTAAGCCCTTTAGCACATTCAGACTCAAGATCAGATGTTTTAGTCATGAATCTATTAATCTATTTAAAATGATTGAAATAATTACAACTCTTTTTCTTACCCAGGTCACATAAGGAACTTAAATTCAGCCTGTGGGGATCATGTGGACTCTCTGCTCACCATTATTTAGATTACTCATTTAAATCAAAAATAGTAATGTTAATGTTGATGAAGTGATAAAATGTATAAGGGTAAACACTGCTGCCAACATACCACCTTTAAATTAATGCTAGAAATTCTAGTAAACTGGGTACCTATTTCATACTGAAGACAGATAAACATCATTCTGATAGTTATGGCAAGGTACTCCTCTACAAGTTCAAATAGTTTTGTCGGTACATTTTTAAATTAACACTTAATTTAAAGCTATAAAATCACCCAAACTACAATATGTGCTTTAATGTATTCAGGAAAAAGCAAGTTACAACAATCAGCTTAGCAAAATAAAAGCTACAATTCTGACTTCAAGTCAGTGCCTGAGTTGATTATGAACCCATCCTGCAGCAGAAAATTTGAAAACAGCTCTAAAAATCTCAACCAAAACACTTCGCTGGATAAAATTCAGTCAACTTAAAATAAGTATAAGGATTATTTATCAAGTTTAGCTATCCTGGTTCTACAAAATTCATATCATATAATCCAGATATGAAACATTCAGATCCCAACACATTCAGAATTATATTCAAGGTTAAATAATAGTTTGGTTGAAATATTTGAATAAACTTCAGTTCTATTTGTTTTGATCTGTACTATCTGCTTTACAGATAGTGGCTATTTTTCATTTACTGAAAGAAAGCACAAATACATCAGTGCAGTAAGAAAACTATTTCTTACCTCTCTCCACTGAATCGTCTCAATTCCTTGTACATATAGAACACATACTGTAAAAATAAGAAGTTTTCAATCAGAAAAGACAAGGTAACAATGGAAACTTCTTTCAAAAAAATATCAGCAAACTCAGCAGACATGAATTTATTCAAGTAAAGATCAAAGTAACAGGCTTAGCTCAAGCGCCCATCACAACAAAAGGCATTCTCTGCATATAAATGATTGAAGAATGGATCATATTCTTCAGAGCACAGCTTTGAGGTCAGATAGCAAAGTTATTTTTAAATGGAATGGACTGGGTGCTAAGAATATCTCCAAAACTTCACAGCAGAGTTATTCTTTAGTTCACCAAGTGGAATAACTTATTTGATCGAGGTTTAGTTCTCTTTTGCTCAAACAAGATCTCATTGATTAAAGAGATCTTTTTGATAATCATGAAATCTGGGTCCCTGTGGGTAGGTCAAGCTCACCTTTTGACCTACCTGACACATGAATATGGAAACCACATTCACACTTGTTTAGTTCAAAGGTAGCTTTACAAGGTCTCCTATTTGAGGGGTTTTTCACTTCTCGGAGGTTTCCAAAATGTTAGTGTTCAATTATTTTAAACCGCACATATTTTAAACTTTTGTTTGCTTGTAATGGCAATGAAAATGTATATCATGCAACCTATTGTGTCTTTCTTATCCAGATGTCTATCCAAATAGGTTTAATGACCACTTCCCTCTTTCCCCAGTCTAGCTACTACGGAACAGATTTTAGTTTGCATGTCGTTGATAATTTCACAATTATTCAGTCTTCCTTTGCTTATTCATCAAAAGCTAATTTGTTTCAAATGCAAAGGGGTTAAACTTCTGAATAGTGAGCTACTGAATTGGCTACTGGTCTGGAAATTAAATTTCTGTCTGGTAGCAGTTGAGAATCAGTGACATCTTAGACTCTTTAAAAATAGATAGATTTGAGGCCAAGTGAGAAAGTTAGACTGCAACAGTAGGCTTTTGGATAAACTTCAATTTATAGAAGATAGAAGATGGGAGGCTGGCCCAGAGCAGCACTTGTATATTTAAAGTCCAGGGTAACAAGGCATGGACGACGGTTTCAAAAGATGAACCGAGGCAAAGTGGGAAGTAGGTGATGTTACAGAGGTGGAAATCTGTATTCTTTATGACGAAGCAGATATATGGTCCAAAGTTCACCTCAGAGTCAACTACCAAGGAACTGAGCAGTCTGGGTCAGTGCCCTATGGTTGGCAGGGAAAGGGATGGTGTTGAGGGTTAGGGAACCAAGTATGTGATAGGCAGCAGAAATAATGGCTTTTGTCTTCCCAGTGTTCAGCTGAAAATTTCCATGACTGCCGAAGTAGGCTGCATATGTCCAGTGGCCTATTTCTATATTAAATCACTTCCCGCCTCAGGCGACTGACTGTGTGGAGTTTGCACATTCTCCCCGTGTCTGCGTGGGTTTCCTCCGGGTACTCTGGTTTGCTCCCACAGTCCAAAAGATGTGTAGGTCAGGTGAATTGGCCATGCTAAATTGCCCGTAGTGTTAGGTAAGGGGTAAATGTAGGGGTATGGGTGGGTTGCGCTTCGGCGGGTTGGTGTGGACTTGTTGGGCCGAAGGGCCTGTTTCCACACTGTAATGTAATCTAATGTAATCTAATCTACTGTAATCTAATGAGGAGGGGAAATAATTTCTTATTGTAAGGAAAGTGTGACAAAGATGAATTTACAGTACCAGCAATACTGGTTATGAGAGCTTTTTTTTTGTTCATTTGCTGTCTTGCCGAGACTTGACCAAATAGGTAGAAGTGAGAAAACATCACCAGAAATATCTTCATGTTCTGGCCAATTTGCTGACAATCTCTCAATCCTCCCTGCTGTGGGATTTGCAGGAATTCAAAACAGAGGCCACTAAAAAAATACATTACGAAAGTTCTCCAATTTTGAAACTGAAGTAATTTCTGAAATAATTTAAAATGTGCCAGGTTCTGAGTAAAAGAAATGAAGACTAAATTACAATAAATTTGTGAGTATCATTATAAAGCCAACAATCAGTTCATTTCTTTACCTTTATTCATTACTTTGCAGCATCCAAGTGTGTTTTCAATCCATTTCACATTGTCTGAATGCTTCAACAACTTTATTGCATGATTTACATTTTTTCTGTTCCAGTCCTCTAATTGACACCTTTTCATACAGCTGCATCTCAACTTAAAAATGATCATCTTTGATAACCTGACCTATCAGGTTCACTTGTTAACTCAGCTTTATCACAAAATTAATGGAGCACAGTAACACTGAACTGGGTATCACGGATATTAATCAATAATTAATATAACTTCAAAAATAGCATCAAAGGAAAAATTTTCAGAGATGCCTTTTTGATTCTATTTCCAATTCAGTGAAAGGAAAACTACTTCTAAATTGGCATAAATTGGCAAAACTACTTCTAAATTGGCATAAGATCAAAACACTATGCCATGATGCAGCCATTATGCAGCATTTGCTTTAACAGGTAGATGGTAAAGACCAAAACTAAATTTTGCCATCAAACTCTCAGTTCCTCTTTCTCAAAGCAGCTCTGTAGTAAGTAAAAAACTTAAATGAGCAAAGACCATTTTATCACTGATTTAATTTCTTTATAATAGGTAATTTTCAAATTAATTTAATAGCATTAAGCTGGAACGGTGAGTCAAATGAACAAAATAGAATGGATAATTGGGCATACTATATTGCAACCCGACACATGTGATTTTTAAGTTCCAGTGTTAAGTTGAAAACTACTGCCCTAATGTCACTGATTATACTTACTGACCCGGTTGATCATTGCAAATGCTTATTGCTCTCTGTGTGAAGTGATTTATTTCTCGAAGACATTTAAAATTTCTACCTCACTGACTTATTTTTTTCTCTATCGGTATGACTGACCTTAAGAATTATATTGTGTGTGAACCTTATCTATGGTATTTAATGCTTTATATACCTTAATATAATTCTGACTGTAGAGCTTAAACTACTCGAATGGTCCATTATCATTTGTTCAATTTGCATATAAGATCATTCTGCTTGCACTCCACAGCACATTTTCCAACAACTTCCAATACTTTTGGCAATGTACTCAATATGACCAAAGTCTAATTACTGCATTGTGAAGTTTCACATAACATCTATTGGCAAACCTGACCCAATGTCACATTTGTACTCTAGTAAAACGCTTTCATCTGAGTCATGTAGTTAAGGTTCAACCTCATTTGAAAACTTGAGCACATAATCAAGGTTAACACATCACTGCACTTTTGAAAGTTCTGCATTGTCTAAGGTTATTTATTTTGAACAAGCATTGTCTGCTTGTTCAGGTCTCATTGCCCACTTCAAAGAACAGGTGGTTGAGGGAGGGGAGGGAGTGTAGGAATATTCTGGTACCTTGACAAACAATTCTACTCAACTAACATTATCACAACAGATTAAGCGAAATGTACTTCAGATGCTACCCAGGGTGGCTTTGCTAATAATAAATTATGGGTGTGGCCTAAATAACAACAATAACAATACGTAATTCATTGGTTTTGAATTATTTTCAATTGTCACAAGGATATAAGTAGCACTACTTTCACTGTACCTATTTTTTAATGCATTGTTCAAGCTACTTATTGCATGTTTTATTGACACAAAGTGACAAATGTACTGACAGTCTGTTTCAAATGTTCCATGGGCTAATGTTAGTCACATCATTCAGTTATATCGATGTAGTAGCAAGTCATATTCATGCTACATGTGCCAGGCAAGGAACATTTCTGACAAGCGGGAATCTAGCCATCGTCCTTGTCATTCAATGGCATTACCATCATTACTACCCACTAACATTATCCTGGGAGTTACCTTTGACCAGAAATTGAACTGGACATATAAATACTGTGGCTACACCAGCTAAGAGGCTAGGAATCCTCTAGCAAGTAACTCACCTCCTGACTGCCCAAAAGCCTTTCCACCATCTGTAGGGCAAAAGTCAGGAATGTGATGGCATACATTTGCCTGGATGAGTGCAGTTCCAACAACAGAAGCTTGACACCATTCAGAACAATGCAGCCCACTTTACTGACACCATATGCACAAACATTCACTCACTCTACCACTTACACTATGTCAGCACTATGTAACATCTACAAAATGCACTTTTGAAACTCACCAAGGCTCTGTGGACAGCACCTTCTATAACCATAACCACTACCACCCAGAAGGACAAGGGCAGTGGGTAGTGGAAACACCAAGATCCGCAAATTCTTCCCCAAGGCACTCACTGTCCTGACTTCGAAATATGTGACCATTTACTCACTGATAGGGTTAGAATTTTGCAACTACCCTGCTAATAGTATTGTGAGTGTACTAAATAAATGGACTGCAGAAGTTCAAGAAGGCAGCTCATGATCATCCTGTCAAGAGCAACTTGAAACAGACAATAAATGCTGGCAGCGCTAGTGAAGCCAACATCTCCTGAATGAAATGACTTTGTCAATGCTATATCACTGGACAGTATGCTTCATAAACAGTTCGACATGAATTACTCTTCAATGTATATCCAGCGTACTGCATTTATGGTTGCTCAGCACCCAACTACAGTGCAACAATGCATCAGTCAATCAACTATTTTGAGAGCAGAAATACACTTCATGAAGCTGCAGCATTTTGAGATGAATAGTGTGATCATTTTGAACTTTTGGAGCCATAACACGTAACAAATTGAGTTTAATACCAACAGTTATTTTTCTGCCCAAGAAGAACATAACAAATAGGAGCAAGGGCAAGTGTTCAATCTCTCAAACCAGCCCTGCCATTCCAGAAGAATGTGGCTGATATGACCAAGGCCTCAACTTCTTTTTCATAGTTTTTTGCAATATTTTGCAATATTGAGGAGTTGAGGTCTACCTAACTCCTCTTTATATACATTCAGTGTCAAAATACTCTGAATCTTGTACATTTCAAAAAGAAAATTAAAACCAACAAATATTGAAAATCTACAAGATTCCAAGGGGCTTGACACAGTTCTCAGAATTCCAGGCATTCAATACTCTCAAGGATGAGATTCCTTCACATCGTAGTTTTAAATGAGTGCCTTCCTATTCTGTAACAACATCCTCTACTGGCCACACTAGAAAAAGTACCTTCTCCACAACTACCCTGTCAAACCTCTCAGAATCTTCTATACTTCATTAAGAAGAATAATACCAACAGGTATGAAAATATGCAATTCTAACAACCTAGAGAATTGTGAAGGCTGGGTAACTGAATGTGTTTAAAGAGGGGGGAAGAGAGCCCTTATCTCCTTGATATTGTGAAAAGTTATGAAGTACTTGCTTCAAGAGCAGTTGAAGCCTTGGTCATTTGAGCCACACTCTTATGGAATGGCAGAGAAGCTTGAGAGGCTGAAAGGCTTGCTCTTACTCCTATTTCTTATGTTTCTGGCAGAAAAATAAGAAAATAAGAAACTAAGCTTTTCAGCCTCTCAAGCCTGCCCCGACATTGCCCATCTCATTCTTCTAAACTCTAATGAATAAAGGCTGAACCTGAACAGCCCCTCCCGATAAATCCATCCTTTCTTTGCAGGAATCAGTCGAGTGAGTCTCTTTTGAACTGCCTCCAATCTTAATACATCCTTATATAAATCCTAAAAACTGTAGACACTACTCCCAGATTATCCTCACCACCACCCTACACAATTATAACAAGTCTTTCCTATATTTAAACACTAGCAATAAAGACCAAATTCCATTTGCTTTCTTCATTACTGCAGCGTCTACATGTTCATATTTCAGCATTACTACAAGAACACTCAGAATTTTTTGCAATGTAACGTGCTGGAGTGTCTCTCTCTCTCTCCATTTAAGTAATAAACTGCCTTTCAATTCTTCCTACCAAAGTGCATTATCTCACACAATTTGCATTAAAATCCACCTGCAAAGTCTTTGCCCACTCACTCAACCTATTCAAATCATCTTGCAGGCTCCTTATGTCCTCTCATTACATGCCTTTGCACCTATTTTTTGTCTTGTCAGAAAATGTGGATACATTACAGTTTGCCTCTTCCTCCTCCAAGTCATGAATATCCATCATAACTAAATGAAGCCCTAGGACTGAACCTGTGGCACTCTACCTGTTACATTTTCCCCACCTGAAAAAGACCCATTAATCCCAATTCACTCTGTCTTCTGTTTGTTAAGTAACCTCAATTCATGTTAGTACATTACTCCCAATATTGTGATCTCTTACATTGTGTAATATCATTTTCTGTGGCACCTCATTGAATACTTTCTGGAAATTCAAGTATACTACATCTCCAGGTTCCCCTTAATAAAGTCTGCTTGTTGTATCCTCAAAGGAGCCTAGAAAATTTGAAAAACATGCTTTTCCTTTTATGTAACCATTTTGATTCTGTTTCATTGTGTTTTGTTCTTCTAATTTCTATTTCCTTTCTATTTCTTCCTTAAGAATAGGCACGAGTATTTTCCCAACAATAGATATTAGGCAAACTGGCCTTCTGTGTCCTTTCTTTCATGAAGAGGAGTATCACAACAATCCACTAGACCTCTTCTGGAATCCAATCGGTTGCACAATATTGGCCAATGTTTCCGCTATCTCTGTAACCACTTAATTTAAAACTCTTGGATGTAGGTTTCAGGTCCAAGTGACTAGTCTGTTTTCAGACTCAATAGTTTTTTTTAAAACCACTGTGCTTTGTGGCAGAAACTATTATAAGACCTTTCCTTCAATTAGCATCTTGCTTATCTGATATCTTTGGGATGTTCATAGTGTCCTCCACCATGAAGATCAATGAAAAATACTGGTTTAAATGATCTGCCATTTCCCTGTTTCACATTATCAATTCCCCAGTTGCATTGGTTAAAGGTGCCAAAATCACCTTCAGTACACTTCTTATATACCTGTAGAAATTCTTGTTGTCTCTTGCAAATTTCCTTTCATCATCAGTTTTCTCCCTCTTTATTAGCCCTTTTTAGTCATCCACTGCTCATTCCTAAAAAAAATCTCAATCCTCTGGCCTACCATCAATTTTTGCCACCTTGTATGGCTTGTTTTTATTGGATACACTCCTTGACTAACTTTGTTAACAACCATCTCACTGAGTCCCTCTTTTTCACTGGAATGACATTTTTGCTGAATGTTATAATTCAGCTTTAATGGCTATCACTGTACATGAACTGATCTTCCCCTTAGTCTACTTTCCCAGCCACTTCAGATAGTTCCTTCCTCATATTTTTGTAATTGCCCTTATTTAATTTGAAGACACTGGTTTGAGACCCAAGTTGCTCTTCATTAAACAGAATTCAAAATTCTATCATGTTAATGATTCCTACATCCAAATATTCCACAACTACAAGAACTCTTATTAATCCTACCTCATTTCACATTACTGGATCTAAAATAGCCTGTTCCCAGTCGGTTCTGCAAGGTAATGCTCTAACAAACAATCCTTGAAGCACTCAATTTATGTGGCATCTTTCTCTTGCCCATCTGATTTGTCCAATCAATCTACAGATAAAAATCACCCATGACAATTGTAGTGCCCTTCTTGCACATCTCAACTTTTTCCCAATTTATACTTTGTTCTACAGTAAGGCAACTCTACTGGAGGCTATAGTTGAGTCCTACACATGCTTCTTTACGTGCTATTCCTTATTTCCATCCAAGCTAACTCCATATCCTGATATATCACTCCTTATTACTTCACTGACACCTTCATCTATTAATTGAGCTACCCCATCTCCTTTTCCTTTTTGCCTATTTTTCTGGACTACTCTTGAATATTGATTTCTCATCCTTGCTACTCTATATATTACTGTAATAGTTATCAAGTCATATTAATTTGTCACTATTTGTGCTAATAACTAATCCACCTTGTTATAAAATGTTGTTTGCACTCAAATAAAGAGTTTTAAGCTTTGACTTCTTACCATTATTACTTAATCTCTTTATAGGTTCTGTCCTGCTCTTCTGCTTTTCTTTACCCCTTCCTGTCACACTGATTATTGTTCACCATTTCACCAGCCTGCATCTCTGTTCACATTTGTCTTTGACTTTTTTAAGTTTCTCTTCATTGAACCCTTCCCTCCTAATTAATTTTAAACCCTATCTCATCCGTAGTTATATGATTCACCAGGATACTGGTTTCAGTGTAGTTCAAATGAAGCTCATCCCAACAGAACAGCTCTCTTTTCCCAGTACATTTGTTCCTTGAATTGGAACCCATTTCTTCCACACTTACCTTTTACACCAAGCATTAAGCTCTCTAATCTTGTTTACCCATGCAAATTTGCATGTGGTTCAGGTAGTAATCTGGAGATTAGTATCTCTGCGGTCCTGCTTTTCAATATAGTCCCAAACTGCTCATAATCCCTCAGCAGAACATCTCTCCTAGTCCTACCTACCTCATTGATACCAATTTGGACCATGATAACTAGATTCCTCCCCTCCCACTGCAGATTCCTCTCTAGACCAGAAGAGGTGTCCTTAACTTTGGTAACAGGGAAAAACAGAGTCTTTGCGTCTCTGTCATTGTTGTAGAGAAGTGAATCTATTTCTCAAAACGTGCTATCCTCTATATTATTACAATTCTCTTTCATTCCCTTCACTGAGAGTGATGCTTTCAACCACACTGCTTTGGTCAGTTAACTCATTTTCTCTAGAGTTTGTGCACTGGTTTGCTATGGGAACAAAAACCTCATAGCTATTGGAAAAGGACACTGCCTGAAGCTCTGGGCAAAGTGAAATTCTAGATCAATGTCTGCCTCATTTGCAGTCACACTCTCTCGAGTGGAACCAAGAACCAAATGTGATGTAATTAATATAAGGTGTGACTGTCCTCTGAAAATGTGTCCAGGTACATCTCCCACAGTGTCCACTGCTCATCACTTCTGAGCAGTAAACACTTTCCCCAAATGTGGTTACCATGGTCCACACCAGCATTCACCAGCTCCCAATACTTACTGTATTCTATTTAACTAATTAATTTGAAAGTTAAATCTTTCAAAGCGAATTTCCTCACTGTTCTCTTCAGCTATAATAAGTCACCATTTGGCAAATCAAGATAGACAGAAGAAATGCCCACCTGTTTTCCTCCAACATCACACTTTGTTTCTTATAAGTAGAGCTGAAAATGTGTTGCTGGAAAAGCGCAGCAGGTCAGGCAGCATCCAGGGAACAGGAGAATCGATGTTTCGGGCATAAGCCCTTCTTCAGGAAACTTCTTATAAGTAGATTCAAGCTGAAGGCTTTCTGCCACAATTTCTTATATCGTACATCCACTGCCCTTCTCACATGGGTCCAATACCCAAGTCTAATTCTCAGCGATGCTGACCTGCAGCACACTCCTCCCAGTCTGATTAACAGCGATGCTGACCTGCAGCACACTCCTCCCAGTCTATTCCACAGAGATGCTGACCTGTAGCACTCTCCACCCAGTCTGTTCCACAGCGATGCTGACCTGCAGCACACTCCTCCCAGTGTGTTCCACAGCGATGCTGACCGGTAGCACACTCCTCCCAGTGTGTTCCACAGCGAAGCTGACCGGTAGCACACTCCTCCCAGTCTGCTTCATAGCGATGCTGACCTGCAGCACACTCTTCCCAGTCTGTTCCACAGTGATTCTGACCTGTAGCACACACCTCCCAGACTATTCCACAGTGATACTGACCTGTAGCACACTCCTCCCAGTCTGATTAACAGCAATGCTGACCTGCAGCACACTCCTCCCAGTCTGCTTCACAGTGATGCTGACCTGTAGCACACTCCTCCCAGATTGTTCCACAGTTATTCTGACCTGCAGCACACTCCTCCCAGTCTGATTAACAGCGATGCTGACCTGCAGCACACTCCTCCCAGTGTGTTCCACAGCGATGCTGACCTGTAGCACACTCCTCCCAGTCTGCTTCATAGCGATGCTGACCTGCAGCACACTCCTCCCAGTCTGTTCCACAGTGATTCTGACCTGTAGCACACACCTCCCAGACTGTTCCACAGTGATACTGACCCGTAGCACACTCCTCCCAGTCTGATTAACAGCAATGCTGACCTGCAGCACACTCCTCCCAGTCTGCTTCACAGTGATGCTGACCTGTAGCACACTCCTCCCAGATTGTTCCACAGTTATTCTGACCTGTAGCACACTCCTCCCAGACTGTTCCACAGTGATACTGACCTGTAGCACACTCCTCCCAGTCTGATTAACAGCAATGCTGACCTGCAGCACACTCTTCCCAGTCTGCTTCACAGCGATGCTGACCTGTAGCACACTCCTCCCAGATTGTTCCACAGTTATTCTGACCTGTAGCACACTCCTCCCAGTCTGTTCCACAGCGATGCTGACCTGGAGCACACTCCTCCCAGATTGTTCCACAGTGATACTGACCTGTAGCACACTCCTCCCAGTCTGATTAACAGCAATGCTGACCTGCAGCACACTCTTCCCAGTCTGCTTCACAGCGATGCTGACCTGTAGCAAACTCTTCCCAGATTGTTCCACAGTTATTCTGACCTGTAGCACACTCCTTCCAGTCTGTTCCACAGCGATGCTGACCTGGAGCACACTCCTCCCAGATTGTTCCACAGTGATACTGACCTGTAGCACACTCCTCCCAGTCTGATTAACAGCAATGCTGACCTGCAGCACACTCTTCCCAGTCTGCTTCACAGCGATGCTGACCTGTAGCAAACTCTTCCCAGATTGTTCCACAGTTATTCTGACCTGTAGCACACTCCTCCCAGATTGTTCCACAGTTATTCTGACCTGTAGCACACTCCTCCCAGTCTGATTAACAGCAATGCTGACCTGCAGTACACTCTGCACAGACTGCTTCACAGTGATGCTATTTTACTGCACACTCCTCCCAGTAATGGCACAAAAGTCTTGTTCAAAATCCTTATTTGTATCCCTCTTCCTATTGCATTCTCAATTTCACTGTCAATTAACAAACTTTCAGTTCAGCATTCACGTTATATTTTTGAGGACCACTGATAAAGTCAAAGCGTGTGGTGGGGGAAGAGCACTGCCAGTCAGGCAGCTTCTGAGGAGCAGGAGAGTCGATGTTTCAGGCATAAGCCCTTCATCAGGAATGTGAATTCTGAAGGCAGGCGCTGAGGAAGGAGATGTGGCTGTGGTAGCGAGTCTGCTTTAGGATGTGGTTGAAGAGCTTCAGGGCAGAGGGGATGACCTTGCAGGGAGAAGAAGGGGGCGGGGGATGCAGTGAGCGAGAGACTCACTGAGAGGGGTGCAGAGAGAGAGAAACTCAGAGTCCATCGAGTCTCCTCCTCCTCCAATGCTGCCTGACTGCCTGAGTGCTGAGCTGGACGTTTGGAGCTAGGGTGAGGTGGGGGAAGGGGAAATGAGGAAACTGTTGAAGTCCACATTGATGCCCTCTGGGACACCCGCACCAATCAACCACACCGCCCCATGGCCTAACATTTCAACTCCCCCTCCCACTCTGCCAAGGACATGGAGGTCCTGGGCCTCCTTCACCGCCGCTCCCTTACCACCAGACGCCTGGAGGAAGAACGCCTCATCTTCCGCCTTGGAACACTTCAACTCCAGGGCATCAACGTGGACTTCAACAGTTTCCTCATTTCCCCCTCCCCCACCTCACCCTAGTTCCAAACTTCCAGCTCAGCACTGTCCCCATGACTTGTCCGGACTTGTCCTACCTGCCTATCTCCTTTTCCACCTATCCACTCCACCCTCTCCTCCCTGACCTATCACCTTCATCCCCTCCCCCACTCACCTATTGTACTCTATGCTACTTTCTCCCACCCCCACCCTCCTCTAGCTTATCTCTCCATGCTTCAGGCTCTCTGCCTTTAATTCCTGATGAAGGGCTTTTGCCTGAAACGTCGATTTCGCTGCTCCTTGGATGCTGCCTGAACTGCTGTACTCTTCCAGCACCACTAATCCAGAGTCTAAATTGACTCACAAATGGAAAAAAAAATCAGGCCTGATAGAAAATTGAGCAAGTTAAATTAAACAGCAGCCAGGAATGGTCAGCTACAGAGAACAGTGGAAACCAAGGTCAAAGAGGTCACAAGCTGCAGGAGGAACCTGTTACAACTAGCCCAAGGGTTGTATTTGGGAGAACCATTGATCAGACTGTTTGTCACCTTGACTTCGAGCCAATGTTTGAGGATGTGAATTTTACATAGCTTTAAATTAAGGGGTTGTAGGTATAGGACAGATGTTAGGGGTAGATTCTTTACTCAGCGAGTCGTGAGTTCATGGAATGCCCTGCCAGTAGCAGTGGTGGAATCTCCCTCTTTATGGGCATTTAAACGGGCATTGGATAGGCATATGGAGGATAGTGGGCTAGTGTAGGTTAGGTGGGCTTGGATCGGCGCAACATTGAGGGCCAAAGGGCCTGTACTGCGCTGTATTTTTCTATGTTCTATGTACACCTCCTTATCATGACAACAGTGAAGGGTCAACCCCATTGAATTAAACTCCATTTGCCAAAAGCCAAATAACATTCTGGAAGGTCCAGGGGGCAGGGTGGGGATGGTAAAACCATACATACGGAAGCTATCCCCTCAGCGAAGACTCGCAGCAATTACTCATGGCGTAAAACCATGAGACGACTCAAGGAAACCCAGGAGAAGATCTGCCTTGACCTGCGAAACATACCTTCGTGGATGAGAACCAGCCCTACGTCAGAGAGGAAGGAGATTCCAATTGCCCAGCTCAAAAACATGGAACATTATGGGTAATGTCCTTTCTCAGTAAGATAGAAGTATATGGAGTGTAAATGTTGTGGGAAGTTGGGAAATGCTCACTTCGTGTTTTTGATAAGGAATATTTTGTTATTAAAATCGAGTTGAACTGCAAAACGAATTATGTGTCTCTTTATCCTTCTCTCCGACAACAGTACTTGGGTAAAGTGTTTTAAATACGTAAACGGGTTGAATTGTCCAAATCATGGTCAACATTCCCATCTCCTTTTCCTTTTTGTCTATTTTTCTGGAGTACCCTTGAATATTGAGTCCCTATTCCTGGTCACCCTGCAACAATATCACTGCAATAGTTAGCAAATCATATTAATTTGTTCCTATCTGTGCCATCAACTCAGCTACCATGCATGTTCAAATACAAAAAGAGCTTTAAGCTTTAATATCTTCTATACATCTCTGAAACCTGCTCTAGTCCTTTAATGCTCTCTAATTCTGGCATCAAACAGTCCTGATTTTAAGCCCTCTGTTACTGATGGTTGTGTCTTCAGTTATTTCAACCCTAGTCTTTGGAATTCACTTCATATACCTCCCTACCTGATTTTCCTTCTTTAAAGGCACTTCTTTGAAATCCTCTCTCACTAACCCAGCATTTGGTTATCTGATATAATAGCTTATGTGGCTCAGTGTTTTAAGAAACAGACAAGTGATTGAATATCAAATAGAGAAAATTTAGATGGATTGGCTATACTTTCGTGTGAACAGACAGGTTTTGAGACGTTTGAAAAGATGTACAAAGGCAGGAAGAGATTTTATAGAGAAAGTTTAAAATGGGCAAGTCTAGATTCGTAAACATTCTGCTCTCATAGTGGAATTAGTCAAAGATGCAATACATGGTCATACAGCAAGTTGCAACCAGATTGAATTTGTTTATTTCCTTCAAGAAATTCTTTCATCAGGGAAAAATCACTCAGCAATTCATTTTGTGAGCTTGTTTTCCTTTTAGCCTGATTAAAATTTTATTAATGATATTCAAGAAGGTGCCTGAATTTGGGCATAAATGCATCCAGGAAGTGTTAAGGTCTGAAGCATTCTAAGCTATTAAAATGACTTCAAAATCAATTTCACCAATACCTTTATTTAATTTATTTGGAGCTCGATATATAAAAATAAATTAGAAGTTTAGAAATGTTTACCAAATAGCAAGACCAGCCAGTTGATTTTAAATTGTTCCATAGGAGAAAACTAATCAACTCCAATGAATGGTCATTTACATTTTGTCTCAATATGTTATCAATTGCAAAAGCTGTTCTCAAAATCATTGTGAATAAAACATGAGAAAACTGCATTGATTATCGTCTTCAAGCTAATTACAAACATTTTTTTGTCCCATGCTCCAGAATCGGATCAAAATCCTGCCTTGCATTCCAATAATTTGAGTAAAACTAGAAGTACTAATTAGGGCTCATTTCCCAATTCATTCTGGGATTACTGTCAGCTAATTGCCTGAGTGACTGAATAGGTTGCAGTTTGTTAAAGGTTCTACCTTTGTCACAGGCATTTGAATCATTTGTTGTGATTCCAGTTGATGTTATTACTGCACATGCCAGATCCCATGGCTCAATAGAAAATATTTTATGTTTGTTTCCTTCTAGTTTTAATGAGACTATCTCTCACTGAAACATAGACATGCAATATTGCATATTTTGTTTAAACAATAGATCAGAAATTAATCAAAAGAAACAAAGACAAAATAGAATAAACCAAACAATCTACTTTTAACATAAATTCAAAAGTTTTAAACACACAGCAAAAGTATAACCTCAGAATACCAAAACATTCCTTGACAAGTTACAAAAAATTTCATCATATCGTATTCAAAAGCTTTTCTTTTGCAGTACTCAGATCAGCGAACAATTCAATTGGTTTGAGGCAAGTTTGACATTAAGTTCTAGACTGAAAATGCTGATACCACCAGCAAAAAGCTATCATATGCATGAGCCTAAACATAATCATCTTCAAGTAACCTCTTCAGGGTTTTATCACAACACTTCTGGTTTGGGACTATCTCCTTTCTTGATAGGATTCAGATTTTAGTATAAATTTTGTCTTTCTCAACTGTACTGCTCTATATAACCATCTCCAAAATAAAAATCACCAAACTACCCAAGACAAGTAAAACTTGAAAACATCAAATTTCAGGTGATTTCCTGAAATTAAAAAAAAAGCTCTTAAGTATGGAAATGTCTAACATACATTAAAGCACAATGGTTTACCTTACTAAGTTATAAAGCCATTAGTGCTACCAAAGTAGCTCTCAAAAACAACTTTTAAAAAGTCACTGTGGCTATAGAAATACTTACAAGTTAACTTCAAATCAAAATCCAAAATTAAAATAAATGCTATCTTATAAATAAATCAGACAGTTTATCTTATCCATTTTTGTTCCTTATTAGGTAAAAGACTGAACCTTCCAAGGAATGGCAATTACTGGATAACTACTCTATTCCTCCTTTTCTTACCTTGCCCAGACGCTCCACATTTCTGGCCTGAGCTTCTGAATCTGGTTTCCTGAGAAATCCGGAGTGTACCTGTTCTGGGGGTGTTCCAGCGAAGTGTATAATCAGTGTTGGAGGCCAAGCCACGCCCCCTTTTTACAGTAGTAGGTTCTGTATTCCGGGGTTTTAAGGTCCCAAAGGTACTTTGACAAACTATGGAGAGAAGTGTGTAAAGTAAGTAGGTGAGGGGGGCAGGGTAGCAGGTGGGGATGTAAGGGGGGCAAGATAGCATAGGTGGGATAGGTGAAGGTGGCAGGTTAATGGGAGCATAGCTGACAAGAGCAGGGTTGCACTTTAATGATGGTATAGGTCAGGTTAGCGGGTTGCTGAGGTGGGTTGGGGAGTGAAGGGATCAGTTTGATAGTTAGCCAGGAGTTACAGAAGGTTTGAATCCTTCTATCCATTCCTGGTTAGCTATTCAGGTAATTGAGTCAGAAGATCCAAACTTTCAGATTCATGTCAGGTGGTTTGAGCATGGGAAATTCAGGCCAAGTTTGGTCAGTTGGGGTCAAGGGGTAGGGTTACTTGAGACATGGGATCGAGTGGTAAATGAAATGGCTTTTATGCTTGGATTGAATTGCTATACAGTTGGTCTCTGGGTTGCGAACACGTTCCAATATAAAAGGAGCCATAAGTACAGGAAACATTCGTATCCAGGTCTTTACAATTACACCCCTGTATGAGATCATGCTCAAAAGTTCATTAAGTCAGACGTCCGTAGAATCAGGGACCCCCTGTATAGCTCATTCAGCTGCATTTTTAAATTGACCATTGTTAGGTGACGCAATGACCACATATGTACAGAAAGGAAAATTCCCATCTTTACGGGTTAACCATCTAATCTGAGCAAAAAGCTGTGACTCATGACACAAATCCTGATTGATTTTAGTCTTCAAACTCCAGTCCACACATGCACAATGATGAGATCAATGGATCAATTTACCCATCCATGCTTGCTTGCTAACATGCATCCACTTCCCCTTTCTTGGCCTTGTACACAAGCGGATGTTGCCAGACATCATATTGTGGAATTAGCTGCTCAGGCACAGACACATCTCCATGCTGACTGTGGTGCACATGCAGAACGCAACATCATTGCACATGTACACATGTTCCAGAGCATTGCACCACATATGGATTTGTAGGTGTTGTGACGTCGTCATGCACGCACAGATGAATACTGGTAATACAAGTTCCATTGCTGCTGACTAAGGTCATATGCGCCATCTGTGCATGTGTAGACTCTGGCTGCTATTTTTAGCATTGGAAACACATACTCTAATCCTATTTAGTTCAGTAATATAGAATTAGTTACATGACTTAACATATCATAAAATTTTCAATCAATATGTCGTGATATCTATAAGCAACCTGCCTAGTCTCCCTGTTGAATGCTCAGAGTCAGAAGTCAGACACTTGATTACTCACCAACTCTACCTATAGGCTAAAGCGATCGAGCACTGTACAATGAGCTTTGATCAGACAAGCTTAAACGAAAACCACTGCTGTAATGCTGGTACAAGTCTGGAGACATACTGCAAGACCTAACGGAATTGTCCAGATTTTCTTTAATATTATTCAATTAAAATTCATGTATGGACCTTCATACAGATGTTTGATTTTCAGATTCTCAGATCTGAGGTGCCCTACATGCAATATGAAGTTCTTCACTGTTGGTATTTGATCTCCGTCATTTTGTTGTTCACCCCACCCACATCCAAACCTCTTTTTTAAATTCTGATTTAATGAAATGCCCAAGATTCACATGCTAATTGATGAATCTAACTGAAGTTATTTCTCCATATTTTAGCGGAGACAAACTACAGAAATATTGCTGAGAACATAACAAACACTAGTTAAATCATAAAATTGTAGAATTATTACAACACAGAAAAAAAACCATTCAACCCATCATGTCCATGTTGGTTCTCCATTGGAACAATTTACCTCGTGCCACTCCCCTTTCTTTCTTTTAGTCCACAATGTTACATAGTCATTGTTTTCAGATAATAAGCTAATTTGCTCTTGAATGTCACAATTCAACCTCCCCCCACCACAGTGAAGCATTAGATTCCAGATATGAACCATTCACTTTTCCCCTTTCGGTTTTAAAATTTCCTTAAATTATGTGCTCTTAGGGTCAGAGAGTCATAGCATAGACCCTTTGGTCCAACCAGTCACACCGACCGTATTCCCAAACTATACCAGTCCCACTGCCTGCATTTGGCTCATAGTCCTCCAAATCTTTCCTATTCATGAACTTATCAAAATGTATTTTAAAATTTTTAACTGTACCTGCATTCATCAAATTTCTACTAGGGCCCCCACAATTTCTTCCCTAATTTCCCACAACTTCCTGGGACGCACTTGATCAGGTCTGAGAGATGTATCTATCTTTACATTTTCTAAGACTTCCAGCACTTCATCTTCTGTAATGTGAACGATTTTCAACCTTGCACCAATGGGAACATTTTCCCCGTACCTGACCTCTCTGGACTGTTCATGACATTTGCCATAACTCCTCCTAATCTTCTTCAAGGCAAATAGTCCCCAGCTTATCAATCTAAACTGAAGTTTCTCACCAATGGAAACATTCTCATGAATCTTTTTGATATTCTCTCTTGTGCCTTCAATTCTTTCCAAAACTGCGGGGCGCAGAACTACACAAAATACTCCAACTGAGGCTGAGTCAAGGTTTTATACAAGTTTAAAACAGCACCTTTGTTTTTATATTCAATGTTGCTAATAATAAAGGCAAAAGTGAGTACTGCAGATGCTGGAGATTAGAGTCAAGAGTGTGGTGCTGGAAAACCACAGCAGGTCAGACAGCAACCAAGGAGCAGGAATGTTATATGCTTTACAAACAGTTTTCTCAACCATACTGGGTGCTACAATTATTTATCCATGTATATCAGGGTCCTTGTACCCTATTTAAAATCATGTTTTTCATTTTATATTCTCTGTCCATAATCTTCTTCCAAAATGTATTGCTTCACACTTTCCTGTATTAGATTCCATCTGCTCCTTGACTGCCCATTCCATAATACTATCCTCTTTGAAGTTTGATTATATTTCTCTTACAATTGACAAGGATTCTGTTTTATAACATCCAAAATTGTCAAATGTTTATTGCATTTATTACAAAACACACTTAATAATTTAATCTTGCAATCAATTAATAAAAAAACTATGTACTCACATGGATCAGATTTTGAGAATGTATCTTTGTCCAAAAGATTCCTGTGGAGAAAAAGAGATAGATCATAAGACCATGAGGTAGAGGAGTAGAATCAGGCCATTTTGCCCAGTGAGTCTGCTCCACCATTCTATCATGGCTGATACGTTTCTTTACACCATTCTCATACCTTCTCCCAGTAATCCTTGACCCCTTACTAATCAAGAAGGTAAATTACACTGGTTGGATAATAGCCAAACTTAGAATGTTGGATCATAGTAAAATAAAACAAATCTGTCTTCCCAGTACCAAAACTGTTCACATTTCATTGTATATCAAATCATTATTCAACAATGTACATAAAATAAGTTTTAGCATACTGCAATTCAAACTATTTTTTAATTTTGTTTTGATTTTTGCCTTCCCTCCTTAACCTTAATTTTTTTTTTTGCCACTTTGCATTTCAGGTTTTCCTTCCCAAGCATCATGGTACCTCTTCATAACAAATCGGATGTCAAATGATTTGATCTCAAAACTTCTGTAAATTTACTTAGTAATCATTCAGGTGCCAAAGTATGATGCGAGTCAGTTCTTTCCCAGAATTTTCCCCCGTCTCTGAGGTCTCTGAATGATGGCCTTCCATAAACCTAATTTGGTTACCCTCCAAAAAAAAATCTATGGTTCGAAAAAACTCTGAAAGAAATGGCTCATGATTGAATGACCTATCAAACATCAGTAATTATAAAATTGATAGAGGTTTGACAGCACCAGTTTTTTTTTCTCATATTTAACTAAAACTTGTTTTCTGGGAAGTAAAGAATGAACATGGTGTTTTCATGACTATTTATCCTGCCTTTCAAAATCTGTACATATTAATTTATTAATATGCAGTACTGAGTTCCCACTCTTAGAGTATTATTAACTAATTAAACTGAGTTCCCAATAACACACTTTATAACTAAACTGTAGGGGTGTGCACTTCTTTAAATTCATCATAACGCCCAATTTAACCACAGAAAGTAATTGCAGTACAACTGCACCACAGGTGACATGACAGTGAAACCTGAATTGAGCAACAGTGTTTTAAATATATCAATGCCTAACTCTAAAGAAGGAAATAAATTGCCTAAGAACCGGTATTTCTCAGTGAATATAAGCATACCTCATGCTTGGCTGTGCTTTGTGTCTATTTAAAACATAAAACACCTCAGTTTTTTTTATTTTGAAAGAGTTGAATACTGATTAAAATTAGGATATTTTCAATCTAATCGCTGGTCATTTTTAAAAAAACTTTGAGCAACAAAATATCTTTTTTGCATAACAGAAAAGTACATTGAGATATTTTATGTCATTGTACACAGGACGGCAAAATATGGGATTATTTAAAAAAATAAAACACATTGATGAAGACCACAAAATGAGAAAATAAGGTAACCTATTGGACTTGATTAACTTGAAATTAAAATGCATCAGTTTCTAAACAGTGAAAATTATATGAACATAATTATGTTAATACCTCCTTTTAATATGTGCTCTCCTGAATTAATTAATGTGTGAAATAGGTTGTGTCAGGATAATTGAAGATAGTTTTTGACACATCAGAAATTAATACATTACACTAAATTAGTATCAGTCACAATTCATTATCACCTGAAATTTTGAGGACATGATACACTAACACTTTGGATGTCAACTTCCTGCAGGAGTGATACTTTTCCATCAGATTCTCAGTGTGTAACTGCCAAAGGTTCAGCAGGTCGATACTGTATTTCAAAATATCAATGTTGCAGCCAGAATTCCCAAAGACTTAAAACTCTATATTAGTATGGATTATTGGTCCGTTTCCTGAATCATAGCTAAATACTCTCAGACGTCGGGAATTTTCTGATAATTGCATTTCATATTCTTCTGCAGCAACATGTGGGCAACACGGAGGTTTAGATTGCAAAGCGTTAAGCACTTGACAATGATCATCAACACACAATACAGTCTAATCACCTCCCTCAGCATTCAAATGGCATTATCAGCCAACTCCCCCAATTAAGATGCGAGTGGTCACTATTGACAGAAAACTGAACTGATCGAGGTACATAGCTACTGCAGCTCCAACATCAAGCTAGAGTCAAGGTATTTCTGCACTAATGACTCACTCCTGACATTCGAACATAAAACATAAGAAACAGGAACAGGAGTAGGCCATGTGGCCCCTTGAACCTGCCCACTATTCAATAACATCATGGCTCATCTTTTCATGGACTCAGCTCCACTTACCTGCCCACTCACCTTTTCCCTTAATTCCTTTACTGTTCAAAAATCTATCTTTGACTTAAAAATATTCAATGTGGTAGCCTCACTGCTTCACTGGGCAGGGATTTCCACAGATTTACAAACGCTTGGGATAAGAAATTCCTCCTCAACTCAGTTCCCCCTTATTTTGAAGCTGTGCCCCCTAGTTCTAGCTTCACCCGCCAATGAAAACAAACTCCCTGCTTCTATCTTATCTATTCCCTTCATAATTTTATATGTTTCTATAAAATTCCCCCCCCCCACTCTAAATCATCTATGTAAATTATTAATACTTTCCGCTATATATAAAGCACAAGTTAGAAATGTGACAAATACTTAAGGTACAAAATTTGTATTTTGTACCTTAAGTATTTTGTAATGCCACTGTAGTATTTGGCAATCCAGAGCCCCACGTCAATGATCTGAGGACCACTACTGCAGTTGATGAAATTATAAAAGTCTGGAATTTAAAAAAAAACTAATCTAATAGCAACCATGTAACCACTGTCAATTGTCATAAGAACCCAATGGTTAACTAAAATCACTTAGGGAAAGAAATCTGCCATTTTGATCTGGTCTGGCCTACATTTGACTTCAAATACAAAGCAAGGTGATTGACTTTTTCATGCCCTCTGGACATTTAGGAATGAGCAATAAATGCTGGCCCAGCCACTGATGTCCACATCCCGTGAATGAATAAGAAATATGCATTTTACAGCTTGCACATTGAACTAATGGTGTGTGTGTGTGTGTGTATAAAATAATTAAATTGAAAGGGTTTTTGAAGTCACAGTTTCTTAAAAACAAAATGTGACAAGTATAATTGGAGGCTAATAAGAGCTTGTTTATATTATTTGTTTTCACACTCAAAAACTCTCCCAGTGCAGAAGAACATTGGACTTCAATGAACAACAATTTCATTGTTTTAAGGGGAAAAAAAAGACACCCAGCTTGGAAAGCTATTTTGGTTTCACCTTTGCAGATGTCTTGGTTGAAGATGGATGTGCACAAGAGTTTCTCCAGTAGAAGGGAGATGGTTGAGAATTGTTAAGAATTAGGTTACTTCAATGGAAGGGGAATAGTTAAGAGGTTCTAGGCCTGAAGTGTGCAGTTAAAACCCTGAAGAGGTTACCTGAAGCTGAGAAAGTCTAAGCTCAATTGTATGCAGCCTCAAGCAAGAGATTATTAGATTCTTAAGACTGAGAATTTAAACATCAGTTAAGTCCTGTCAAAAATAGAAAACATAGAAAATTAGGTGTGATTTGGAGATGTCGGTGTTGGACTGGGGTGTACAAAGTTAAAAATCACACGACACCAGGTTATAGTCCAACAGGTTTAATTGGAAGCACACTAGCTTTTGGAGCAGCGCTCCTTCTTCAGGTGATAATAAAATTAGGAGTAGACATAGGCCATTGGCCCCTTGATCCCACTTGGTCATTCATTGTGACTACAGCCAAATGTCCAACTCAATAACGTATTCATACTTTCCCCATGTCCTTTAATCCCTTCACCCTAAGTGCTATATCCAACTCCTTCTTGAAATCATTAAACGTTTTGGCCTCAATCATTTCTGTAGCTGAAAATTCCACAAGCTCACTGTAGTGATTGGAACCAGGTTGACTACAAAGGCATTGATTGCGATTTTTAACCTGGTCCGATCAGGAAAGCCCTGGGTGACCAATATAACGAGGAGATGAAATGGGGGCTGGGAGAAATTTTTAAAAAGGAAAAAATATATAACAAGGAGATTAGAATTACCTCAGTTGAGGACTGACTGTGAGCTGGCTGGCCACAACCAGTGTACTCTGCACAAATTTAAAAAAAGGTGACTTGGTCATAGGAAAAATATATATATAATGAGGAGATTAGAATTTCATCAGTATACTGTGCATACATATAAAGGGTGACTTGGTGATGTGATACTGGCCTGTGTGCAGTTATTTCACTCAACACTCTCTAGGTGAGGACATTTCTCTTCATCTTGGGCCTAAATGGCCTAGCCCATTTCCTTAGACTGTGACCTCTGATTCTGGACTTTGCTAGTTGTTGGGAACATCTTTCCTGCATTTATCCTGCTTATTCTTGTTAGAACTTAAAAGTTTCTATGACATCCCCCAACTCACTCATCTAAATTCTAGTGAATATAATCCTAACTGATCCAGTCTTTCTTCATATGTCAATCCTATCATCCCAGCAATCAGTCTAGTAAATCTAGTATGTCTTCTTGCACTCTCTCCACAGCCAGAACATTCTTCTTTAGATTGGGAGACCAAAAACTGCACACAATGCTACAAGTGAGGTCTCACCAAGGTTCTGTACAATTGTTGCAAGACATCCTTGCTCACGTTTTTGTATTCTCTTGTCATGAAGGCCACCAAACCACTTGCCTTCTTTACTGACTGCGTAATTTCAGCAAGTGATGTACAAGGACAACTAAGTCTTGTTACAACTCCCTCTTTCCCAATCTATCATCATTCAGATAAGAATCTGCCTTCCTGTCTTTGCTCCCAAAGTGGATAACCTCAACATTTATCCACATTATACTTCATCTGTCCTGCATTTGGCCACTCACTCAGCTTGTCCAAATTACAATTATCATCTCTGTTTTCTACTCAATCATCCTCTTTTTCTTAAACACTCCTGTATTACCCAAAACTCTGGAGTGAAATGAAGTCACTTCCAGTCCTGATGTAACTAAACAATCACACACCCAGCCACAAGAAGATGTCTGATGAGGCAGGTGGTGGGTTTTCACTTGGTATCTACTTGAATCTGTCAGAGATGTTCACAAAGGTTGGCACTTATGCAAATGTTTCTGCTCCAATTTCAGTGGTCTTAGTGGGCAAATAGCATTCATGAATCAATGGGGATCGTTCAATCTTTCTACAGAGGCTTTGATGATATTCTTCAAGTATTTCTTTGGCACTTTTGGTAACCATTAGTCATGATGTAGTTCAAAGTACTGAGCTCATTTGGAAGTCTTTTGTAAAACAAGTCGACAATGTGGCTCACTTAATGCAGTGGATTGGCAGTGGCCAGTGTCTCAAAGCTGGGAATGTTGGTCTGAGAGACGACACAAACACTAGAGTGCCTATTTTACAATTAGACTTGCAAATTTTGCAGGAGATATTTATCTAGGGACTTCAGATATCTGACACAGTTTGCCCATGTATACAACAATTACAGAAAGGCGGATAACACTGTTACCTATAGCTCATAAACTGGGAGCCGGGTCGAACGTTTTTCATCGGCATCAATGATGGAGTTCAACATCACCTGAGCCAATGCAGCCTTTGACTGTCTTAGGAACAAACTCCTTGATGACAAAGACCTAAACTTCGGTCCAAGCTCATGGACCACAGGACAGCAGTGTTTCCTGTCCTGCCGTCCCCATGAAAAGACTGGAAAACTCGGGGAAATTAAAAGTTTCTTAATGGTAATTTGGTACAGTGTTCCTGGACTTTGATCAAACGACACTTTAAGACTCCCCTCATTCTAAGCTCTCAAATCTTTCAAGGTAGTGACACACCACTAGCTTCTGGAGGCAATAATTACTGGCTGTGCTAATAACATTGATGTGAATGTTTGGTTTAGGAACAGAAATAGGCAATTGTGCCGCTTGAATCTGCTTCATTTTTTGATTTTATGATGGCTGATTAAATTGTAGCCTCAACTCTACTTTCCTTCTCAATAACTCAATGGTGAGTCAGTCAATCTCCCTTTAAATAACATCCTACTCCTTTTCTTCTTGCCAAAGTGAACCAGTTCACATTATACTTCAGCTGCCAAATTTTTGCCTGTTGACTTATTCCATCTACTTTTGTATATTTTTGATTTCTCTTCATAAGGAGATCCACTTCCTGCAAATGAATATGACTGCACAAGACAAATTCAATCAAAGATTTCTGCCCACATTACTAAAGTTATGTTGCTTTAAAGCTACAAAAGATATAAATCATAAATACAATCATAAATTACTATGACATAGGCCTTGTTCAATTCCATTGTCAGCTTGGTGAAATAATTATTTGTGGTATAATGAGATTCATGCAAATAATGATAATGTACCTGATCACATGACTCTGATATTAGTCAGAGAGAAGACATCAGTCTAGAATGAACATGTGAAGAAAGAGATCTGAGATACTATGGTAGATTGTATAAGACAGTACCTGAAGGATTAACTGACAACAAAAAGAATTTCCAGACATCAGGATACAATGGGTTTCTTTTTGAGAGGTACAAAATACTCTGCTTGATTTAAATAAGTGATTGACTGACCCAAAATATACTGAATAGAACAAGTTTTCTGTAATCCTAAGCAAATGATATTAGCTTTGATCTTGAAAACTCAGACTGAATGCAATTTTTTTTCGAAAAACGATGCATATTTTCTTAATTATAAATGAAGCAAAAAATTTTTTTAAAGTATACAGTTAACAGCTTCATTCCTTCCGTTGACCAACCAGGTCATACTCTATTACTACCTCACCATTCTGCCCCTTCCCCACCCAAAACCCTCGCCCTAGCCCTCTCCCTGTTTGCAGCTCCCCTACCCCCACCCCCAGCCCTGAAGAAGGATTACACCCAAAATGTTGACTTCTCCACCTCCTGATGCTGCCTGGTTTGCTATGTTCTTCCATCCTCCTGCCTCTCTACTTTGGATTCCAGCATCTTCAGGTTTTTTTTTGTTTCTAATACAGTTATAACATAGCAAATAAATTATGAGAATATAACTTGTTTATGTGCGAGGTTGTGAGGTGATCAAACTCCACTCACTTCTTAATTTTCTGATTTTTTTTCACTCCATGCCAAGAAATGTTCTTACATTTCATACTTTAAGTCCATCTTGCATTACTTAATCACTAATTCAATTCATGGAATTTAAAGTCTGTTGTTAGGCGAGTTTGTCAAATCAGTTTCAATGTCTCCAAGCCAACCAAACAATCAGATGGCAACTTTCATATTAAGCAGAAACTAATTGTTTACCATTGCTATGGTCTCATAAATACTACAAAAGCAGATTTCTACAGATGCTGGAACTCTGAAATAAGGACCAGTCAACTGAAAAAATAAACTTAAAATACAGGTCAGAAACCGTTCATAAAGAAAAACAAAGTAATGATTTCAGAACCAGAAGAAATATCATTGACCTGAAACACAACTCTCACAAATGCTGCCTGACCAGCCGAGGTTTTCTTTTGCATTTTCTTGCTTTTATCTCCTAAACAGAATTCAATTCAAGCTTAACACATTTCACTAAATGCAAACTCTGTCATGAATCAGAAAACATCAGGAACATTTAAAAATATTTCAACATTTAAACAGTTTCAGCACTTAAAGTCTAATTATGTGATTCTTTTGAACTTCGGGAAGCAACTGACATAACACTTGTTATATTTAAAAGAAGCAACTTGGTGCAGTTGGCTTGTTACACAAAATGGGTTTATTAACAAACCGTTTAAAATCAAAATGTCAATATACTAAGATGGTCTTAATTCCTGAAACTCATTTTCAAAAATAGACACCAAAACATTCTGGTGACATTGTCACAGCGTGATACTTTTGAAATTTGCACAAGAAGTCAACTTGGACTGAATGCATTTTGTGGCAGATACACTGACAAACGAATGGTGATGAAAAAACTCAGTACCATGAAGGAGAAGACCTAACAGCATCAATGGGGACAAGATTATTTCATCAAACTAAACAAATATAGGCAATATTCTGACAAATTAAACTTTCTACTGAGGTAATTGAGCTTTCCCTAAACTGTTTCACACTCATTTCCAGCTGAGAAACTATATTCACTTCTGATCCTAATCAATCTTCTCTGAACTCTTCAAAGCTTGGCTTTCAAAGCTAAAATTCAGTCCTTGATTATCCTAAATCAAAAACAATCTATTAGTATTCAAAGTTTACTTCACCTGTTATCAACCACCAGGATAAAAACAAAATTTCCTGAACATTTCAGGGACTCCATATTCTCTCACACATACTCAGTTCCGAGCTTTTTTTTAAACTTTTCACAAAAGTAACCAACCCCTTAAACCACTACTTTAAAATGCAAACTGTATAAATGGTATTCTTGTCTATAAAAATCATATATCTTTCCTCAAAGTAAGTCCACTAATATGACATCTTAGACTTAAATATATAGTCTGACTTATAGATATTTTCTAATCAACCTGTTCAGATGTTTTTTGACACATCGCTGGAAGATCTTTGACTTGGACCTGGGCCTTTAGGCTCAGGTGTGGGGACACTACAACTGCGCCACAAGAGCTAGGAGTCTGAGTTATATGCGTACGCAGGTTACTATTTTCGTGAATTCATTGCTGACTGTATAACAGACTGATTAACAAACTGACTTGTTGCTTCCTTACGGATTGTAAACTGAAGGTAGAAAGAGAAAACCAGCGATCTTTTATTGGAGACCAACATATCAGAATGCTCAATCAAAACCGAAAGAATCGCAGATGCTGTAAGTCAGAAACAGAAACTGAAGTTGCTGGAAAAGCTCAGCAGGTTTGGCAGCACCTGCAAAGAGAAATCAGAGTTAACGCTTTGGATCCAGTGAACCTTCCTCAGACCCGAAACATTAACTTGGTATGTCATAGAGTCACAGAGTTATAGAGATGTACAGCACGGAAACAGACCCGTCAGTCCAACCCGTCCATGCCAACCAGATATCCCAACCCAATCTAGTCACACCTGCCAGCACCCGGCCCATATCCCTCCAAACCCTTCCTATTTATATACCCATCCAAATGCCTCTTAAATGTTGCAATTGTACCAGCCTCCACCACTTTCTCTGGCAGCTCATTCGATACACGTACCACCCCCTCCATGAAAAGGTTGCCCCTTAGGTCTCTTTTATATCTTTCCCCCTCACCATAAACCTATGCCTTCGAGTTATGGACTCCCCCGCCCCAGGGAAAATACCTTGTCTATTTATCCTATCCATGCCCCTCATGATTTCGTAAACCTCTATAAGGTTGCCCCTCAGCCTCCGACGCTCCAGGGAAAACAGCCCCAGCCTGTTCAGCCTCTCCCTATAGTTCAAATCCTCCAACCCTGGCAACATCCTTGTAAATCTTTTCTGAACCCTTTCAAGTTTCACAACATTTTCCGATAGGAAGGAGACCAGAATTGCATGCAGTATTCCAACATTGGCCTAAATAATGTCCTGTACATCCGCAACATGACCTCCCAATTCCTGTACTCGATACTCTGACTAATAAAGGAAAGCATACCAAACGCCTTCTTCACTATCCCATCTACCTGCGACTCCAGTTTCTATAGCTATTTTAAAAGGTATAGTTCTTTTTAAGGTCTGTGTACTAAACAACATCCCTCCCTTTCCCTTTAAAGAACTGGAAACCTTTCCTGATAGATAAATACCAGGACACACATCAGTACATCATTCTTATATATTGACATTACACTTTGGCAGATATACAATATGATCACCTATACGTAAAATTCTGTGGATGCTGAAAATTTGAAATAAAAGCAGAAAGCACTGGAGAAACCCAAAGTCGGGCAGCACCTCTAGAGGAAGAAACAGAGATAACATTTCAGGTCCAGTATGACTCTTGTTCAGAACTGAAGGCATCTCAAAAAACACAGTTTTCCAGACTTCTAGTCCCTATGTGCTGCCATCTTCTTCTGGTACTCACCTGTTCTAAAGAAGTTATTGGGGTTTTCTATAAATCAGGTCAGATCATGTATATTGTAGCACATCCGGTTTGTTTTGAGACAGAAATCTGGAAGTTTATGGACAACAGTCTACACTAATATGATATTTGAGACTTACATATATGGTCTAAGTTAAACATAGAACATAGAACAATACAGCACAGAACAGGCCCTTCGGCCCACGATGTTGTGCCGAACATTTGTCCTAGCTTAAGCACCCATCCATGTACCTATCCAATTGCTGCTTAAAGGTCACCAAAGATTCTGACTCTACCACTCCCACAGGCAGCGCATTCCATGCCCCCACCACTCTCTGGGTAAAGAACCCACCCCTGACATCTCCCCTATACCTTCCACCCTTCACCTTAATGTTATGTCCCCTTGTAACACTCTGTTGTACCCGGGGAAAAAGTTTCTGACTGTCTACTCTATCTATTCCTCTGATCATCTTATAAACCTCTATCAAGTCACCCCTCATCCTTCGCCGTTCCAACGAGAAAAGGCCTAGCACTCTCAACCTATCCTCGTACAACCTATTCTCCATTCCAGGCAACATCCTGGTAAATCTTCTCTGCACCCTCTCCAAAGCTTCCACATCTTTCCTAAAGTGAGGCGACCAAAACTGCACACAGTACTCCAAATGTGGACTAACCAAAGTCCTGTACAGTTGCAACATCACTTCACGACTCTTGAATTCAATCCCTCTGCTAATGAACGCTAATACACCATAGGCCTTCTTACAAGCTCTATCCACCTGAGTGGCAACTTTCAAAGACCTATGTACATAGACCCCAAGATCCCTCTGTTCCTCCACCTCACTAAGAACCCTACCGTTAACCCTGTATTCCGCATTCTTATTTGTCTTTCCAAAATGGACAACCTCACATTTGGCAGGGTTGAACTCCATCTGCCACTCCTCAGCCCAGCTCTGCATCATATCCAAGTCCCTTTGCAGCCGACAAGAGCCCTCCTCACTATCCACAACTCCACCAATCTTCGTATCATCTGCAAATTTACTGACCCACCCTTCGACTCCCTTATCCAAGTCATTAATAAAAATTACGAACAGCAGAGGACCCAGAACTGATCTCTGCGGAACTCCACTTGTAACTGGGCTCCAGGCTGAATATTTACCATCTACCACCACTCTCTGACTTCGACCGGTTAGCCAGTTTTCTATCCAATTGGCCAAATTTCCCTCTATCCCATGCCTCCTGACTTTCTGCATAAGCCTACCATGGGGAACCTTATCAAATGCCTTACTAAAATCCATGTATACTACATCCACTGCTCTACCCTCATCCACATGCTTGGTCACCTCCTCAAAGAATTCAATAAGACTTGTAAGGCAAGACCTACCCTTCACAAATCCGTGCTGGCTGTCCCTAATCAAGCAGTGCCTTTCCAGATACTCATAAATCCTATCCCTCAGTACCCTTTCCATTACTTTACCTACCACCGTAGTAAGACTAACTGGCCTGTAATTCCCGGGGTTATCCCTATTCCCTTTTTTGAACAGGGGCACAACATTTGCCACTCTCCAGTCCCCTGGTACCACCCCCGTTGACAGTGAAGACGAAAAGATCATTGCCAACGGTACTGCAATTTCCTCTCTTGCTTCCCACATAATCCTAGGATATATCCCATCAGGCCCGGGAGACTTGTCTATCCTCAAGTTGTTCAAAATATCCAACACATCTTCCTTCCTACCATGTATCTCCTCTAACTTACCAGTCCGTTTCACACTCTCCTCTTCAACAATACGGTTCCTCTCATTCGTAAATACTGAAGAAAAGTACTCATTCAAGACCTCTCCTATCTCTTCCGACTCAATACACAGTCTCCCACTACTGTCCTTGATTGGACCTACCCTCGTTCTCGTCATTCTCATGTTTCTCACATACGCATAAAATACCTTTGGATTATCCTTGATCCTATCCGCCAGAGATTTTTCATGCCCTCTCTTGGCTCTCCTAATCCCTTTCTTCAGGTCCCTTCTGGCTATCCTGTATCCCTCCACTGCTCTGTCTGAACCCTGTTTCCTCAACCTTATGTAAACCTCCTTCTTCCTCTTTACAAGACATTCAACCTCCCTCGTCAACCAAGGTTCCCTCACACGACCATTTCTTTCCTGCCTGACCGGTACATACATATCAAGGACACGTCGTATCTGTTCCTTGAAAAAGTTCCACATTTCCACGACATCCTTCCCCGACAGCCTATGCTCCCAACTTATGCTCCTCAGATCCTGTCTTACAGCATCGTAATTATCCTTCCCCCAATTGTAAAACCTACCCCGTTGCACGCACCTATCTCTCTCCATAACCAAGGTGAAAGTCACAGAATTGTGGTCACCATCACCAAAATGTTCACCCACTAACAAGCCCATCACTTGTCCCGGTTCATTACCGAGTACCAAATCCAAAATGGCCTCCCCTCTGTTCGGACAATCTACATACTGTGTTAGAAAAGCTTCCTGGACACACTGCACAAACACCGCCCCGTCCAATCTACGTGATCTAAAGAGCTTCCAATTAATATTTCGGAAGTTGAAATCGCCCATGACTACTACCCTGTGGCTTCTGCACCTTTCCAAAATCTGTTTCCAAATCTGTTTCTCCACATCTCTGCTGCTATTGGGGGGCCTATAGTAAACACCCAACAAGGTGACTGCACCTTTCCTATTTCTGACTTCAGCCCATACTACCTCTAAAGGCAGATCCCCCTTGAACTGCCTTTCTGCAGCTGTTATACCATTTCTAATTAGCAACGCCACCCCCCCTCCTTTTTTACCACCCTCCCTAATCCTACTGAAACATCTGTAACCAGGAACCTCCAACAAGCATTCCTGTCCCTCTTCTATCCACGTTTCCATGATGGCCACAACATCGTAGTCCCAGGTACCTATCCACGCCTTAAGTTCACCGACCTTATTTCTGATACTCCTTGCGTTGAAGTATACGCACTTGAACCCATCTCTGTGTCCGCAAGTATTCCCTGTCGGTGCTACCTTCTTCACAGCCTCCCCACACACTTGGACATCCTGACAAACAGCTAGCCTACTTGCTGGACTACAAGTCCGGATCCCATCCCCCTGCCAAATTAGTTTAAACCCCCCCCGAAGATAGCTAGCAAACCTACCCCCCAGGATATTGGTGCCCTTCTGGTTCAGGTACAACCCGTCCTGCTTGTACAGGTCCCACCTTCCCCAGAATGCAGTCCAATTGTCCAAATACCTGAAGCCCTCCCTCCTACACCATCCTTGCAGCCACGTGTTCAACTGCACTCTCTCCCTATTCCTTGCCTCACTGTCACGTGGCACCGGTAAGAACCCAGAGTTATATGCTTAGATTACTGTTATGTTATAAACACTGTTAACTGGTGTATTAGCAAACTGGCTAGCAGATACACTGTCTGCTTACTAACAAATTGCTAACTGAATGTGCAGAAAGTAAGATGGAAACCTTGAATACTAGACCATCACAAGTTGCGATGTCATCTAGCTGTCTAAAAGGTACAGTGCTTTTCTGAGAGCCGTGCAATAATACAAAATGTACCTCGTTAACATTGATTTGTATGCATGAGCCATTAGCAGAAACTAGCAATAAGCATTCACATGATAGACATGTCAAGGATTTAACAGATATATTAAATAACCAATCTGAAATAGGTAACAAAATAAGTCGATGTTTTAAGATTCATTTTACTGGAAACTGACTCAGGTTTTATTTCTCTAGAAACAAAGCTAAGTGAATGATAATTGTTAGATGGTTACAGGCAAGCTACAGCTAAAGAGGGACTTGGTCAGATGAGGTCTCTGCCTGTGTGCCTGTGTGAAAGACCAGTTGCATAGATACTTAAAATAAATAACTATACTTAAAAGGGCTAAAAATTTTCAGTTACCTCAGATTGACTTTTATGTTTCAGCAAGCATCTGTGTGTGGAAGGAAAAAGGTAGTGAAGCACTTTATGAATCAATAGTGTGATAAGGAAGTAGACAAATCAAACAGGTAGGGCGGTGGGGGGTTGGTGAAGGGGAATACCAAGATGACAGCAATCGAAGAAAATCGCATTGCAGTGCTCTGCACCACAGAGCAAGCGGGACAAAGTTTTAACCCGCCCTACCTGGACTGCCACAATATCTTGGGACTCTGGAAAGATCTTGCTGGAAAAGCGCAGCAGGTCTTCATTCCTGAAGAAGAGCTTATGCACGAAACGTTGATTCTCCTGCTCCTTGGATGCTGCTTGACCTGCTGCGCTTTTCCAACAACACATTTTTCAGCTCTAATCTCCAGCATCTGCAGTCCTCACTTTCCACTCTGGAAAGGTTGTGGCGTCCCAGGAAAATGTCAGAGACCAACTTACCTCGGTTTTTGCTGTCCAGGGATGCTGAAGAAGGGAGGAGATATGTCTTGAAGGAACCTCTGACTCTATGCCCTACCAGGTCCTGGTAAAGGAGCACGCGAAATCTCATGAGATATTGGGCAACAGATAGAGGAGAAGCTGGCCCCAATCTCTATCATGCTGCAGAAGCATGAACAGCAGCTGGGAGACCTAGAGAAACGGACGGATGAGGTAGAACACAGGGTCACAGTGGTGGAAGCTGATACCGATTCCTCCAAGGATACGATGCAGGCCCTGGAGACGCAGGTCCATAATTTGTTTGACTAGCTTGATGACCTTGAGAACAGGGGCAGGAGAAAAAATATTCAGATCGCCGGTCTGCTGGAGGGTAAGGAAGGGGAGCGACCGATGGAATTTATTGAGGACTGGCTGCCAAAATTCCTTAACTTTGAGGCTGGAATGAGAAGCTTAAGGATTGAGAGGGCTCACCAGGTCACGGCGTGGAGGTTAGGTCTGGACTAACGTCCTCGTCCTGTCTTGGTGTAGTTTCATCATTATAGACATAAGGAGAGAATCATGGAAGTTTCCAGAATCTAGGGAAAGGATCCGAAGGCCATTGTTTAAGAGGGCTCTAAGGTTGTGTTCTTCCTGGACTTCTTAGTAGCGTGATCCGGAAAAGAAAATCCTATGATGGCATCAAGAGAAGACTGAGGGAGCTCAGAATCCAGTACTCTCTGAGGTATCCGGCGGTGCTTCATCTTTGGTGGATCTGTACATCTCTGACACATCAGAGAAGGCAAGAGACTTTGTGGACAAATTAACTTAATATGAACAAATTAGTATGTACAAATAGTAGTGTTGTTTGGGTATGTCTTTACTTTTCTTTGAAATAAGGGGAAAGTCTAGTCGGGGCTTTCTTTTACTTTTTTTCTTTGGTAACAATCTGGTCTAAACTATACTTGGGAGCGGTTGGGATGTATACTTTCAATGTCTAAGTTAAGTTATACCAAAGGATGGGTGGAATACTTGACATTTTAAAAAAGTTTTGTTGTTCACATTGTTATTTCATGGTGTATTTTCCTTCGTTTCTGCTTGTGTTTGCGAAGCGGCTCTAGCTAGAAGGAGAGAAAGTAGGTGGGACGGCTAGATACCTACTTACAGACAGTTTATGCCCTGTTCAGGTATTTAAATGCCCTGGCTGCAGTATTGACAGCAGGATGGGGAGTTGGGTTTAAGGATGTGGAGATGCACCCTTTGGGCAGGGGGTGGGTCCCCCTATTCAACACCATTGGTGCTTTATATGTTGGTTTGTTGTGTGGTTTTTGTTATACATGCAGTGGTCTTTGATATCACTGCAGGCTTGTTAACGTAATGGTTTTAGTTTAAGTATTCTTTATGTTTGATGGATCTTGTGACACTAAGGCTCGGCAATTTGTAATTCGAGCTCCTCATCTCTGGAATCTAAATGTTACTGCAGAAGGTTATGGCTAATGATGTGATTAAGTGGTGTACCTGGAACATCAAGGGGAGTCACTCACAATTAAGAGGAAGAAGGTACTCTCAAGTCTTAGAATGGAAAAGGTGGATATTGCTTTATTACAGGAGACACACTTGAATGATAGGAAGCATTTGAAACTACAGCAGAATGGCATTAATCGGGTTTACTTTTCATCTTTAAATACGACAAGGAGAATATAGTGGCTATATTGGTTAGGAGGAATCTCCCATTTAAACTACTAAAGTGTGTTAAAGACACATACGGGAGGTTTGTAATCCTCAAAGCCCAGATAAACAGGGAAGAATATGGTGTTTTAAATGTTTACTGTCCTCTGGCCCATTCCCTCCAATGTCTGGTAGATGCGTTCTCTAAATTGATCAGTCTCAAGTCCTGGCATATCATTATAGGGGGAGATTTTAATTATCTTATGGATCCCACGATAGACAGAGTGCCCAAAAGTCCCCAATACCCTCTGCACAAACTAATCATTTAGTGGATGTGTGTGGAGTTAGGGTTGGTGGACATCTGGAGGGGTCTCCACCCTACAGACAGAGATTTTGTGTTGTTTTCCAAACCACACAGATGTCACACCAGGATTGATTTTTCTCTGACACCCGTGGCAGCCCTGGATTTGGTGGCATTTTATACGATTGGTAATATTACCATCTCTGATCATGCTCCAGTGCACCTGTTGGTTAAGATTAACAATGCTATAGTGGGCCCCAGGCACTAGCGAATGGACCACTTTATCCTTAAGGATAACATGTTTGTCGAGTACTTCTCTAAGGAATTTAGGGCATTCCTAGACATTAATTCAGGCATAGTTAGTAGCCCATCCATCCTTTTGGAAACTGCCAAAGCCTATGCCGGGGGTTAGTTATCTCCTATTCTGCCAGTAGGAAGCAGCAGAAAGGTGAGCAACAATGTCTCCTTGAGGCATGGTTGAAGGCAGCCAAGAAGGCTTACTTTGACAGGCCATCGTTGGCCAAGCCACAGACCATTATGGCACTGCAGTCTGCATTGAATTCCGTGCTCACACAGAGAGCAAAGAAGGAGCTTACTTTCGCAAAACAAAGGTTATATGAGCATGGTGACAAACTGGGCAAGTTCCTAGCATATCTCGCCAGGAAAAGGAGTGGCCCTCAAGCCACTATGTCGATTAGGGAAGGGTCTGAGAACCTAACATGTGATTCCAAAAGGATTAATGCGGCGTTCCAGAGATTTTACTCTGGATTATACCAATCTGAGAGTTGTGAGGCGGGGCAGTCCAAGCTGGAGCCCTTTTTCAAGGATCTGGAGCTCCCGAGTGTGACCCCCAAACAAGAGTCTTTTCTCAATACCCCCTTATCAAAGCAAGAGGTGCAGGAGACTGTGAAGCTGCTTCGGAGTGGAAAGGCACCTGGCCCAGTGATTTCTATAAGGAATTTATAAACATATTGTCAGACCCAACGCTCAACATATTCAATTATTCATACAGTCATGATTGTCTCCCACCATCTCTAAGAGAGGCCAATATTTCACTTATTCTTAAAAAAGGGAAGATCCCAGAGGACTGTGCTTCTTACAGGCCTATTTCACTCTTAAATGTTGGCTTGAAAATCCTCTCTTAGACTCTTGCATTAAGGCTGGAGACTGTGTTACCTTCTAATGTTATAGAGGACCAGATGGGCTTCATAAAGGGCTGCAGATCCTCCAAGGTAAGGAGGCTGCTTAATGTAATTCAGCTGTGTCAACAACAGTCAATACTGGGATTGGTGATTTCTCTAGATGCAGAGAAGGCATTGGACTGAGCTGAGTGGCCATATCTTTTTTATACTCTTGGGTGAAGCGTTTGTAAGATGGGTAAAGGTTCTCTACAGTGACCCTTTCGCTGCGGTCATCACCAATGGATTACGATCAAGCAATTTTAGCATTTTTAGAGGCAGCTGACAGAGCTGTCCCCTTTCGCCATTGCTTTTTACATTGATGATTGAACCGTTGGCAGAGGCCATTCATCTGGATCCTAATATATCGGCTCCATAAGTCAGATCAAAATTACATAAGATTTTGTTGTATGTAGATGATGTCTTGACTTTTTGTCAAATCCAGCAGTTTCGGTGCCTTTCCTGTTTCAATGCATCAGCTCGTTTGGCACCTTTTCAGGGTACAAGATTAATTTTGCAAAATCAGAGGCTATGCCTGTGGGTGGCCTTACGGAGGTGCTAGGTCTTGAGGGTGTATCTTGATTCCCATTTAAGTGATGGGGGTTTATGTATTTGGGCATCTTCATTACTCCAGTTCTCGATTGGTTGTTTAAAGCTAATTTTGTTCAATTATTCGACAAAATCAAACAGAACTTTCAAAGATGGGAGGCACTTCCGGTCTTATGGTTAGGTTGGATAGTTCTTATTAAGATGAATATTCTCCAATGTTTGCTGTACCCTATACAGATGCTCCCCCTAAATTTTGATAAGCAAACATTCAGGAGATTGAATGGCTGGTTCAGCTCTTTTATTTGGCATCGTAAGTGGTCCCTTATTAAATTAGCTAAACTGCAATTGCCTCATAGTCTGGGGGAGTGGATCTCCCAGAAATTAAATACTAATCAACTAAGCTTGCTTTTATCTTACCTGAATGATTGGGCTTGTGGGGACCCTTTTTCAATATGGTTAGAAATTGAAACCTCTCAGGCAAAGTGCCCCCTTATTAGTTTGCTGTTTTTGGACAAAAGAGGACAGTTAAAGAATATTGCCATAACCCAATAGTAATCAATACTGTTAAAGAATGGAAGGCAATTCGACAGAGGGAAGGCAATATTGTCAAAACATCTTTTCTTAATCTATAGTGGGTATTTTGGGCTTTCAGCTGGGGATGATGGATTCAGGATTCAAACATTGGGCAGCAAGGTGTGTATCTTGCATGGGTGATTTATTTGAGGGAGACACAATGATGTTTTTTGATCAGTTAGCACAGAAATATGAGCTGTCTAGCAGGGACCTTTTCCTTATTTTTCAAGTTAGGGATTTTATTCAAAAAAAGACTATACTTTTGACTGATCCCTACAAATCCGACATAGAGAGGAGGGTGCTCAGTGCTAAGAGTGCACTTTCTGTCAGTACTTTATATCATCAATTGGGGGGATGGAGAAGGGGGCTCAGATGAGTTTGTTCAACTTTGCAGGGTGTGGGAGAGAGAACTAAGCATTGAGTCCTCCTCAGAGGCATGGGAAGATATTTGGGAAAATGCAAGAAAGATATCAATTTTCAATAGGACCCATGCTTTACAGTTGAAAATTCTCCACAGGGCCACTTGGTTCCGGATTGTTTGTCAAAATTTAAAGCAGGGGTATCTTCAACATGTTCCAAGTGTAAAGTTAGTACAGGCACTCTTACTCTTTGTCTCTGGTCCTGTGGTACTGGAGTGCTGTGGCAGGTGCAATGGCGGGGAGTTTGGGTGTAAGGATGGAGAAGGACCCAATATCTCTCTTCTTGGCTTGCTCAGTGTATTCCCTGTAGATGCGCTTAAGAAAAAACTTTTCAACATCCTCATTTTCTGCACAAGAAAGAATATCTTGTTAGGTTGGGTATCCGGAAATCTCCCGGGCCTGTCGGGTTGGTGTAAGATTGTTATGGAGGATTATCCCCTTGGATTTTCTCACAAGTATGGTACACCACAAAACTGAGAATGTCAATAAGATATGGCTGCCCTTTTTGGATGACCTGGACACAGATTTGTCTGCCACACTAATAAGGGCTTTTATACAGCCATAATGATTGTGCTTTACGAGTCCAAAATCCAGAGAGGGGGAATTGCGAACATTTGACTATGTGAAAGTAATGCTCTCGATATTCAAGAGTTGGTGTTTTGTTTTGCTGAGCTGTATTATCATTTATTGGTTTGTTGTTAGTTATTATTTATTTAGCGAAGTGGTTAGTTGGGTGTTTTTAAATGTATTTTTGTGTATTTATTATTCATGAGGACGGTTTGGGTTTTAAAAATTTTTTTGGTGTTCTTTCTTTGTATTGTCTTGAATTGTATTGTTTGGTATTTGTTGTAATATTAACAATCTAGCTTTCAATAAAAATATACTTTTAAAAATGTTGATATAGGTTCTGAAGAAGAAAAGATTTTAGCAGGCTTGAAACATTAACTCTGTTTTTCTCTCGCCACAGATATTGCTCAGCCAGTTGAGTTTGCCTAGTATTCTCTGTGCTATTTTGAGAAAGTGCAGGGTACTGTCAACAGCTTATTTGCAGGATTTTTAAAAAATATTTTCAAATCAACCTGCTCTGATTATAACATACCTCTGGAGCAGGTGGGACTTGAACTCAGGCCTCCTGGCTCAGAGGAAGGGTCACTGCACTGCACCACAAGAGCCCCTTCATTAGGAGGCTTTTTGTTTGAAAACCAATCTATTTAGAGACTGTTAAGACATACCTCTGAAGCAGGTCAGGCTTGAAACTGGATCTTCTGACCCCAAGATTGGGACACTACCACAGCATCACAGATCCCTATTAGCAGACTTTCCTTAAAAAAAAACCCAGAAGTTCATATTTTTCTCCTCATTACCAAATCACCCATGTCTTTTCTTTCCCCCATCTATTAACCATACTTTTAGCAGGCTTCATGAACAATTCTAAATATAAACAGCTGACAACAGGGAAGCATGAACAATGAAGCACCAGAAAGTTAAGTTAAAAGCCAGAGAGCAAGCTAAGGATCGAATTAGAAGACTGATAATGGGTATTAACATTGGGAAGGCTGATGTGAATATTTGGTTGAGCAAGGACACAAAGAAGATTTAAAGGTTATGAAGCCATGGAAGTTAAAAGTGATTTAAGATTAGACTGCTATTCCATGCTTTAAGACTTTAACACGTTATTTGACTCTTTAAGACCTTTTGAAGGACAATTTTGTAAAGTCCTGTGAATAAAACATCCAATTTCACTCCAGACAAAACGTTATGGATTATAAATTTTACAAATGAGCAATTGCGGGAGGTGGCAGACGTGTGCAGGTTTCAGTCCACATTTTTTAGTAAGTTTGGCGGTCTCCAAGTAGTACCAAAACTCTGAGAAGATGGAAAAGAAATGGTTCACATTTGCCAGCCATCCTACACAAGCTGGATTGGTACTCGCTACTTGACATCATCTGATGTCTTTGCTGCATCATTAGTGCACTATAGTTTGTCTCGACTTTTTTTAGACTCCACATATTCAATGGTTATAGTCAATACTGATTGATTGGAGTTGATTGATAACAATAAATTGTGTTTAAAATAACAGATTAGCAAGCTTAGAAATTAACATCCCTTCAAAGTAAATTCAAATACAGTGCAGCCCTGATTATGTATACCCTCACCATTCACACAGTGACTTAGCTGCCAAAATGTTTATTGGGTTTAAGCTACTGAGATGGCTAGAACTGACAGAATTTACCCCCCAAAAAACTAACTAAAGTTATAGATGTTCAAAAGAGTCAATTTATTTAACAGATTCATAAAGACACTGAAATATTTAGCAATCAATTGAAGAAGGAGTTACTCAAATTTGCCAAGTCCACTTGGAGTGCATAAAAGGATAACTGAGTGTTCTTATGCCCCAAGCATCAAGCTCAGATCAAAAGAAAGGAGGGTTATTTCATTAACTGACCATCCATCAAGTGCAGCTTAGTGCTGGGAACACAAGTCTTACTAAATTTACCCACAGATTGACACTTTGATTGGATTCAAATTGATTTATTATTGTCATGTGTACCAAGGTACAGTGAAAAGTGGTCTTACTTGCTTTACAGACAGATCTGAAAGATCAACATTGCCAATGCAGATCTAATAATATCCAAAAGAAGAACTGCACAATATTAAACAACTATTCATACCATACAACATTTTTCATTTATTCAGTCATTTGCTACTGGAAAGCAGAATGAAAACTAGTTGAAATGCGTATCAGGCAAAATAGTGCATCCAATTACTCTTATACAATTGCTATTTCTTCGAATCATGCTGCATGGAAAGAGGCTATTTGAATCTCTGGGCCTGTGCCAGCATATGAATGGGCTATCTAATTAGTCCCATTCCCTGCTCTTTCCATTTAGTGATGTAAATTTTTTTTGACTTGTAGTACTTATCCATTTGCAAGCTACTACTGAATTTGATTTCAGTACCATTTTCAGGTGGAACATTGCAGCTCATAACTTACTGATTAAAAACTATCACATCTCATCTCAAATATTTTGCCAAATTATTTTTATCCTCCAGGGACTGACATTTTAGCTAAGTAAAAAAGTTTTCCTTCACGCAACCTCGCAAAATGTTTCAGGCTTCTGAAAACTTTTATTAAATTTCCTCTTAACCTTTCTCTGTTTCAAGGAGAACAATCCCACATACTCAATCTGTCCATCTACTCAAAGGCTGTAATCTCTGGATTACCTCTGGTGCTACATGCTAGAGAGAGTAGGAATAGGAAAACTGGGCAGTAAATCAGTGGCTGAGAATATGGTGCAGGAGACAAGTATTCTGAATTTTGGATCATTGGGATCTCTTCTGAGGCAGAAGAGAACTGTTCAAAAGGGATTTATTTCACTTGAACTCAAGAGGACCAAATATCCTTCTGGGGAGATTTGCTAGTGCTGCTCAGGAAGCTTTAAACTAATATGGAGGGGGTTGGTGGGATCCTAAACAGTAGTGACAATAGAGAGACAGATGAGGATGGTTCGGAAGTTAAAAAGAGCAAGTTAGTTCGACAGGGCAGGCAAGAGCAAGTCAGAGAAAGAGATAACTCTAAAGAATTAGATTAGATTCCCTACAGTGTGGAAACAGGCCCTTCAGCCCCAACCAGTCCACACCGATCCTCCAAAAAGTAATCCACCCAGACTCATTTCCTAATGCACCTACACTATGCGCAATTTTAGCATACCCAATTCACCTGACCTGCACATCCTTGGACTATGGGAGGAAACCGGAGCACCTGGAGGAAATCCACGCAGACATGGGGGAGAATGTGCAAACTCCACACGGACAGTCGTCCAAGGCTAGAATTGAACCTGAGACCCTGGTGCTGTGAGGCAGCAGTGCTAACCACTGAGCCACCGTGCCAAATCTGTATTTATTTCAATACAAGGCATCTGGCAAGTAAGGCAGATGAACACAGGGCATGTCTGGGAACATGGGCCTGGGATATCACAACTATCACAGAAACATGTTTGAGGGAATGACAGGACAGCTCAATATTCCAGGGTTTAGATGTTATAGGAAGGATAGTGTGATGATGCAGCTCCTTTGAGAAGGTTATCCTGCCCTAGGCTTTTCTTTGAGAGGGGTCGTAAATGCAGAGGTTATTACATATCTGGTTTGTATGGGTTTTCAGGCCAGTTTAATTATGGCTAACAGGCAAAAGGGTTTCAAGTTGTAAAAAATATACTTGTACAATGAAAGGTGAATGGCTAGTTCTCCCAGCTCAGCTGTTCTTTGTTTTGGTTTATCAGTCTGGCTGTGTTGCAGGTGCTGGTCAAATCTTAGCTGCTGGACCCAAAGTAACAGCTCCATGCTGATCCTCTCTCTCTCTGTGATATTCCTCCTATAAGAATCTACTCTTGATTTTATATTTCTTGCCAAGGGGGTGTTTATGGGGATGTTGCGAGTATTTGAATAGTTGCAGTAGAGTTGATTGGGTTTTCAGATGAGTTATGTTATTCTATATTCTGTTCTCTTTTGTTTATATAGAAAAACATTCTTTCTTGTTTAAAACTGGGTGGTTGGGCTAGCTTCATCACTTCTGGTACATATACCTTAACCTCCTTCCACCTATCGCATTTCCAACGTCCCTCCCCCAAGTCCCTCCTCCCTATCTTTTATCTTAGCCTGCTTGGCACACTCTCCTCATTCCTGAAGAAGGGCTCATGCCCGAAACGTCGATTCTCCTGCTCCTTGGATGCTGCCTGACTTGCTGCGCTTTTCCTGCAACACATTTTCAGCACATATACATTTCACCTGCTTCAAACAACTAGAAACGTCTGGTTACCTTCTTGAAATGTTTTGAGAGGATCTGACCTGGTCCATAACAATAGAAAGGGGAGCCAGAGAGGAGGGGAGTGGTGTTTTTGATTAAGAAAAACACTACTGCTGTATTTAGAGAGGTCATTCCTGGGGAAATTATCCAATGAAGCTATTTGGGTAGAACTCAGAAATAAGAAGGGGATGATCACCATGATGAGATTGTACTATAGAGTCCCCAGTAGTCAGCAAGAGACTGAGTAGCAACTTTGTGAAGAGATCTCAGACATTTGTACAAAAGAACAGGGTTATAATAGTAGAGGATTTTAACTTTCCAAACATTTCCAAACATGGGACTGCCATAGTGCTAAGGGCTTGGATGGGGAGGAATTTGTTAAATGTGTTCAAGAAAAGTTTCTTCATCCAGATATTGATGTACTCACTAGAGAAGGAGCAAACCTTGACCTTCTCTTGGGAAATAGGGCAGGGAAAGTGACTGAGCACTTTGGGATCAGTGATTATAATTTCTACAGTTTAAAGTTGTTGTGGAAAAGGATAGGCCTTGTATAAATTGTAAGTTCTAAATTGGAGTAAGGCCAATTTTGACAGCACAAGACAAGAACTTTCAAAAGTTAATTGGAGTAGACAATTCACAGGTAAAGGGATGACTGGCAAGTGGGAGGTTTTCAAAAGTGCGATAACAAGAGTTCAGCAGCAGGACATTCCTGTTAGAATCTAAGGGTAAGGCTGGGAAGAGTAGGGAACAATTGATGAATACAGATACTGAGGCTCTGGTCAAGAATAAGGAGGAGGCAGATGGAGGCACAGACACTTTGGATCCAGTGAATCTCTTAAAGAGTACAAGGGGTGTAGGAGCATTCTTATGAGGGAAATCAGGAGGGCAAAAAGGGTATAGCCTTGGCATAATAGGTTAAGGGTAATCCAAAGAGATTCCACAAGTATGATGATGATGACACCAAAATTGGTGGGATAGTATGTTATGGACCAGACCAGACCCCCTCAAAACATTTCAAGAAAGTAGCCTGGATCTTAACTTTGCTTGTTGTTTTAAGCAGGTGTATAGTGGATATTCCAGGAGTGACGCAGTTGGCCCAACCATTTTGTCTTAAACAAAGCAGTTATTCGCAAGATTACTAAATGAAACACAAATAGAAGAGAACAAAATGTAGAATAACTTAAATTATCTGAAAACCTAACAGATCATATCACAGTGGCTCAGTGGTTAGCACTGTTGCCTCAAAACACCAGGGACCTTGGTTCGATTCCAGACTGTCTGTGTGGTGTGTGCACATTCTCCCTGTGTCTGTGTGGTTTCCTGCGGCTGCTCCAGTTCCCTCCCACAGTCCAAAGATGTGCAGGTTAGGTGAATTGGCCGTGTTAAAATGCCCATGGTGTCCAGGGATGTGTAGATTAGGTGCATTAATCAGGGGAAATGTAGAGTAATAGGGTAGTGGAATGGGTCTGAGTGGCTTACTCTTCGGAGGATCGATGTGGTCTTGTTGGGCCAAAAACGGCCTGTTTCCACACTGTGGGGATTCTATTCTATGATGAACTTAATGATGCTGTTCTAAATACTCGCAATAATCCCCATAGCCATCCCTTCACAAAAAAAAGGAAAAATCCAACACAGGGTCTTACAGGAGAGATGTCAGAGAGATAGAGTACCAGCATGGACCTGCTTCTTTGGGTCAAAGAATAATAGAATCCGTACAGCATGGAAACAGGCCATTCGGCCCTACAAGTCCACACTCACCTCTGAAGAGTAACCCACTAAGACCCAATCCCCGATACTAATGCACCTAACCTACAGATCCCTCAATACTATGGGCAATTTAGTATGGCCAATTCACCTAACCTGCACATCTTTGGACTGTGGGAGCCAACCGGAGCACCCGGAGGAAACCCACACAGACACGGGGAGAATATGCAAACTTCACGTAGACAGACGCCTGAGGCTGGAATCAAACCCGTGTCCCTGGCGCTGTGAAGCAGCAGTGCTAAACACTGAGCAACCGTGCTGCCCCAACTTCACAACTGACTGTCTGTTAAAACCAAACCAAACCAGAGGAAGGCTGAGCTGGGAGAACTAGCCACTTCCCTTTCATTGTACAAGTTTTATTTTGAACTTTAAAGCCTTTTCCTTAAGACAGTATCTGTTAGCTATAATCAAACTGGCCCTAAAACTGTTCTGTGAAAAGTGCATCACAGGTAGACAGGATGGTTAAGATGTCATTTGGCATGCTTGCTTTCATTGTTCAGACTTTTGAGTTTAGAATGTTGCCATTTACAATAATGCCATTGTACAGGATGTTCATGAGGCCACTTTTGGAGTACTGTGTACAGTTCTGGTCACCCTGCTACAGGAAGAATATTATTAAATTGGAGAGGGTGCAGAACGGTTTAGCTAGGGGAACTGGGTCAGCATGGACAGGTTGGACCAAAGGGTCAGTTTCCATGCTATATGACTCTATGACTGTATAGCTATAGTCCTTCATATCTGGTACCAATCTTGTACATTTCTCTGAACCCTCTCCAAAGCCTGGGACAATCCCTAAATTTGTTATTTTATCCACACTTTGGCATGCACGGTTAATAGTTTTCCAAGTGTGGGCATTTTAGCTTTCAAGCGCAGGCAGTTAAAAATGATAATATAAAAATGGTGACTTATGTCTATTGTGGGCTATTATGAGTTAATTCAGTTCAAATGAGATAGGTGTCAAGGTGCATATTATTGATTGCAAGTGTGACTGTTGAACTTACAAACAAAAGGTGCTTCCCTCCAGCTTTGTTTTCATTGCCAAAGGCATTACCTTTACATCCTGTTTCTTTTCTTTTGCAAATCTGTAGTCATTGTGGAAAATCTTTCCTCTCCTAAACTTTTATCATACATTCAGAAGCTTTGAATACAGATTTTATGCAGGGAAAATAATATTTTATCTTCTCAAGGTTATACAAAATAACAAATGGATAATACATAGATATTTGAGAACTCACAAAACCTTGCTGAATAGTTAAAGCTGAACAATTTGCCTTCCAATTCGGTGCATATTTTGTTAACCAAACAAAGTCTCAGAATGAGACATTCCTAAAGAAAGTAACACCTGGATCTATAATAGTCCCTTGTGTAAACATTAATTAGTTTAAAGAAAAGCAGGCAGGATTTGTCATTTTGAAGTTAAAGAATGGCACTGGACAACTTAGGTAACTCCACATCCAGTGCTGAGCTTACCAAGCATTCATCTGCTTCTCAGTTCATTTCATATGCAAGCAAGTTCTAAGGCAGGTTAAATGGAAAATCCCACACAGATAACGACCAGATGTTCTCATCCCCTTAAGCCGGTTGCTGTTCCATTAGCCAGCTGAGCTTGCAGATAGCCCAAGGAGACACTGCACCTTGCTCTACTTGGACACTGATTGCATTTGCAGAATTATTGTGCAAATAACCGAAAGCATTGTTTAATTCTGTCTCACTAGAAAGGACAAAGATATATGTACTTACCCTGAAGTGGATGAAGAATTGAAACACACAAGGTACACACACGCTTTTGCAGCCAGTTAACTGAGCTTCTGAATTAGATAGAGGTTCATTAGAAAGGTAAAATTCATTCCAGTGAGTTGTGGTATTCATGAATTGCAAATGTTACAGATAAGCTTCTGATCACCTGCTGGTGAGATGGTTACCTGAAGCATAGAACTTAATTACTGAAGTTTATCTTGATGGAAAGTATCTGATGTTCTGCCTCTCACTGGATTATGTATACCTACCAACGTTCTCATCAAGAAGGGGAATGGAATTTCACTCATTTGATATGGGCAGTAAAAAATGCTTATTTTAAGTGATGAACAATACCATGAATCATTTAGGGTTGATTACACTGTTTTCAGAAAATGTGCTGTATCGACATTGGTAGATGATTTTTAAAAGTCAATTGAAACACAAATAATTCTATTCAAGGATAGAGAGTCATCCTGTGCCAATATGTCATAATCGGACACATTAAATAGGCTACAATGATGAGAATTTTCTGTGAAGCTTCCAGTAGAAAAGGTATTAGTTTTCAGAGTGCTTAAAACCTAATTTTTTGCTTACTTGACAGTACTGGAAGTATTATTTACTGCAATAAGCTCCATTTAAAATTGTAATAATAGCAGCTGAGTGCTAGAGTACATCCACTTCGACACTTGCTACACAGCAGCAGAAAAAATAGATGCAGGTCATCAATTCCTTTGGTTCAAAATTCCTAATCTTTGTCAGGTCATAAAAGTAAAAAATAGTGCTAACTTGCAATGACAATTCTTCACAACAAGAGAAGTGATGGGAATGAAGATAACTCATTACGTTACAGAAGTCCTTTTGGCATGTTTCACCACAGAGTGAAGTAATTACAAATGTAGTTAAACAAACAAAACTTTTTTTCATTTCCCCCAGACCCCAACAGATGCAGACTACAGAGTTTAAAATGCAACAAAATAGGTAAATAGGTAACACTTTCAAACTAAATCTACAGGATTCTTAAGGCGGAAGGTGAGCAGCCAGAAGTCGTGGTACACATCGATACCAATGACATAGGTCGGAAAAGGGATGAGGAACTGAAAAGTGAATATAGGGAGTTAGGTTGCAAGCTAAAAGGCAGGACGAGCAATGTAGTAACCCCCAGGATTGCTACTGGTCCTACGGGCTAGAGAGACTAGGAACAGAGAGCAAATGCAGCTGAACATGTGGCTGCAGCTCTGGTGAGAGAGGGCTTCAGATATGTGGATCACTGGGATACCTTCTGGGAAGGTGAGACTTGTACAAGGAGAACAGGTTGCACCTGAACTAAATATCCTGGATGGAAGGTTTGTTCGACCTCTTCAGGAGGGTTTAAACTAATTTGGCAGGGGGATGGGAACTGGAGCTATGGATCAGAGGTTGGGGTAGCTGGTGACCAGGCAGATACAGCATGCAAAGAGTCTGTGAGGAAGGATAGACAGTTGAAAGGGCAAAGTTGCAGTCAGTGTGATGGGTTGAAGTGTGTCTATTTTAACGCAAAGAGTGTCAGGGAAAGGGTGATGCACTTAGAGCATGGATTAGTACTTGGAGTTACGATATTGTGGCAAGAATGTGCAAGAATGATTGTTGGATGTTCCAGGGTTTAGATGTTTCAAAAGGAATAGGGAGGGAGGTAAAAGAGGTGGGGGAGTGGCACTGCTAATCAGGGATAGTATCACAGCTGCAGAAAGTGAGGTTGTTTTAGATTACTTACAGTGTGGAAACAGGCCCTTCGGCCCAACAAGTCTACGCCGACGCGCAACCCACCCATACCCCTACATTTACCTCTTTAACCTAACACTACGGGCAATTTAGCATGGCCAATTCACCTGCCCCGCACATCTTTGGACTGTGGGAGGAAACCGGAGCACCCCCACGCAGACACGGGGAGAATGTGCAAACTCCACACAGTCAGTCGCCTGAGTCGGGAATTGTAGATAGATGGGTGTGTGAGGGGCAGATCCTCACAAGCCTTGTTGAATTCTTTAAGGATGTGACAATAAAGATTGATAAAGGTAGAGCAGTGGATGTGGTGAATATGGAATTCAGAAAGGTGTTTGATAAAGTTCCCCATGGTAGGTTCATTTAAAAAGTAAAGGGGCATGGGATACAGGGAAATCTGGCTGTCTGAAAACAGAATTGACTGGCCCATAGAAGATAGAGGGTGGTAGTAGATGCAAAGTATTCAGCCTGCAGCTTGGTGACCATTGGTGTTCCACAGGCATCTGTTATGGGATCTCTGCTCTTTGTGATTTTTATAAATGACTTGGATGAGGAAGTGGAAGGGTGGCTTACCGATGACATGAAGGCTGGTGGAGTTGTGAACAGTGTGGAAGGCAGTTGTCGGATAAAAAAGGACATTGACAGGATGCAGAATGGGGCTGATAAGCGGCAGATGGAGTTCAACCTAGAAAAGTTTGAAATGATTCATTTTGGAAGGTCAAAATTGAATGCAGATTACAGGGCTTAAGTCAGGATTCTTGGCAGTGTGGAGGAACAGAAGGATCTTGGGGTCCACATCACTGGATCCCTCAAATGTTGTCACTCAAGTTGATAGGGTCATTAAGAAGGCATATGGTGTGTTGGCTTTCATTAGCAGGGGGATTGAGTTTAAGAGCTGCAGGTTATGCTGCTGCTCTATAAAGCCATGGCTAGACCACACTTGGAATACCGTGTTCAGTGCTGGTCACCTCATTATAGGAAAGATGTGGAAGCTTTAGAGAGGGTGCAGAGGAGATTTACCAGGATACTGCCTAGACTGGAGGGCAGGTCTTCTGAAGAAAGGTTGAGGGAGCTAGGGCTTTTCTCATTGGAGCGAAGAAGGATGACAGATGACTTGATAGAAGTGTACAAGATGGTGAGAGTGGATAACCAGAAACTTCTCCCCAGGGAAGAAATGGCCATCATGAGGGGTCATAATTTTAAGGTGATTGGAGGAAGGTTTAGGAGAGATATCAGAGGTAGGTTCTTTACACAGAGGATGGTGGGTGCATGGAATGCACTGCCAGCGATGGTAATTGGGTCAGATACAGTAGGAACATTTAATAACTCTTGGATAGGACATGGGAGGATAGTAAAATGAAGGGGATGCAGTTTGATCTTAGAGTAGGATAAAGGTTGGCACAATATTGAGGGCCAAAGGGCCTGTACTGTGTTGCACTGTTCTACATTCTATGTTCTAAACAACTGTTACTCTTAATGCTAGATTTGAAATATCTGCCCAGTGGCCATAATAAAAACTGTGTTGGCAAGAGTATACATTAATGACTTTCCTTTTCCCATTTGTCAGTGATTGGTATGTAGTATAACCGGTAATTTTATATCAGGAATAAACCAGTAGAGTAAGATATTCCCCAAATGTATTTTTCACAAAGATTGTGTCCTTTATTATTTAAGTCATTATAATGTAACATTATAATATTCAAAGTACCACGTCCAGCAACCCTTTAAAATACCACCATACACCACTATATGCCACAAAACATTGCAAAGTGTGGCTTAATTTTCAATGACAAGCTTGCAAAAGGAAACATTGTGAATTTCCTTTGGATAAACTACATAATTATGTATTTTAGCAGCATCAGTATATCCAGTGATTACTCTAACAAATTCTATCAAAAAAGCAAGCATGACTCACCTTTAGTAAGTAAAGCAGTCTTTCTAAATGTTTACGAGTTGACTGCTGCTTATTAATTTTTAATCTTTCTAAGCAGGAATTAAAATTTTATTCTCCAGAAGCCTAACCATAACTGATGCTAGACTGATCAATCCCCTTCTTTTTTCTGAATTGCATTAGCAAATGTCTGAGACAGATTCCACATTCAAGGATGCAGGCAAGACTATTACCAACAACCCTGGCTTTCCATTAGCATTCTAAGGTTCGTCCTTTTTCCAGACATTTCCCTATAACTATCCAATCTAATTACTACACTGTCTCTTCTTGTATATTATCATTTAACAGTAAATTATTCTACTTCAAATCAAAATTATGCCAGCAATTGTCATAAAGACAAAATAAACAATAGAAATTATTAAAATATTGCTCAAAAGAGATATGTTGCCCAAGTCTTTAGGCTTGCATTCATTGTTGGGCCGAAGGGCCTGTTTCACACTGTAGGGACTCTCTATGGGTGATGTTTGGTTTGCAATTGACTAATACATTTCCATGGAGAAATCAATTTATAGAATCCCTACAGTGTGGAAACATGCCATTCGGCCCAACCTGTCCACACCCACCCTCTGAAGAGTAAGCCAACCAGACCCATCCATTTACTCTACATTTATCCTTGACTAATTCACCGAAACTACACAGCCCTGAACATTATTGGTAATTTAGAATAGCCAATTCACCTAACCTGTGTATCTTTGAATTATGGGAGGAAACCAGAGCACCCGGAAGAAACCCAAACAGACAAGGGGATAACGTGCAAACTCCATACAGACAGTCGCCCGAGCCTGGAATTGAACTCGGGTCCCTGGCGCTGTAAGGCAGCAGTGCTAACCACTGAGCCACTGTGCCACGACAATGTGAAACCACATAATTCCAAAAAAGCACAAAGCATTTGATTGCTGAAGGCAAGTTCCTGTGAACAAATGTACCTCACTTCTAGCAAGTGTAAACTAGTTATGTTACAAGCTTAATTGGTTACCTTAAATTGGTAATTAATCTGACTATTAATGCACTCTTGTTGTTCCAGGAGCTGTCCAATTGGAAAATCACATTTAATAGTCAATCACTTGGTTTAGGATTTGCTGGTGTAGGCTCATTGAGTGTGGGCAACCAACAAATTTGTCACAAATTAAATCGACACCTTTAACTTTGTGAATTTCATGTACTTTTTAAATCTGGTGTCAGTGATACATTTTATTACTTTGTAAAGTTTTCTACATTACAGTAGGAATTGAAGTCAAATGGATGCTACAATGGGACCACACTAAATATTGAAATCTGTATTTGGATCCCAGACTTGTATGAAAAAAATATTCATTCATGAGGCGTTGATGTCACTGGTTAGGCCAGAAGTTAGTGACCATCTCGAGTTGCCCTTATAAAAGCGGTGGTGATCTGGCTTCCTGAACCATTAAGGTCCATCTGGTGTGGTTGGCCCGGTTGGCTAGATAGCTGGTTTGTGATGCCAAAGGGTGAGCTCAATTCCATACCATCAGAGGCTACCATGAAAGTTCCACATTCTGAACTTTGCCTGAGGCATGATAACCCTCAGGCTAAACCAGCACTCTTCTCTAATGGGAGAGCAGCCCTATGGTCTTCTGGGACTACAATGACTTTACATAAGTACATCTACAATGCTGTTATGAAGAGAGAGCTCCAGGTTTTTGATACTAAAGGAACGCAATATATCTCCATGTCAGGATAGCAAAGTTGCAGGTCGTGGTGCTCCTTTTCATCAGATGGTAGTGATCTTGGATCTGGAAGGTTCTGTCAAAGGAACTTTGGCGAATTTCTACAGTGCATCAGGTAGATGGAACACACTGCTGTGACTGAACATCAGTATTTAAGGACATATATGTATGTTTGTGGATGTAATGCCAAATCAAGTAAGCTGCTTTGTCCTGAATGGTCAAACTCCTGAACTGTCGATAGAGTTGTACTCATCCAGGCAAATGGGGAATATTCCATTACATTCCTGATTTGTGCTTTGTTGATGATGGACAGGCTTTGAGGAGTCAAAAGGTGATTTAGTTGTTGCAAATTACCTAGCATCTGACCTGCTGTTGTAGTTATAGTATTTATAAGGTTCATCCAATTCTGCTTCTAGTTAATGGTAACTCCCAAGAAGATAATAGTGAGGGTTTCAGGAAAGGTAATATCATTGAATGTCAAGGGGCAATGGCTAGGTTCTCTCTTGTTGGAGATGGTCATTGCTTAACACTTGTGTGATGTGAAATCTTACTTGCACTTAAGCTTATTAGATCAACAATTCCACAAAAAAAAAAGTTTCAGTCATTTACAAAATGACTTCTTGAGAAGTGGTTTACATCACTTTTCCCTGATAAAGATTCATCTCGGAACCACACGTTGTTTTGAAAAATTTGAAGTACTGGGGATTTTCTGGTCGAAACATCAATTCTCCTGCTCCTCAGATGCTGCCTGACCTGCTGTGCTTTTCCAGCACCAGACACTGGACTCTGATCTCCAGCATCTGCAGTCCTCACTCTCTCCTGGTTCTACCACATGCTATGAGGTCCTCACAGAATGCCAGAACAAAAAAGGCCATTTGGCCCATTCCTGCACCAGCTCTACAAACAAGCATTATTACCTTGTGCCAATTTCCTGCATTCTCCCCGTAACCTTGCTCACTAGTTTTATCCAAGTAATCATCTAACGCCCTCACGAATGCCTCAGTTGTGTCCATCACGCTTGCAAATAATGCATTTCATACCCTAACTACTTGCTGAGTGAAAAAAATTTTCTCACGTCACTCTTGCTTCTTTTCATATCACTTTAAACGTATGTCCTCTTGCTCTTGTTCCTTTTACAAGAAAAAAACAGTTTCTTGATATTGACTTTATCCAGACCACTCATGATTTTGAAAACCGCTATCAAATCTCCTCTCAGCCTTCTTCCCTCCAAAGAGGACAGTCCCAACTTCTTCAATATCTGCTCGGAACTGAAATTTCTCAATCCTGGAACTATCCTTATCATAGCGTCGTACAGCACAGAAACCACTGCATGGAAACAGACCCTTAAATCCAACTTGAGTGCCAACCACATATCCCAACCAGCAACTCTGACCTCACTGAGATGAACACAAGTTACCTTACAAGTGTAATAAATCCAGGCTTGCTCGAGTTACACTTATAACAGCATTGCACTTATCCATTTCTCAAGCAGACACCTTTTGTTAAAACTTCAGTTCTGAACATCAAAAGATATATTTATGAAACAAACGAATCATAAAGCAGATTTTTACAATAGATATTTCTGTTCTTTACTCCTAACCTCATGTATAAATATACCTAATGCTTTAAAAACCTAAAACCATATTTTGTTATTTCTGAGTGTACCTGTTTGCTTAACTTGTTTTCATTTTGTAACTTGCAGTTTGAAGGGAGTTGGATGACATTTTAAAGCCTCATTATTACTGTTTATAATGGTAAGAGAGTCTAATATGTTTCTTATGCTACCTGTTTTGGAAAGCCATCAAATCATTTAAAGGTTATTTTTGAAAGATCACATGGATTCATTTTTTGATACTTCTAATTTCTACTATGAACTAACATTTGTCAAGCCTATTAAAGTTTCTACTTTAGGGATTTGGAATATTTGTTGTACTATGCTGAAATATTCTTTGGCAAAATCAGAAATTGTGAATGAGGAAAATGATCATTTCCTACTATACATCTTTTGTAAAGATCAAAAAACAGTTGGATTTCATTTCCTAACAAATTCCAATTTTAACTACAGCAAGTGTGGAAGCATGAATATTAAATAAAGTTAGGGAGGAGGAATAGAACATAAATGACAAAGCTTAAATGACATAAAGATCATTATCTTAAATTCTGCATGCTTGTCAAATTATATAGAAAACTACATTGTGTACTCAGACTCGAAAACAAAGCAGATGCAATTCTACATTAGATAAATCACTACCTCTTAAACTAGGTCCAGGAACAAATGTTTGATTGCATAAGGAATACAGTAAAGACATAACCTAAGTTGAGATGGTGTAGACAATTGCGAAAACAACCAGAAAATGGGTATTATTATTGGGTATTTATTATTACACAAGATAGCAAGTGAATACTAATTCTAAATTCCAAAGTGCACTCAAAGAATTTCAATGAACTTGGACTTTCAAAGAATATATAAAGAAAGTGTAATTCAGTAATCTATGTCAAACTATAGCCTCTTCACAATCAGTGCTATATTACTAAGTATCATTAACTATGTTGACCTGAAATCAGTTAAAATTGTAGCTGTAAATTGGACTGAAATGTTAAAGAAAGACAATCTAATTGACTCAATCTCTGCCTATAAAATGCTGAGCCACTTAACTGTGGGTCATGGGAATTCAGATTTTCATTCAATTTAAAAATGGTTTTTGACATTTAGGCCAAGCCTAAGCAGGAATTGATCAAATAATTATGATAAGGCATAGATATGATCGCTTCAGATGGGTAAGTCATGACACAGTATGTTACAGCAATGAATCATAGAATCCCTACAGTATGGAAACAGGTCATTCAGCCCATCAAATCCATGCTAACCGTCTGAACAACTTCACACCCAGATCCATCCCTTACCCTATCCCTGCATTTCCCATGGATAAATCACCTAGCCCACACATTCTTCTGGGTAATTTAGCATGGCCAATCCACCTAACGTGCATGTCTTTGGACTGTGGGAAGAAACCCATGCACCCAGAGGAAACCCACACAGACACCGAGAGAATGTGCAAACTTCACACAGTCACCCGTGGGTGGCGTCAAACATGGATCCCTGGTGCTGTGAGACAGCAGTGCTAACCGCTGAGCCACCATGCCACCCCTGATCATGGACGTGAACAGTAAACAGCAGGTGCTCGTTTTATAGTCATGAATTCCATCCTAAGTTTTATACAACACACATTGTTTATGCTTAAGTAACAAAATGTACTGCAACTTGGGAAGCAAGAGAATTGAATTGAAATGGGTATTATGACTTCTTCTGAAATATAAGATGCTAGCAAATCAAAGTCACGACAATATGGTCAATGGGAGACTGTGGTTACAACATGACAAGTTTTTTTTTGATAAACAAGCTGCTTCCATCACAATAACAGATAAACTGACAATAAGACGGTGTGGGAGAATAAATCTTGTTTGTATACCTACAGAAGCAGTTATAGTTTGGGACCACATTTTCCCATTTCGTCTGGAAATTGGAAGTTGGTCACTGCTGTGTAGCTAAAAAGTACCAAGAGAGGGTTTTTTTTTTGCAATTTGAAGATCAGCTGGTTTTGTGTGATGCATACTTTAGCAATGCATAACTATGTTACTTTACAAAGCAAGGATATTTTGAGACAACATTGCACCAGGAGTCTTTGAGTTAAGGAAAAACAGCTCAATGACAGTCTTTAGATGGGTCCAGCTGCAGCTTATTACAGACCTGTGAGTGCAGTATATGCAGAGACATCTATAGGCCTACAAAGAAAAAGCAACTGTCAGTGGGAGAAAATATCTACTCATTCCCACAAGATTCACTAAGCTGATACCAAATATGGAGTGAGTGACTTATGAGCAGGGGTTCAGTAGTTTGGTCTTGTTCTCATTGAAATTTCGAAGAAGGAGAGGTGACCTAATTGAAATATACAAATTTCTTTGGGGACTTGACAAATTAGATGCAGAAAGGTAGTTTTCCCTTCTGGGAGAGTTTAGGACCAGAGGACATCAACTCAGAATGATGTCTCCCATTTGAGATATAAATGAGACAGAATTTATTTTCTCAGAGGGTACTGAATCAGTGTTTCTTTTTACCACAGAGGGCTGTTGAGGTTGGGTAATTAGATATAGTCAAGGCTGAGAGAGGCAGACTTTTAATCAGGAGGGGAATCAAGGGTTATAAGGAAAAAGGTGGGAAGTTGGAATTGAGGATCAGTAAATCAACCATGATCTCATTGAATTGATGGGCTAAATGGCTACTTATGCTCCATTTTATAGTTCTTTGCTGCCATTACCTCACCAAGCTGCAAGTTCTGTGCATGCCACTACAGCAGTGAAACCGGGACAAATAGGAGAAAAGGCTGAACAGTTTACATTGTCACTGTCTGAGTTGTATCCTCGGTAACTACTGGCAGGGTAAGGTCAACAATGAGATTTTAGAGCATTCTAATTGTATCAGCATATACTACTAAGTCAAAAATACTTACACTAATTTGACAACTTACTTTGGATCAAAGACTATCATCCATCCAACGACCTTCTGTAAACTGGCCACAGGGCTATGACTCGCTGGGCATTCAAGAACATGTGCAAGTGAGATTATAAAGTTAATAGACATTTACATGATTGAAAGATCCCTGCTCATGGCCAGGACCTCGCGAGGCATTGTTTGTGAAGCATTGAGACAGATGGGGAAAAAAGAGAACTCAGGTAATTGCCCATCTTTTCAACCCGCTATCTTCTGTAGCAAATACTCTGGCATAGAGTTCAATGTGGGAAGATTCCTCAGCCATGCCAGGCAAGGTTTTACCCAGAGTTGACACTGGGCCACCATGTTGGATTCCAGAATATCTAGAACTATTTGTCAAACACATTGGGCAGGTGGAACGTGAACCCAGACCTCCTTGCCCAGAGTTAAGGACACAAGCACTGTATCATAAAAGCCTCTACTCCCTAATAGTTAAAATATCAGAAAACTTAAATAAACTTCTGATACTTGTCAAATCAAACAGTATATTTCTTTCATGCAATACACCAAACTCCACTATTTCAAAACTGAACAGTCAATGAACAGAATGCAGGAAAGGATCAATGTGAGAGATTTAACCCAATACATCCAATACCTGTTTTTGGGCAGTGTATTAAAATGTCTACCATGCTTGTATTGATTCCACCTTTCTAATGATTAATAGTAAACCGACCTAGCTGGTTTTGCCTGTATTTGTGTACAACCCGGCATGGCAGATAGATAACTTCTCTCTGTTGCAAATTTATTCTTCCAAGAAAGGTTTAATTATTGCAGAATTTGAGGGAAGCGTAAAGATGCAAAACAATATTAAGATGACACTATCAAAGCTCACTTCATGAAGCATTCTGAACTGTTGTGAACAATATTGGATTTGAACACAAACACAGGAGGTAAAAGGACTTTTTATTGATTTAGCTGACTATTTTTAACATGTTCAGCTATAATGCAAATATAAATGGCCCGAAAGGCTTTGATAGAACTGTCATTCATAGGTAAATTAGAGGGATAATTGATTGACTTATTTCAGAATGTTTACTTCTTCAGTTGCACCAGTATGTTCTCTTCATTTGCTTTGGAAATCTATTTTGTAATTCATACTGTTCTAAAAGCAGTCTCTCTGATCTGAAACTGTCATATCTTAGTCATGACTTTCCCTTTTCCTCAGCAAGGGTTTCTGTTCTATGTCTCTATTCCACCATTTCCCTCTTTTCTGCAGTTTTTATTCCACCCTGGTTCAAATGCTCCCATTTACTTGCTTGTCCCTTCATTCCTAAATTGAACTGTGGAAGCAGAAGAATACAAGATCAAACAGACTTAACTGACCACACACGAACAAAGTATGCATCACTGCAACATGTTGTAAGAGCCGTTTACCACAATTTTTTTTCACAAAATCTGATGCTGTAGTATGTCCAGAAAACATAGGACTAATTTGTGGTATGCGGAGAATTTTTGATGTAGGTAATTTGCATCCAGTTTTCCCTATTTTGTGTGTTATTTTGTAATTAAATGCCTGCTATCATGCAACCTTCATGTCACAGAAACTCTCATTTCACTTGAAATCTTTGATGTAACATAAGGGGGTGATTATTCAGTTTTAGACACTAGATTTCCAGTGGTCTTGAATACACATCAAACAGCAAAATTCATGTATAACAGTTAAAAAATATAGGTTTTATAATGCATGCAAATTAAAGATTTAAATTGTTTATCATTTCCAATTTTAGCTTATGATATCAACAAGGCATTATACACTGATGACAACTGTCCACTGACATCAATTTATAAAATGATGAGAAAGCTTTTTGATTTACGGTAAAAGCCCTTCAAGTTCATTTCATAATTTCAATACTCTAAATAGTTACAATATAAAATCATTTTGTGAAACTTAAGATTGCCTTACAAGAATATTTGAGAACAGAAAAACGTTACACCCAAAAAGTCATTTTTGTTCCCCAGAAATGACTCCAACGATTCACCTCAATCTATTCTCCAGAAATCTAAATCATCTCCTGAATCTCTTCAAGTGTCCATTTCAATCATTTCTCAGTAACTTATTCCAGAGCACAATTACTCTTTTGAATGAAAGGAAAGACTACCTCATTTCACACTGACTCTTTAGCTTGCTCTCCTATGTGACAGAACCCTTCATTATAATGAAGAACAGGGGCAAATTCGGTCTTAGGTGGTAGAACAAAACAATTGAAAACTAATCAGAGCTAAATTTTACACACAGATTTTATTTTCCATTTATGGCATAGAATATTTGGCAGAGTATAAAATGGGCTGCATGCTTGCTATTGTTGGCTTTATGTTTCTACCCAAAATATGTATAATTATGTGCAAGAATTGTTTTGGGTTATCAGCAAATTAAAAATTAATATGATTCAAGTTCATCAAATGTGAATAAAAAGTGATAAAGGAACACAAGTTAGAAATTCAGAAGTGAAGTCAAACAGTTTTTCCTTTCATTCGAAAGGGTAATCATCTTGTGAAGAATAAGTTACTGGGAAATGATTGAGAAGATACAAAAAAATTCTGGAAATAAATTAGATTTCTGTGGAAAGAGACTGAGGTGAGTGTCATTGGGGTTATTTCTAGGGGAAAATATACTTTTCTATTCTCGAGACGGAATCTTATTATGCTTTGCAAAATTATGGAGCAATTTCTTCTCTTAGGTCCTCCATTGTCTATGAGTTTACAATGTAACATAAATTGAAATGCTTAATTAGGTTAATAAAAAAATCAACGTGGATAATGCAATTTAAAACTTTACACACAGAGGAAAAGATTCACATGTTGTTGTCAGGTAAGTGTATTAAAGTATCAAAGTGGGTTGATGGAGACAAAAAATAATCAGCCATGATCTAAATGAATGAAAGAAGCAGCTCAAGAAGCCAAAAGGGTGTGACTTCTATTCCTGCAGAAACAGAACATAAGGCAAAAGTCAAAATTTTTATTATGTAATATTTGGACCACGGAAACAGGCCATTCAGAGTCATAGAGGTGTACAGCATGGAAACAGACCCTTCGGTCCAACCCGTCCATGCCGACCAGATATCCCAACCCAATCAGCACCCGGCCCAAATCCCTCCAAACCCTTCCTATTCATATACCCATCCAAATGCCTCGTAAATGTTGCAATTGTACCAGCCTCCACCACTTCCTCTGACAGCTCATTCGATACACGTACCACCCTCTGCATGAAAACGTTGCCCCTTAGGTCTCTTTTATATCTTTCCCCTCTCGCCCTAAACCTATGCCCTCTAGTTCTGGACTACCCCACCCCAGGGAAAAGACCTTGTCTATTTACCCTATCCATGCCCCTCATAATTTTGCAAACCTCTATAAGGTCACTCCTCAGCCTCCGACGCTCCAGGGAAAACAGCCCCAGCCTGTTCAGCCTCTCCCTGTAGCTCAAATCCTCCAACTCTGGCAACATCCTTGTAAATCTTTTCAGAACCCTTTCAAGTTTCACAACATCTTTCCGATAGGAAGGAGACCAGAGTTGCACGCAATATTCCAACAGTGGCCTAACCAATGTCCTGTACAGCCGCAACATGACCTCCCAACTCCTGTACTCAATACTCTGACCAATAAAGGAAAGCATACCAAACGCCTTCTTCACTATCCTATCTACCTGCAACTCCATTTTCAAGGAGCTATGAACCTGCACTCCAAGGTTTCTTTGTTCAGCAACACTCCCTAGGACCTTACCATTAAGTGTATAAGTCTTGCTAAGATTTGCTTTCCCAAAATGCATCATCTCACATTTATCTCAATGAAACCTTTATCTCAATTAGTAGGTGGCACGATGGCACAGTGGTTAGCACTGCTGCCTCACAGCGCCAGAGACCCAGGTTCAATTCCCGCCTCAGGCGACTGACTGTGTGGAGTTTACACATTCTCCCCATGTCTGCGTGGGTTTCCTCCAGGTGCTCTGGTTTCCTCCCACAGTCCAAAAATGTGCAGGTTAGGTGAATTGGCCATGTTAAATTGCCTGTAGTGTTAGATGTAGGAGAATGGGTCTGGGTGGGTTGCGCATCGTTGGGCCGAAAGGCCTGTTTCCACACTGTAAGTAATCGATCTAAAAAAAGGCTCCATCTACCACTTCTCAGTCCATTGGCCCATTTGGTCCAGATCCCGTTGTAATCTGAGGTAACTCTCTTCGCTATCCACTATACCTCCAATTTTGGTGTCATCTGCAAACTTACTAACTGTACCTCTTATGCTCGCATCCAAATCATTTATGTAAATGACAAAAAGTAGAGGACCCAGCACTGATCCTTGTGGCACTCCACTGGTCACAGGCCTCCAGTCTGAAAAACAACCCTCCACCACCACCCTCTGTCTTCTACCTTTGAGCCAGTTCTGTATCCAAATGGCTAGTTCTCCCTGTATTCCGTGAGATCTAACCTTGCTAATCAGTCTACCATGGGGAACCTTGTTGAATGCCTTACTGAAGTCCATATAGATCACATCTACCGCTCTTCCCTCATCAATCCTCTTTCTTACTTCCTCAAAAAACTCAGTCAAGTTTGTGAGACATGATTTCCCACGCACAAAGCCACGTTGACTGTCCCAAATCAGTCCTTGCCTTTCCCAATACATGAACATCCTGTCCCTCAGAATTCCCTCCAACAACTTGCCCACCACTGACATCAGGCTCACCTTTTCTATAGTTCCCTGGCTTGTCCTTACCACCCTTATTAAACAGTGGCACCATGTTAACCAACCTCCAGTCTTCCGGCACCTCACCTGTGACTATTGATGATACACATATCTCAGCAAGAGGCTCAGCAATCACTTCTCTAGCTTCCCACAGAGTTCCAGGGTACACCTGATCAGGTCCTGGGGATTTATCCACCTTTATCCAATTCAAGACATCCAGCATTTCCTCCTCTGTAATATGGACATTTGACACAAAATGTTTGTGTTTGTTTACACAAATGGTGAATATAGTTCCTAACATTCATTGCCAAGACCGTTCCACCTTTTGCTAATTTGTATTTCTACTCTAATATAAAAACTTTTCAAATCTGACTATCTGTGGAGAGAAACAAAGTTAAAATTTTGGTCAAATGACTGCTCGTGGCTCCTGAAGAATCGTTTTAGTTGACATGTTATGTTTTCTCCACAGATTCTGTCAAACCTGAGTTTTTATAGCACCTTTTGTTTTCATTTCAGCATCCACAATATTTTGCTTTTCTATGTTTATGCTCTTCCGTTTTATTACAGCTTACTACTGGTCCCTTGACTTCACATTTTGATCTGACTCATGAGTCAACAAATACCTTTTTGTAAGCTTTTTAGAAAACCAAATATATTATGTTTAATATATTGCAATTTTAATTTGTGCTTCAAAAATACAATTAATAAGAGGTCAAGCATGACCTCCCTCTTTATTTTTGATACTATTTCCAGTTTCTAGTTGCATCATTCTAAAGCTTTGCATGAGGATTCCATAATACCACATCACAAAAATCTGGGACAATCATCCAAGGGAAGATAGAGTCTGCACCTGTTGGAGTTCAAAAGAACAAAGGGAGACCTTAGACCATAAGACGATAACATATAGGAGCAGACTTAGACTATTCAACCCATTGAGTCTGTCCGTCATTTGGTTATCGCTGATATATTTCTCAACCCTATTCTCCTGCCTTGTCCCTGTAACCCTTGATCCCCTGACCAATCAAAAAGCTATCTACCTTGATCTTTAACATACTCGATGACTTGGCCTCTACAGCCCTCTGCAGCAATGAGTTCCACAGATTAGTCATTTTCTGACTTAAGAAATTCCTCCTCATCTCAGTTCTAAAGCATCATCCATTCACTCTGAGGCTGTGCCCTCAGGTCCTAGTCTCTCCCACTATGAGAATGAAAGCAAATGCAAGTCAGAATACCAATAAAATGTAAATTGGCTTGAGACATCACCGTTAATAAGAAGAACTGTAATAAAAGAACATTTTGGTTTAAAACAACGCACCATGTCATTTCCTGTTCACTAGTAAAGCTGTCGTCATGGAGAGGATTCTCTCTTTAGAGTGCATGCTTATTTGTAGGCGTGAAGCTAATGGAAAAAAAATCTTATTCTTCTGATGGGTTTCTTATAGTTAAGATTTTACTTTTATAACATTTATAAATTTACATCAACCAAGGAGACAATTTTTAAAAGATTCAACAAGGCTAGTACAATTGCAACATTTAAAAGGCATCTAGATGGGTATACGAATAGGAAGAGATTGGAGGGATATGGGCCAGGTGCTGGCAGGTGGGACTAGATTGGTTTGGGATATCTTCTCAGCATGGACAAGTTGGACCAATGTCTGTTTCTGTGCTGTACATCTCCATGACTCTATAACTAATATTAACTGAGAAACAAATAATTCTGCTTTACATTTATTTGTTTTAACACTTCTTGCCAAGCAACCTGTGCTCCAGCATTATGGAAGAGAATATTTCATTATTCATTACACAACAAGACAATTCAATCAGTAAGCTAATCTGCACAACACATTATTTGAAATACTTCTCAGGCTTGACAGTTACTGTTATAATATTGTCAATGTGTATGTTACTTTTGAAGACACATTTTCTAAATTTCAATAAGTTTTTGAGGCAAAAATTAAGATTAATCAACTAATTGTTGCTAGGGTTCGAGGATCTGAGCTACAGGGAGAGGCTGAACAGGCTGAGGCTGTTTTCCCTGGAGCGTCGGAGGCTGAGGGGTGACCTTATAGAGGTTTACAAAATTATGAGGGGCATGGATAGGCTAAATAGACAAAGTCTTTTCCCTGGGTCGGGGAGTCCAGAACTAGAGGCCATAGGTTTAGGGTGAGAGGGGAAAGATATAAAAGAGACCTAAGGGGCAAGGTTTTCACGCAGAGGGTGGTACGTGTATCGAATGAGCTGCCAGAGGATGTGGTGGAGGCTGGTACAATTGCAACATTTACGAGGCATTTGGATGGGTATATGAATAGGAAGGGTTTGGAGGGACATGGGCCGGGTGCTGGCAGGTGGGACTAGATTGGGTTGGGATATCTGGTCAGCGTGGACGGGTTGGACCGAAGGGTCTGTTTCCATGCTGTACATCTCTATGACTCTATAAATTGAGATAAACCAATATTAAATTAAAATGGCTAAAATGGTGAGGGTTTGCTTCCTTTAGATCAAACTTTAGTGTGGAGCAATTGTTTCCTCATCTTTATACCAAAAGATTTAATATTTTATTTCTAAGATTTTACTTTCCAATTCAGACAGGTGGATCCTTAAAATAATTTGATTGTAATGATAATAGGAATTTATTTTTGCCCCAAAGTAATTCTCCCAAACTGTCTATAATGCTATCGATTATAAAAAAGCATTCAATTTAACCTTTTCTATACAGATCAGTATGCAGAAAGAAAACAAACTCATGGCATAGAAAAGGGAGAGGAGAGTCAACACTCTAAATTGCACACCCATCTCAGAACTGAAATTAAAAATTACAAAAATATATTAACAGTCATAATGAGTAATAAATATAAAACACATAAACAAATACAAGGCTTCATTCTAATGATATAATAGGTTATTTCAGTCTAAACAGAAATATATAGATTTCTTAATGTGTCAATAGCTAAAGAAGTGAATGATGGTGGGTGAACATAAAATAATAGGAAAATTGAACAGTTACACAAGTTATGCCATCATTCTCAAGCCTAAGTGTCAAGGTATTGAAGTCAACATGCAGATGAGAGTGTGTCCAGCAGAAAGAGAAGGTACTGCTGTCAAGCTTAAATGATGCAGTATTGGAAAAATGTACAAGGTTAATGAAGTTAAATTAGAGCTGGACTAGGGGGAAGTAAAACAGGAGACCAAAGGAAATTCTGCTGCACTTGCAAATATAAGGAAGGTGTTCATCTATGTCATCAACATTTGGTCTGCCCACCTCAGAGCAGATAGCAACACATAAACTATAAATATAAATTGGAAGAATTACATGGGGATGAGTTTTGCAGTGAACACAATGCAAATGGACAGATATTGCTTCCCTTGAATTTGCACAGGAAAAGTTGCAAAGAGTTATTGGTATCTGGACTGCTAGAAGAATTAAATCAGACCATCTGGAAAAGTGAGGTGGCAGTGAGATAAGGGAAAGATGCATATAGGGTAGGGCTCATGGAAATGGCAGTAGTGATGGGTGAACAAAGGGTAATAAAGTGGGCCGGTGTTAAAATCAGAAACAATCCTCAGCTGAGAAGTGAAGAAAATTTCATCTATTTCATTTTGCTTTGCACTGATGACATTCTAACATTAACAGAAAAGCAAGGAGAAAAGGACAGAGTTGTTAATAGATGTTATTTAGGCAGCATTTTGTTCAGATAGCTATAGGAACTGGTGCAATGGATGGACAAATGGGGTCAGAAGTATTGCTAGCAACACAAAATCAAGATGCTGTGCATGTTGGAAATCTGAAATGAGCACATGTTCAATTTGTTGGACACAATCTACAGAGAAAGGAACAGAGTTAAAATTCAAAATTGATGCCTTCCGATTCCAGATCGATGACCTGAAATAGTAACTTTGTTTTTCTGTCTGTCATATGCTGCCTGACCCATGAGTTTCCAGCATTTTCTGTTTTCATTGTAGATCTAGAGATAGTGAGAAATCAGTGGGAAATTATATTATTATAATTTCCCAGGGCAAAAAGACAGCAACAAGTAAATTTCAATGCAAATGGTAAGAGAGAACAGAGATGTCTGGGGTGAGAAGAAAGGTGAATCATTATATCCAGAAAAAAACAAGATTAGCTGGGGTTCTTTTGGATTCATGACATTTTTTTCTCAAAAGGGAGTAATTGAAGTTTGCAAATAAATTGTTTAAAGGTAATAACAACCTCCATGTGGAGAATGGTTGATGGAAACCAAAGTCATCCAATTTCTATGTGTAGAAAGTGAGGACGGCAGATGGTGGAGATCAGAGTGGAGAGTGTGGTGCTGGAAAAGCACAGCAGGTCAGGCAGTATCTGAGGAATAGGAGAAAGCCTGCATTCCTGATGAAGGGCTTATGCCCAAAATGTTGAATCTCTTGCTCCTCGCATGCTGCCTGACCTGCTGTGCTTTTCCAGCACCACACTCTCAACTCATCCAATTTCTACACATTCATTGTCTCTACAAGGAGGTCTGTACCTGCTGCTTCTAAATTGTCCTTCATTTTGGCACTCAGGGATTCCTCTTTGTTGTGATCAATAGATCATTTGATTGGCTTCATATAATTTCCCATGGTTTTGTTTTCACCCCTCCTCCCAAAACTGAGAAAAGTTTCTTAATTCCAATGTTTATCCTGCTCTTGCCTTACAGCATCATTGTCAATTGTCGGAAAAACCCATCTGGTTGACGAATGTCCTTGAAAGAAAGAAACTGCTATCTTTACAGTCTGGCCTACACGTGACTCCAGACCCACAGCAATGTGGTTAACTCTTGACTGCCCACTTGACAATTAGGGATGAGCAATAAATGGGGCAACATGGTGGCTCAGTAGTTAGCACTGCTGCCTCACAGCACCAGGGTCCCAGGTTCGTTTCCAGCCTCGGGTGACTGTGTGGAGTTTGCACATTCTCCTCGTGTCTGCGTTGGTTTCCTCCCACAATCCAAAGATGTGCAGGTCAGGTGAATTGGCCATGCTAAATTGCCCATAGTGCTTGGTGCATTAGTCAGAGGGAATTGGGTCTGGATGGGTTACTTTTCAGAGGATCGGTGTGGACTGGTTGGGCCGAAGCACCTGTTTCCACACTGTAGGGAATCTAATCTAAAAATACTGGCTGAGTCAGTGATGCTCATATCCTCTGAATGAATTTAAAATTAGAAGCAAGCAAAACTAGAAAAATTGTCTTGTAGTGCAATGGTAGTGTTCTTATCTCTGGAACAGAAGGCCCATGTTCAAGTCCTACGTGCTTCAGAGCAGTGTATTAACATCATGAAAAGGTTTATTAAGGAACTACCAAGGGAAGACGATTAATGGCAGCACTCCAACTAAATGGCAAGCCCCCAGCAGTTGGTTCTGCAACACATGAAAAATGGTACCAATGGTGTGACAATTGCATAAGTATCTCAAAATAATAAATGGTGAAAAATAAATTCCATTCATCCCAGGAAGAAAATGATTTCAGAAGAAGTGAGTTTGCCCTCTTTAAGATGACAGATGAAAATAGGTAAACAAACTGTCAGCTTCGCACATACATGTGGGAACAATAAGTAGGGCAAAAGCAACATTCCAGAATAAAATCTTCACCTCAGAGCTGGCAAGAGACACAGAAAAAGATGGAGGTTAGAAAGAGAGTAAAATTTAGTTTCGATGAAGTGACAGAATTCTTAAAGAAAAACGAACAATGGAAGCTCCATCAATAGAGTTAGAAGTCCCTATGAGCAAGAGATTAAAACTACTTTAAAATAAATGGCACATAAAGGCCAGGCTGGGAAGGATAGAAAGTGAAAAAGAGCAATTCCCCTTCAAAATCAGCACCACTGCCATTGCAAACAGAATCTACGAGGAATAGCTACTGATGGAGCAAGGGCTAGAAGATTAATATATACTGAGGCCGTAGTGCACGAAAGTCGCAGAATAGATATAAGGTGACTGACGTGCAAAGTGGTCAATCAGAAAATATTTATTTTTGTAATTTGATCACCCCAGTATTTGTCAATGACCATATTAACACATGGCTGCCAATCTGCTTTAGCCCTTCTTCAATTCCAGTAAAGTATCACTCACATCTTAATTCTTGAAATTTATCACTGAACTGGCTGGGAAGAGAGCTTTAAACTAAATAGTTGGGGATGCGGTTTAGTCGTGTGGAAAACTCTGGAAAAAATTAAAACATGGAAGGGATGGGAACAGCACAGCAGAGGTGATTAAAAGTTCCAGAACAAGTAATAGGACATAGAACATGGAAAAGGTCAGGAATCTAACGTCGGGCACAGCAGATTAGAGGGCAACTATGAGAAGGGGTAGATAAGCAGGAGGCTGGAAGAACACAGCAAGTCAGGCAGCATCAGGAGGCTGGAAGAGCACAGCAAGCCAGGCAGCATCAGGAGGCTGGAGGAACACAGCAAGCCAGGCAGCATCAGGAGGCTGGGGGAACACAGCAAGCCAGGCAGCATCAGGAGGTGGTGAAGTCAACATTTCAGGTGTAACCCTTCTTCAGGACTGGAGAAACGTTACACCTGAAAAGTTGATTTCTCCACCTCCAGATGCTGCCTGGCTTGTTGTGTTCTCCCAGCCTCCAGATGCTGCTTGGCTTGCTGTGTTCTCCCAGCCTCCGGATGCTGCCTGGGCTTGCTGTGTTCTCCCAGCCTCCGGATGCTGCCTGGCTTGCTATATTCTCCCAGCCTCCGGATGCTGCCTGGCTTGCTATATTCTCCCAGCCTCTGGATGCTGCCTGGCTTGCTGTGTTCCTCAGGCCTCCTGCTTGCCTACTTTGGTTTCCAGCATCTGCAGTGTGTTTGTCTCTAACTATGAGAAGGGGGGCAGTCAACACAGGATTAAAGGTGTTGCAGTTAAATGCATACAGTAGACAAAAGAAGGCAGATGATTTTGTAGGGCAGATTGAAATGGGCGGGTACAATGTTGTGGTCATCACAGAGACACAGCTGCAAGAGGAACAGGGCATGTGTTATGCTGGGAAAATAGTGAGTTTTGATGATGATGCTAAGTGACTTCAGAGGGACACTGACAAATGGCTAGATGAGCAGACATCTGGCAGATGAATTTCAATGCAGAGAAATGTGAGGTAATACATTTTGATAGAAGAAACACAAAGAGACAATGCAGCCTCAAATGGTACAACTTTGAGGGGAGTACAGGAGCAGAGGGATCTCGGGGTTCATGTACATGATTCGCTGAAGGTGGCCAGACAAGGTGAAAATGCTGTTAAGAAAGCGAATAGGAATGCTTGGGTTTATTAAGAGGGGCATTCAGTACAAAAGCAAGGAAGTGATGTTCCATCTCTATAAATCATTGGTCAGACCATGTTAGAGTATTATGTTCAATTCTGGATATCTTATTTGAGGAAGGATGTTAAAACACTGGAGAGAGTGCAAAGAAGATTTTGACAGGGTAAAAAAGGAGAGACTTAGATATTTCAAGTCTCTCCAGCATCTGCATGAAAGCAAAGGAATCACTCAGGCATTGGAGCTCTTCGGCAATCAATTCAAGGACAGGGTGGAGTTCATGGTGCTGGACATGAATTATGATGTTGCAAATGAAGTAGTCAGGCTATTATCTTTCCAGCAGTTCGTATATCAGTTGTAACTATGTCACAATTTTAAAAGGTTCGGCAAAAAAGTTAGGAATAAGTTGAGGGGAAACTTCTTTACTCACAGTTGTTAGGATTTGGAATACACTGCTGGGGAGAGTGGTCAATGCAGATTCCATAGGAAGTTTCAAAAGAGGGTTGGATATATATTTGAATGTGATGAATTTAAAGGGCTATGGAGATAGGGCTGGAGGATGGGACTAGCTGGGTAGCTCTTTCAGGAGTGTAACAGACATGATAGGTCGATGGCCTCCTTCCGTCTGTAAATTCTATGACTCTATGAATTGGATGGCATCTGAAGGTCATAAGGTGTGGGGAAAAATCAGAGGAGTGAGATTAGTTGAACGTCTCTTGTAAATAAGAGGTGCAGGCTTCACAGCCTGAATTACTTTCTTTCATACTCTCGCCATTCTACAATTCTCAATTATACCTATGCCGAAATTTTGAACATGCTGGGCCATTTTTCTCTAGAAAAGGGAGACAAAGGATGACCCGATTATGGTGCGAGATTCTGAAAGGGATTAACAGAGATGGTGTTTCTGCCTTTCAGGAGAAAGGAACTGGAGTTTATGACTAAAGACAGTGATTAATAAATCCGAAATGGAATTCAAGACATTTTCCTTCTCTCTGGAGAGTGGTCAGAATGTGGAAACTTTTTACTCAGTAAACGAGCAGAAGTTTATTTAAATGGGAAGCTAAATAGGTAAAACTAGATGAAAGGAAATGATATATGGATTGCTTTATTTTTAATAGTTTATGCAATGTGACTGTTGCTGATCAGGTCAGCATCTATTGACCATCCCTAAATGTCTTATGATCAGCTGCTTTCTTGAATCACTGCACTCAATGTAGTGTGGGTTCACCTCAACGCAGTTTGGGAGGGACTTCTGGGATTTTGATTGAGCAGGAATGGAATAACAACTAGGCTTGGAGGAAAACTTGCAAGAGGCATTCCCCTGCCCTTTGAAATAGTACAAGTGACTGGTTTGGAAGTTATTGTTGATGATGGTTTGGAACATACTGTAGATGCATCGATGGTGGCCCATTGGTAGAGGCAGTGAAGGTTTAAAAGATAGTAGGTGGGATACTGATCATCTGACTTGTCAAGCCTCGTAAATTTTGTCGGAGTTGCCATCACCCAAGCAAACAGAGAGTATTTCACCATGATCCTACATTGTATCTTGATGAAAAGGAAAGTCTTTTGGCGAGTTGAGGCAAAATAGATGTGACACAATAGTCAGTCAATCTCAGATCAGTTCTTGCAACTACAGTGTTTAAATGGCTACATACAGTTTCTGGGCAATAGCAATTGCTAGGTTGTTGGTAACAGGAGATTCCATTGTTGTCATTTCTTCTAATTTAGGGTGGCATGGCAGCTCAGTGGTTAGCACTGCTGCCTCTCAACACCAGGGACCTTGGTTGATTGCAGTCCCAGGAGACTGTCCGTGTGGAGTTTGCATATTCTCCCTGTGTGCGTGGGTTTCCTCCCACAGGCCAAATGATGCGCAAGTTTGGTGAATTGGCCATGCTAAATTGCCCACAGTTTTCAGGGATGTGTAGAGTAGGTGCATTAGTCAGGAATAAATGTAGAGTAATATGTTAGGGGAATGGGTCTGGGTAGGTTACTCTTCAGAGGGTCGGTATGGAGTTGGGCCATAGGGCCTGTTCCCACACTGTAGGGATTCTAATTTCAAGAAAATATTGCGAGATTCTTTCTTGTTGGTGACGGTCGGGCTCTATTGTGGCATGATTGAGAGTAGACTGATACTGACATGCATTGAATTTGACCTTTTTTTTATGGATATTGCATATCTGGACAATTTTTGTCAGGGATAAATGTTGATGTTGTTCTAGTCAAACAGTTTGGTAAGACACACAAAACTAGTTCTTAAGCTTCAATGTTAGAGCTGAGATTTTATTGGGATCCCCAGCCTTTGCTGTGTCCAGTACTTTGGGGGTTCTTTGTTAATATTACATGAAGCAAATCACGTGAATTGGTGATGCCAAATACCTCTGTCAGACACCTATATAGATCAGCCAATCAACACATCTAGCTGAAGATGGTTAAAAACTTTCCAGCTTGTCACTTGCACTGTGTGAAGATGATGATAAATTAAGGAGGTATTACTTCCTCTTCTCCTTAGCTGTTTGACTGTCCACCAGCATTCATGACTGAAGCTTTGATCAGAGAATGATAAAGTGTTGCCTCCACTATCTCAGAAGCGTGTATTCTTGTAGTAGCACCAGGATAACATTTTATTTTTAGGCAAGTTTTAGTTGCAAAGGAACAACATTGGTGGATTTTCTTGTCCCTTTAAGAAAAGATGATTGTTGATGATTTACTATGCGTTCAATTTCAGAACCGAAAACATTCTGTTGTACAGAAAAAGTAAACTGAAATAAAACTTTGCCCTGAATGTCCACAAGAGGGCACTATATCATATGGCAAGAACATTAATTATCTTTTGCATAAGTAATCTTCTGTTTGATTAATTTCTCTCCTGTGGCCCAGTTTATATTCAGCTGGGAACTGGGAAAATCCAGGAGGCACTTTGTCCAAATAGCCAAGTTTTTAAGAGTTCTGTCAAAGTTACCGAGTATGAGATCAGCTAATAAAGGTCTCTCATACCTTTGTTCAATATCTTTCTGTTCGCGTTGGGAATGATACAAGGAAGAGTGTTCCTATTCCTTACTGTTTTTCTGTCAAACAGCTCTCATTTACAAGTGGAATACATAATGTATTCATCCAGGGCACTATACTCATTCTCATAATCCTTCACTCAAATTGGGGCACACAAACATTGCACATCTTGCCTGAATAATCAGCTTTGAAGGAACTGAATTATTTGCTTCCTATGCCTCAAACACTGAATAGAACTTGAATTAATAGAACGCCTATGAATCCGCTTGAAGGGGAATAATTTTATCCGGGTATGAGTACTTTTAATTAAAAGTGCTTTGCCCTGAAGTACGGAAAGAAAAAAAAGGTCATAAGCTGGTCTTATTCCTTTTTTTGTAGCCTAGCTGGGAAATGAATACTTCGATAATGTAGCTGAAATGTTCAACAATGGCTTACATCAGAGAGGAGGCTTTCTGAAGTCCCATAAGCTGTTGAACATTTGAAAATTTAATATAATTTTGCGTGCCAAGTGCCTTAATCATTTTCAATGTAAGTTGCAATTTAAAAAGGCTGCTTCTTTGAAGTAGTGTTTTGACTTCTATTTTAAATTGCATTAGGGAACCAACTACGGTGCAAAAAGATAAAATTGATAGAGGAAAACAGACAATGGGAGGCATCAATGAGTTTCATGTCTAATTACTCCAGCCATTCAGTTATACAGTACCACAGACAAAATCTCCATCAGGAAATCACTTATCATTTGTATTAATTTTGCTGCTAAGATTTCTATCGTGTGAAAATATATTCCTCTAATTTTCTAAAGGAAAATATATTCCTTTATATTTGTTTTAAATGAAAGGTGCATACATTTCTATGGTTAAATTTATTTTAAAATATAAAATTGATAATTTTACAAGCACATTACTGCATTTTTAAAAAAAAAATACCTTGCAAATTTCTTTGGCTATGTTACTCAACCATCTGTTTTTACTACTACCAGGCTATTTATGGCATTCGAGTGAGAGAAAAAATAGAGAAACGAAAAGATAAACAGAAATACAGAAAGTGAAAAGCTGTGATATTAAATTAGAGAATATAGTGATATTTGAAATATTATTCCAAATAACCATGGTAGGTCAGCTTGTAATGTACATGGAAATTTGAGATCTTGGTTAAAGTTCATATTTGGCCTGAATAGCTAAGGACTGGGTCATAAAATGTATGGTTTCAGGATAAAGGCACAGGATTCCACAATTCTGTTTCTGACAAAGAGGTCAACTCCATTAATTCGCAAACACCGTTTGGTCTTAAGAGTACAGAATTAACTTCAAAATTTATAACTCGAGGCTTTTTAGGGCATAAAATCAAGTTTAATATGTTCACACTGCATCAGTTGAGAACACACAATGTGAATTATGAGATGCTCCCAGTTAATTTCTGAAATGGAAAACTTTGAGGTTCCTGGACCTGCAGGATTTTTACAAGCTTAATTTTTTTTTAAAAAGTGCCATTTGCATGAGCAAGAATACCAACCAGGTCTCCTAAGAAATTATGGATCTAATTGACAGAACATTGTATTTTCTATTGACAGTCACGAGAGATTAAAAAGATGGCCAAAACTAATACAATACTACTGTTGATAGCTATTAACCAAAAGCAATCTTCATTATTTAATCCTCGGTTGGATTGAACTCCACAGTTAGTTAGATAATCAGAGTTTTTTTTAAATGTAATTTTCTAGAGAAAGTTTGTAATACAAAGCACAGATCATGACTTAATTAATCAAATATATCAGCTTGGGGTGATTGGAGGGCAATGATAAATTATAGCAGTGAGTTAGAAACTAAGTATGACTTGTTAAAATTCAATTCTGACAACACAATGCATAAATTAGACACCAAAATAGCAAACAGAAACATGGATGCTGGAGAAACCTGGCAAGACTGGCAACATCTTTGGAAAGAGCCCAGAGTTAATGTTTTGAGTCCAGTGACCCTTCATCCAAACAGCAGCTGCTGGAGCCGAAGGTTGGCGGGTGAGTGGGGGGAGTACTTAGTATGTCCTCCCCCCACTCACCCGCCAACCTTCGGCTCCAGACTGTGGGAGAGATATGAGAAAGGTCAATTATGGAGAGCAGGCAGGACAGATGAAGAGCTGAATAAGTGATAATAAGAGCTAAGAGTAGGAGAAAATGGGTCAGCTGTGCTAAATGAAACTCATATAATGGGATAATGGGTTTGGAAGTATTTGGAAATGGGTGACTGTGCTAAAAGTAACTCATAAGGGGATATGGTGTGGCGTGAGTAAAAACCATGGAAGGCTGGAATTAGGCTCTAGTTACTGAACTCAATGATGAGTCTTAGAAACTGCAGAGTCGCCAAGCGGAAAAGATGTTTTTCTCTGATCTTGCACTGAGGCTCGTTGGAACACTGCAGCAGACGTGCAATAGAAAAGTTGGCATGGGAACAGGGTGGTGTGTTGAAGTGGCATGTAACTGGAAGCTTAGGTCATTTTTGTGGACAGAGTGCAGGTGTTTTGCAAAGCGGTCACTCAGTCTATGTTTGGTCTCCCCAACATAAAGGAGATCACATTGTGAACCATGAATACTGAGGTCTGAATGAAGTGCAGGTAAATCACTGCTACACTTAGAAGGTATGACCGGAGCCTTTCATGGTGAGGAGGGAGGAAGTAAACAGAACAAGTATTTCATCTGTGATTGCAGGAGAAAGCGCATGGGGATTTGAGGAGATGTTGGGAATGCAGGAGGAGTGTCCCAGAGGGAAAGTCCCTTCGAAATGCTGACAAGGTAGGGAAGGGGAAGGAAAGGGACGGTGTGCCTGCTGTGGCATCAATTGGAAATGACAGAAATGGTAGTTCACAATCCTTTGGATGTGGAGGCTGGTAGGGGCCCTCTGGTCCTTACTTATCATTCCATCAATGTCACGGGTGACAATGAGTGAGGGTAGCAGTGCAGGAGATGGATCAAACACAGCCAAGGGCTGTATCAACTATGTTAGTGGGGAATCCTTGGTTCAGGAAAAAGGTGGACATTTCTGAAGCCACCCTGCAGAAAACATGGTATCTTCAGAACAGATATGATGGCGATGGAGAACCTGGGAGAATGGAATGGAGCCTTTACAGGAAGTAGGTTGTGAGGATGTATAGTCAAGGTAATAGTGGGAGCCTGTGGGTTTCTAGTGGATATTGGTGGCCAGCCAAACCCCAGAAATGGAAACAGATTTCAAGGAAGGGAAGGGTAGAATCAGAGATGGACAAGGTAAAGATGAGAGCTGGGTGGAAACTAGGAGCAAAATAGATAAACTTTTCTAATTCCACGGAGAGGTAAGCAGTAGCAATGATGTCATTGACATACTGCTGTAAGAGTTGTGGTTGGGGGCCTGAGTAGGACTGGAACAAGGAAGGTTATACATACCCTACAAGGAGATAGGCATAACTTCAGTCCTACCTGCTACGTTTGATCAGAATACAGCAGGAGGACTTAAAGGACTAGCTTTTCTAAATGAGGACGAGCTCGACCAGGTGAAAGAGGTAGTAGTGGATGGGTACAGTTCAGTCCTTGTATCGAGGAAGAAATGGAGAGCTCTGAGGCCATGCCGATGGGACGTGGATTTGTATAGGCATTGCACATTCATGGTGAACAGGGAGCAACTGGACCTCGCAAACTAGAAATTCTGAAACTTACGTAAAGTGTCAAGTGAATCACAGATGTTGGTGAGGAGGGACTGGACTAGAGGAGAAATAAAAACATTGAGGTTGGAAGAAATAGGTTCTGAGGAAAGGTCACTCGATCTGAAACATTAACTCTGACTTCTCTCTATAGCTGCTGCCAGACTTGCTGAGCTTTTCCAACAATTTATATTTCTGTTGTTGATAATAAAACAAAACTGCTTTGGAGCGATATTTAATAAACTTTGCACCTCAGGTGGCAAAATGTCAAAGAATGCAGCAGGCAGAACTATTTTTGTCAGAAGAAAAATGTCTGAATGATAATGCAAAATAATGGTAGATTATGACAGATACAGACAAGTAAATGTTCAGGGAAATAGCAGGTGTAAAAAGGATACAGAGCATAAAGAACTTCATTATCTTAATATAGCCTCCAGCATAATATAAAGATGTGTCAACAAACTTCTTAAATGTGCTCACATTAATACTCTGATCATCCATTCTGGCACAAGGAAGGAATGGGGAGGATTGAATGAATCAATTATCAGGAGCAGAACATTTCACGACGTGATCAAAGCAGAATTAGCAACCGAGAGTAAAATGACTTAGCTGGGTGTGGGGTAGTGTAGGGCGGGGTGGGTGGGCCACAATTTCAGTGGGTTGTGAAAGCAGCTGTTCCTGAAAATGTGGTTAGAAAAAAGGGTGCTCAGGCCGAATGTCACACTGGCCCCAGGATCTGAAACCTCCCTCAGGAGCCCATGCCCCACAACCTGAGCTGCCTCTTGGCTATTGGAGTGTGCAAGGAAATATCTGGAAGTGTTATCACATACAACAAAACGGAGGTGGGTACTGCAGATGCTGGAGATTAGAGTCAAGATTAGAGTGATGCTGGAAAAGCACACCTTAGGAGTAGGAAAATTGACTTTTTGGGCAAAAGCCCTTTATCAGGGCTGATGAAGGGTTTTTGTCCGAAATGTTTTTTTATACAGGTCGCTGCTGCATAATATTCACCTTGACTCCTTTGTGCATGCCTAACCTTGGCCTACTTATTTACTGCTGGGTGGCAGGGATCTCAATATGGAGGGTTCTCTTTGCTGCAGTCCTCCCACTTTCCACAGGGGACCTGGAGTGGAGGGTATTGCACACGGGAGTCCCACATAACCACAGATTGTGGTGGTTCACAGACTCCCAAACAAGCTGTTTATTTTGCAGCATGGTGGAGTCTGTGGACCATGTATATTTGGGTTTGGGTGTTTGCACTCCATTTTTAGTCATTTGAAAAGTCTTTTATTGTGCTTTTGGTTGGACTTCAACCCAACCTTTGGACACCTGGTGTGAAGGGGTGTGGGTAGATCGCACGACCTCCTGGTGGGTCTGCTCCTGGACCTGGCCAAGCTGGCTATAAACAGGTCCAGGCAGTGGGCTATGGAAGGAGTCATCCCTGCCAACTGTCTGGCCCTCTTCTGCAGCTATGTTTGTGCACAGGTGTTGTTGGAGAGGAAGACACCATGTCCATTAATGCTCTCGACGCCTTTAGGGAGAGAGGTGAGCACCACGGGGATACAGTGCTTTATTTCCCCATCCATATCCATTTTTACTTCATCCTCTCCCTCATTTTAATAGTTTGCATTGCCTATAACAGGCTTTGCATTTACATTTTTAACTGGCGGCATGGGTGATTTCTGATGGTTTAAATCAGAGTGGTGCTGGAAAAGCACAGCAGGTCAGGCAGCATCTGAGGAGCAGGAAAATCGATGTTTCGGACAAAAACCCTTCATCAGCCCTGATAAAGGGCTTTTGCCCAAAAAGTCAATTTTCCTACTCCTGAGATGTGCTTTTCCAGCATCACTCTAATCTTGACTCTAATCTCCAGCATCTGCAGTACCCATCTCCGTTCTGTTGTATGTGATAACACTTCCAGATATTAAAAAAAGTGCAACAAGCATAAGGTGTAGCTCTCCAATATTTCAGATATCTACATATGGAGCTCTATATTGTTGATTAAAACAATCTTCAGGCTGATGCAGCCTCTTCCAATCACAGTGGGAAGAATGTAATGAAGTCTGCTGCATTTTATTTGCGTCAGATTTGCATCTTGACATATTGGACTGCCACAAGATGGTTTTCTCTGGAACATCTCTCTCTTTCTTCAAATAAAGAATGGTGTTTTTCCTTATTTTTCCCTCACTCATTTTCCTAACCATGCTGGCATTATGGTTTGGCGAAAACTTTCTGATCTCTAATCAGGTCATTTTTAAATGCTCTAATTTTGTAGGTGTCTGCTAAATAATATAAGTCACAGATTCATTTATCAATGTTCTCTCCTGGCTTTCACTTCCATTTATTAAATTTTGCTTCTTGATGATTACATTGTCTGAAAACTGAAGTTTGTCTCGGAAGTTCAATAATCGCATTGTAAATGGTTCTTTCATTCACTATTATCTTGCTAAAATGTCATCTTCAATGTTGCCAGTTGCACAGAATAGGTCACTGAGCTCAGCTTTATTTGATTTGCTGTTTGCCCTGAAGCACTCCCTTTTTAAGTCAATTGTCTGTACCACTTCTGCTATTTCTCAGCTATCCGTGATTGTTCCACATACTCAAAATATTGTTAAGTCTGTGCCAGGGCTTACTCTCATTGGAGATTGCTTCCCACCTTTGGTCTTGTCATTGTTCGCTACATTGTCAGAAACTTCTCAGCCACTGGACTGCTCAGTAAGACTTTCCCACTTCTCCATCCTGATGGAGTTGCCTTCAAGCCTTGACAGACTATGATAAAGTGCCACAAAATAACTATTTCAGCAAAGTTTAAAAAAAATTGGAATAAAAACGGAAGTAACAGATAGGACATGCAGCTGGCTAAGTGACAAGGAACAGAAGAGAGAGCGGAATGGTTGTTTATCAGACTGGATACAAATAATAATCCTAGTATTGACCTTCCAGTAGTGTTCTCCAAAAGGAAAATACTAGGACTTTTATTTCTCCTCCTCATATCTACTAATGACTGAGACTTAAATCATACAGGGCACAATTTCAAAATTCACTGATGATATAAAACTTGGAAACATTGTTAACTGTGGCAGAGGGTAATGATAGACATCCAGAGGACATAGGCTGGTGGAATAGATGGATGGGAGACTAAATTTAACAGACAGAGATTTGAACTGACACATTTCCTCATTTTTCTTACAGTCGTAATCTAAAATAAGAAGCACAACTTTTACAGAAAGAGTGATTTCATGGTGTACCATGACGGGGCAGATTGACAAAGTGTTTTTTCAGAAAAGTACAGGATCCAGAACTTTTGGATTAGAAGCCTGGATAACAAAAGCAAGAAAATCTTTTTTAAAAAAAAGATTTGTTCATAAAATGCAATGACACTGGCTAATTATTTATTAACCACCCTTAACTGCAAAGATGGCTGTTAAAAGTCAACCAAGTTTCTGTGGGTCATGTACAGGGAAAGACGGCTGATTTCTCTGAAAAACATTAGTGCACCAGACAGATACTTTTATGATAATTGCTGCTATTAGATTAGCTTTTTATTGCAGATCTTTTTTGACCGACTGAATTCAAAGTTTCACAATCTACCATGTTGAGTTATGAACCCATGTCCTCAGAACATTAGTCAAAATGTCTTGATTATTGACATTACCATTACACTACTGTCTCCCCCAGGAGACTTTATAAAATGTTAATTTAGCCTCAACTGAAATTGTGTATCTAAATTCTGATACTATACCTTAGAAAGGGTGTGAAAGCTTCAGGAAATGCAGAGAATATTCATGAAAGCGATCCCAATGAAAGAGGGACTTCAGTGGTATGGTTCGCATGGAGAAGCTGGGATTGTTCTCCTCAGAGACATTGAAAGGAAGTTTGATAGAGGCATTCTATATCATGAAGGGTCTGGACAGAGTGGATGGCGGGACTATCTTATGTTGAAAGATTGGAGCGACTGGGCTTGTATACCCTTGAGTTTAGAAGACTGAGAGGGGATCTGATTGAGACATATAAGATTATTAAAGGATTGGACACTCTGAAGACAGGAAACATGTTTCCGCTGATAGATGAATCATGAACCAGAGGACACAGCTTAAAAATAAGGGGTAGGCCATTTAGGACAGAGATGAGGAGAAACTTCTTCACCCAGAGAGTGGTGGCTGTGTGGAATGCTCTGCCCCAGAAGGCAGTGAAGGCCCAGTCTCTGGATTCGTTTAAGAAAGAGTTGGATAGAGCTCTCAAGGATAGTGGAATCAAGGGTTATGGAGATAAGGCAGGAACAGGATACTGATTGAGGATGATCAGCCATGATCATAATGAATGGTGGTGCAGGCTCGAAGGGCAGAATGGCCTAGTCCTGCATCTATTGTCTATTGGATGGAGAGAAACTGTTCAAACTGCCTGAAGGGTTGATGACCAGGGGACATCCATTTCGGGTAATTAGTAAAAGGACCAATTGATGCATGTGTTCTTTCATATCACAAGTGGTTAGTATCTGGAGTGTACGGCTCAAGAGGATGTGAGAAGCAGAATATATTCTGGTTTTTAGAAGAAAACTCAGTTAAACAACTTAAGGGAAATGATTTGCCAGGCTCTGCAAAAGAGGCACAGTGATTTTGTTGTAAAGTCCATAAGTCATATGGTAGTTATACCTTTAACTGTCTTATTTAAGACAAGGTAAATATAATCATTTGGATAGGAAGGGTGAAATGACCTACAGAATTTTGGTGGTGACAAGTCCATGTAATCTAGTTGATATTTGAGCAAATGCCCAAACTTATAGAAAATAACTTGCAAGTTTTAAAACCTGAATACAAAGGCAGGTAGTGGGTCTTGCTATTTATAAACTCAGACTCGGGTCATTTGGACAGTTTTTTTTGGGAAGATGGCCCACACCAGGTGCTGTTGTGTCTCACACAAGAAAGTAACCATTTTTGGATGACCTAAAGTGAAAGTTAGAATGGATCTGCTGTTCAAAAAAAAAAGGTTTGTGTAGAATTGAAGACTAGTGAGTTTCAAGAGATGGCCTTGATAATTGAAGTCCATTTAAATTGTGCTCAGATATCAATTACATGGACAGCCAAAACAGTGGAAGATTTACCCTGATGGGCCTGGGTGGAGCTAGGGACTTGATACAGAAAAAGACATTTCTGCTAATAGTGTGCTGTAATATATAAACATGGTGTCTAAGTTTCTGTTATTTTATGCAGTTAATAGAACAATCTTTTCTGTAGTTTAATGTACTTGTTGGCAATTATTACTTGATAAGCAATGTTAATTTTAGGTTGTTAATTAATATCTTGAATCTTGTTTGATGCTTTACATTAATCAGGAGTAAAGTTGTCAGCTCAACGAGCATCGTATGTTGTTCTTACCAAAGAACTGCTCAGACTCAAATGAGTAAGTTTAATGGTTAGACATCAGTTACTGCAAACTTTAAATTCCTCTAGTTTTCCCCAGCTAACTATACAAAGCCTGCAACTTTAATTCAGAGCTGCAAACATTTTCAGAGGGTTTCTGGCACTGGAAATTGCCCACTGCAGGTTTCAATCTCCCAAACTTTCTTGCAGAGTTCAGTTGTTTTGGGACTTCCACACAGTCCCAAGCAGAACGCCAGTCTATACTGCTGTAATAGCCATCCTCCCATCAGAAGAATTGGACAAAGACGTCATATTTTCTTGCCACTCTAATGCCCTGCAGATAAATGTAAACTGACTGCCCAAGAGATACTGCATTTTTTAATCTAAATGTGCATTCAAAGCCATCAAATAGGTGATGGGACAGGTAGTGGTGAGGAAGCACAGAGGCTGCAGCACAGAGGCTGCAGAAGGACTTGGTCAGGCTAGGAGATTGGGCAAAAGATATGACAGGTGGAATACAATATGAAAAAGTGTGAGGTTATGTACTTTGGTAGGTAGAATAAAGGTGTAGGCTATTTTCTAAATGGTGGAAGGCTTTGGAAATCTGAAGTACAAAGGGGACTTAGGAGTCCGGGTTCAGGATTCTCTTAAGGTTAATGTGCAGGTTCAGTTGGCATTCTGGAAGGCAAATTCAATGTTAGCATTCATTTTAAGAGGGCTAGAGTACAAGAGCAGGGACAGGGCTGTATAAGGCTCTGGTCAGACCGCATTTGGAATATTGTGTGCAGTTTTGAGCCCCATACCTAAGGAAGGATTTGCTGGCATGAGAGGGGGTTCAGAGGGGGTTTACAAGAGTGATCCCGTGGATGAAGGGCCCGTCATATAAGGAGCAGTTGAGGGTTCAGTCAGTAATCGGTTGAGTTTGGAAGGGTAGGGAAGGATGTCCCTGAAACTTTCAGAAAACTGAAAGGCCTGGATAGAATGGATATGGAGAAGATGTACGGATGACCCTTTAGAACAGAGATGAAAAGGTATTTCTTCAGCCAGAGGGTGGCGAATCTGTGGAATGCATTGCCACAGGAGACTGTGGAGACTAAGACATTGAATGACTTTGAGACAGGGATGGATAGGTTCTTGATTCGTAAGGTTAGGAGAAGGCAAGGGAATGGGGGTTGAGAAACATATCAGCTGTAATTGAATGGCAGAGCAGACTCGATGGGCAAACGGTCTAGTTTTTTTCCAATATCTTATAATCTAAATCAATGATAACAGGTAGCAAACAGTAAAGATAAATGAGACATAAATTGACATTCTGTATCTAATGAAGTTCTAAATAGGATAGGAGATTGGGTCTGGGTGGGTTATTCTTCAGAGTGTCAGTGTGGACTTGTTGGACCAAGGGGCCTGTTTCCACACTGTAGGGATTCTATGAAAGATTATGGGGCCTTATATTTATAATCTATATTACTGAGTTTGACATTACTCCGTCTCAGTTTTCTGACCACACTGAGTGAAGTAAGAATGCATGCTGTGAAAAAGACAACAAGATGTAGACAGGTTGAGTGAGAGGGCAACAGGTGGCAATAGGAGTATAATGTGGGGAGCTGTTAAATTATTCATTTTGGTGAAATGCAGAATTTGTTTTTTAAAACAAATGTGAGAAACTTGTGAACTCATTGCTTCCAAACCTTTCCCCCCATCATCTATTCTTAATATAAGACTTGATAATGTTTGTAATCCCTCAGGTGAGATCCAAAAGAGTTGAGGGGCAGAGATAAGAGACCTGTGGAAGGGTGTAAGTGGAACATCTTGACTGCAGGATGGAAACCTAAATGAGCTTGGTGAGTGAGCAGCTATGAGAGCAGCTGCCTATTAGTTCAAAATTACAGCTTTTCTAACTCACTTGGAGACCAACACAGCCATTGCTACCTCAAAGTTTGCAACTCCAAGAGTTAGGCTCATGACCCCACCTGGAGGACCTGAGCCCCACTTTGGGATTCCTGTAAGTGTATACATGTGGACTACATGCAGATGGAAAACCAACAAGACAGCATGGAAGCACAACAAGCAATTAAGGGAATGTCATCTTGGCCTTTTATGCAAGATTGAATTCCACATGAATCAGAAACATTTGCAACAATTGTACAGAGCTTTGGTGAGCGCACACCAGGAAAAAAGACAATGTTGTTGAGGAGACTAGCTGTTGAGGTACAGGCTACTAGACTAGATGGGATTGAGGTTCATAAGGAGGAGGTGTTAGCAATTCTGGAAAGTGTAAAAATAAGTAAGTCCCCTGGGCCCGATGGGATTTATCCTAAGAAGCTAGGGAGGGGATTGCAGAGCCTTTGGCTTGGATCTTTATGTTGTCGTTGTCTACAGGAATAGTGACAGCATGGTTGCTCAGTGGTTAGCACTGCTGCCTCACAGCGCCAGGGACCTGGGTTTGAACCCACCCTTGGGCGACGATGCAAACTCTATACAGACAGCCACCCCATGTCTGTGTGGGTTTCCTCCAGGTGCTCAAATTTCCTCCCACTGTCCAAAGATGTGCAGGTTAGGTGGACTGGCCATGCTAAATTGCCAATAATGTTCATGGATATGCAAGCTTGGTCAGTTAGCCATGGGAAATGCAGGATTACTGAGGTAAAATAGGGGAAATGGTCTTCAGAGTTGGTGTGGAGCCAATGAGCTGAATGGCCTATTTCCACACTGAAGAGGTTAATCTTGCTTTAGTTATTGCTCTTTACTGTTTCTGGAACATTATCTCATATGCAGTGTTTTTTACTCATTGAACGCTAGCTTCATTGCCTACTCAGTAAACAGATGGCCTGGCTTCTAAATAGCTATGTCTTATTTTTTGCAAATGTTTTAAGTTTTCCAGAACAATGAATTTGTATGATGCAGCTATATATAGGACGGCAATGCTGGAAAAGCCTTTAGTATTATTTTATGAAGCACTGCTGCATCTGTAAGAGTTCCATTTTATTGTTTTGTTGCATTTATGACCAGGAATTTCAGGTAGTCATAAATCGAGCTCCATGAACCTATACTGTTGTAGATTATTTGCAATGTTACCTAATTGATCACCTCCACTAATGTTTCTGTATTTTTTATTGGTACTGTACTGGTTAAAAGTCACACAATACCAGATTATAGTCCAACAGGTTTAATTGGAAGCACACTAGCTTTCGGAGCGATGCTCCTTCATCAGGTGAATCACCTGATGAAGGAGCGTCGCTCCGAAAGCTAGTGTGCTTCCAATTAAACCTGTTGGACTATAACCTGGTGTTGTGTGATTTTTAACTTTGTACACCCCAGTCCAACACCGGCATCTCCAAAGCCTGTACTAGCATAGCATCAACTGTAGTTTGCACAAGATTTCCAAAACCCCAACATTTATCTCTGGGATGTTTGACTATAGGAAGAGAAACAAAAGAAATGTGTATTTTCTTTTTACTATATCTTTAAAATGAAAAGGATCACCAACTACCATGTATGCTGTCAAAGTAAGACGTTGAAAGCATGGATAAATTTGCAAAGAATTGCTATGATATGCGTACACTGTTAACGCAAGTTTTCAGAATTGACACTAAAACATTGGCATACAGGTGGTAAGGCAATTTATAAAGGCAGTGGGCAAATGAAAAAAGTTCTTGAATAATGGAACTTTCATGAATGTACTCTGTCTGGATGAAATCTGTGTATTGTTGATGCATGTTCCATTGATTTTTTTTTCCAAATGACTTAAGTGGAGCTTAGTCAGACGCTGTTTCGATAACTTTTTGTTTTGTCAAGTAAGTGGAGATTTTCCACAATTGATGGCAATACTCAGTATGAGGTGAGCACTCACTTTTTCTTTAACCTTACTCCTGTGCAAGGTCTTTCTTCAGGGATTACTGATAATGCCATATCCAAGCAAATTGCCCAATTTTTCAAGGATTATCCCTATAGCTAGCCCAGAAGTTTTGACTGAAGATTTTTTTTTCACTATATTTGAGTAATGGTTGAAAGGAAAGTCAATTTTGCAACCTTTAGAATTCTACTACTCTTCACTGAAATGTGACTCCATTACAATATAGTTTGTGTTTTGTCCTCTCAGTTTCCAATTTCAAATGTGAGCACCCAGAGGAAGCCCGCACAGACACAGGGTGACTGTCAGTATAGAGTGTGTAAAGTCGCCTCAGGGTGGAATTGAATCCAGGTCCCCAAGAGCTCTGAGGGAGCACTGCTAACCACTGAGTCACCACACTACCCTGTGGAACTATAAAGATAAAATGTTATAACAACTAAATGATCAAATAATTAAAATATTTGTTTTAAATGACAAGAAATCTAGCAAAACAAGTAAATTAGCAGTACAGAGAAATGGAAGGTGTTGCAATATGAAATTAGATAATCTCAATTACTTATAAGTGTGCAAATACAGAAAAGTTTGATGCTTATTTGTTCCAGTTACAAATTCTTAATTTCAGTTGAGAGTTGTTCCTGTAGTGTGATTGATGGGAACTAAGGTATATTTTAAGTACCAGTCTCAACCTAATTTTCATGATATACAAAGTGAAGCCGATACTTAGTTACTTACTAGTCTGTTCTTTCAGCAGTAATGAGGTCAGTAGTGAAATTGTACAGTTTGATTGCACTTCCAAACATCTGCTTCATGATTCCTATTTTTTAAAAATGCCATGTCAGCAAGGGAAGTGTCTCTTTCCCCGTAACAGGGCTCTGAAGATCTATTAAAGTCTATTTTAAAGCTTTGTACCCAGTTGAACATGTACCTAGTAAATAATTACCATTCATAAATGACTGAGCACCACTCGATTTCAGTATATTCAAGAAGTGGTTCCAGCTCATTCCCTTCAATAGAAAAGAAGTATAACTGCTCCAGGTTGCCTTGGTAACAAGAGACCAAAATTCCTCAAAAGAATTGGGAAATTCAATGCAATAATATAGTTATAGTCATCGAATCAGAACCATACAGCACAGAAACAGACTCTTGAATCTAACCAGTCCACACCGACCATAATCCCAAACTAAACTAGCCCCATCTGCCTGCGCTTAGCCCATATCCCTCCAAGCATTTCTTATTCATTTGCTCATCCAAATGTCTTTTGTGACTGTACCCACACCCACAACTTTTTCTGGAAGTTCATTCCACACATGAACCACTGTGTAAAAAAATTAGCCCTCCTGTCTTTTTACATCTTTCTCCTCTGACCTTAAAAATATGCCCCCGAGTCTTGAAATCTGCCACTCTACAGAAAATACACCTGCCATTCACTTTATTTATACCCTTCATGATTTCATAACTCTCTATAAAGGTCACTCCTCAACATCCTACTCTCCACTGAAAAAAGTCCCAGCCTCTCTGTAAAACTCAAACCTTCTGTTCCTGGAACATCCTGGTAAACCTATTCCAAATCCTCTCCAGGTTAATAGTCTCCTTGCTATAATAGGACAACCAGAACTGGATACAGTACTCAATGATCTCACTCCAGGTCAAATCAGAAGTACCAAAGAGAGAATTCAATTACGTAATGGTATACCTGAAATATTTGAAATTTATTTAGACTGCAGCACGTTCCTAGAAATCTCTTTGTAAGAACTCTAACACTATGTATTGAATTTATAACCCAATGCATCCTGACCTCAATAACTTTAATACGATCTGCTGTTCCATTTCCAAAGGGCTTCTCAAACCGCAGATCATTATTGTAAATTGGGGTAAGAAAAACATTACTTCTAAACCCTTGTCTTTAAGCTTGCCCAGAACTAATTACTGTATTCCAATGTAGTAATTAGATCCCTTGGCAACAGTTGTGATCAATCATTAGAAACGCCAATATACAAATTTCCAATGATAACAATGTTTAAGTATTAAGCAATCATAACCATGTCTCTACATTTTCAGCAGATAAAACATCTGGATTAAATAAATAAATGAATTAGTTCAAATGTAACCAATAACTGTGTTCCAAACGGACACATTAATTATTAGGTCAATGATAACTCTCTCTCCACAGATGGTGCGATACCTGTTGAGTTTATCCAGTAGCTCCCATTTGTATTTCACACTCCCACATCTGCAGTATTTTGCTTTTATTTAATTAACTGAATTCTAAAAACATTCACTGTAATAGTCTGTCATCTGTGGCAGAAAATAACATATTACCTATGTGTTCTGAGCAAGAAGGAGAGGTGATGCTGAAAACTTTAAAGTATTTATTAACTGAGACACAATCAGACAATTAGAACAGAAAACAGTGATAGGCTTCCTGAAGCAAATAGTTCATCACTTGATTCTCTAAAGCCTCTCTACCACCTATGAGCTACAAATCCAGAGTGTGACAGACGAATCTCCTTTTGCTTGGGTGGATACAGTTCAACAATATTTGAGAAGCTCAATACCATCCACGCAGGACAAAATCATCATCTAACCAGCTTTCCACTCACTTCTCTCCAGCACACACACTGCAAATGGTACACACTGCAATCAATGCACAAAGCAAGAATTCACTACAGCTCCTTCACAGCATTTACTGTATCTGTGACCCAGAGATTGAAAGCAGCAGATGCAAGGGGGCAGCGCCATGTAACACACCACCCTGGACATTAATCATCATTTCATCATTGTGAAAGCACCTTCATCATACGGACTGCAGAAATTCACTCAACAGACCCAGCACCTTCTCATCAGGGCTGGACAATTGATACTGGCCTAGCCAGTACCCCCCACATCCGAAGAATGAAAAAAAACAAAGCACTGTGCAAAATAACTTCAACGTGAATACGCAGTGGACATTAACTAAAAGCGAAAACAATCACCGCTCTCAGTACAATACCTCAACCATTTCACACGGTGTGTGCTAATGGAATGAATGACAGAACATTAGGATCGTCTTCCGATAAATTTGCAAAGAAAATGCAACATTTCCATTATCCAGTGATAATCTGACCGTGCAGATCTAAAAATGCATGTTTAGGACACGTGGTTATATTCCCACAAAGTGTCATATTAATAGCGCGGACCGGGGTACTTTAATCATTGATCAATAGGTTCGCATTGTGCCCTAACAATATACATACTGGAGAAAGAATCACACGGTGCAAACTCCCAAAACTTAACAGGAGACCAGATCTAAACAAATAACGCCTGGCGTTCTGGAACACATCAGAAAGGAAAAACAAACCCCTGATTTCATGGTTTGTCTCTCAATTTCCGCCTACACATCCACAGAGCAATCGATTATAACAATGCAGACACCGCAATAAAAGCTACTGTCCAACTCGGGGATTCCTTTGATGCTGATGGTCCTGACTGACTCATTCGGAGACCAATAAAGAGGGAGCAGCACACACACAACTTGAGGGAGCGCGAAACTGCCCGGAGATTGGATCAGGAAAACTCACTGACCTAACTCTTCACATTCCTCCTCTAGAGCAGAGTCGTCGTTTAGGAATAGGGGCGGGGGTCCTAAGGGAAGGGATTAAACGCAAATAGGCAGAAAATAACTTCAATTTACCGCTTGTTTTAAAATGCCGTATCTCTAAAACACACAGTAAACCTAAGGAAGGTTATGCTAACTAGGTAAGGAACGACGCCAAATCAAAATTGGTGATAAAATAAGTTTGGTTTTGGACAGAAACACCGTCTCGCTCTTTAGGTAAAAGATTATCTTTTTCATTGTTAACAGGTTCCGAAACTACCCAAGAGACAATCCCCAGGCGATTGAGTTGGAGACTGCTGTTCGCGGTTCCCTCTTGTTTTGGGTCTCCCCTGTGCAATCGGAATCCGAGCGGGTTATTGTATCGGGAACCTGAGGTGGCTTACATCAGAGATCCGGAGAAGGTACTAAAGTTAGTTGCATTCCCTTCACTAGCTAATAGGTCCCCCCATCGTCTTAGAGAAATTGTTTCAAGTTGCATGATCTTAACGCTTCTAGGTGCAAAACAAGTCGATGAATTTTCGACAGTAGTTAACTTGATAATATAAGACATCAAATCTTAAACAGTGATTGTGATACTGCCACCCAATGCAAAACACCGCTTCCAACAAATGCATTCTTTAAATAATGCCTATCTTGGTTTCTATGCGTGTGAAACTGCATTTATAGCCATATTTGTACCATCTTCATTCTTGAAAAATAAAACTTAAGACCACCTGCAGCATTCTTTACACAAACTGACGGGAACAGCCGCCCCGTTGTAGTATTTCACAGTTGCACACATACCTGCAGGAGACGGTAATCTCCACTTTAGTGGCCGGGATGCTTCCTTGGATAGGGTCGAATTCGCTCACAGAAGCCATATCATCGAATTTGTCCATCGCGTCTTCCATCGGCATCCAGTAATTCCAGGCTGGTTCTCTCAGCATCAACGTCACACCACAACAAAGCCAAGGGACGGCAATTAAAGGTTGCCTGCCTTACTGGAGAGAGAGAGAAAATATATATCAGGAATCGGAGTTCGGGCTAACCACAGCAGACTTTGCCTGCGATACTGAACGCTGCTGCACTCAAATTATTCAGCGCGACCTTTTTTTTTCCTTCCCCTCTTGGTCTAATTGCAGAGATCAGACGCTGCTTTAATTACAGTTTACGGACTGAAATGATATGCTCCACCCTCTGGTCTAAAGATAACTTACATTGCTTATCACTGTCAGTTTTCAGGAAAGTACTGGAAACCGACTATTGAGGCATTCTTAATGGCATGGCACAAACATTGTTTTCTCGCAAGATTGACTGTCACACTTTAAAACGGTGCTTCAGTCATGAATATGTGCGTTGTCTCTCTGACTCATTAATAATGAACAGTATTTGCAAATAACAGAATCGCAAAAATGGTAACGACACCTTATTAGTCGTGTGCATCAAAACTGAAACAAAGCTCTTGTGATGTTCGAACTACAGTGTTGACCAGGATTTCCCCGTGTGACACATAACTCTCACAATAACTGCACATACGTTCTGGTCAACATGCTATTTCCGTCCAGTTTCCCGGGTTCTGTATGGAACGGGAAACTTGGCCAAATGACCGAATTATTTAGCTGCTTCGCCAGCTCCAATGTAAAGGATTCTACTTCCATTCTAAATTGTTCGCATCTCGATTCAATTTGTGCAAATGAATTTCAGTTCTAGAATAGCACCCACGGGTCCCCCACCGATAAAGCTGCCCATCCACGTTTTCACCGTTTTAAATGTGTGCTGTGGCCGGCGCTAACGTGTACAATTCCATAATAACTGTGGCCCTCAAAACAGAAAGACAAATTTTGACTCGTGATTCTTCCGCGCCCCCTAAAGGGCAAACTTTGAGGAACAAGAATTGAGGGATTTCACAATAACTAGTAGATATTTGAAGGAATCTTTCATGCCACACTTTATTCAGAATGGATTAAAATCAACTCCAGTAAAATAAGATAGGATTTTAGCTGCATGGTATGAAATGTTGAGGCACAGCCACTACAGCTATCTGCATAAAGGCGCTGGTAACCTAACTGCGAGCAATGTGAAGCAACTTATCCCACTTCCAGCTGCTTTACCACTTTTTTAACTGAAGTAATCGACAAGAATTAGCATCAATGTCCGCATCCAGTAAACAAGCCTTGCTTTATATTTCGACATGTTTGTGTATTTGAGCAGAGCAGTTCTAGTGTGCAGTAGAAATTGCGTTTCACATTTAAAATCTGCATCTTTCTGCAGTATGAAGAGAAACGTTCAATTGCAGAACTATTTAATTAAACCGTATGTCCTGCAACGTCCCAAATGTATTACCCCCAATCCTCCTTTATAGCCATATTGCAGCTTAATTAAACGGTTGTGGGGTCAAATTCCTGACACTGGAACACAATCCAGGTCAAGTTTCAGTGTAGCATTAAGGGGATACTGAAGTGTCAGAAATATTAAAGCTATTCTCCCACCACCTAAATTCCAATACACTATTTTTAAGAATAACGCTGAAGTTTTTCTCTAACACCCTGCCAACAAATCTCCCTGCTCGCATCACTGACTGATTTTATAAAAGGGCTGGGAAATATGTAGTTGTGTTCTCATCAGAGATTTTGAAGTGTTTTGCGGCAAATTTCCAAATTTCATACCTGATCCAATGTCATAAATGAGGCAACGAACTGGCTCCACATCGGTGAGTCACCGCCCATTTTAATTCCCCTTCCCACTCCCTTTCTGACATGACCATTCTTGGCCTCTTCCATTACTACAGCAAATCAGGCCGCAAATTGGAGAACAACACCTCATCTTCTGCCTGGCATCCTCCAGCCCGGAGCACACATCATTTAAAATAACTTCCCTTCCCATCACCCTCCCATTCCTTTGATGGACCCTTCCTTCCAGCTACCAACCGGATTCATTCCTCCCATTGACCAACCAGTTTGTACCCTCTACCTGTGTTCATCTATCCCTACCTCACCATCCTGCCCTCTCCCAATCCATTCTCCCCCATCCCCCTTTTATCTGCAGCTTCCCTTACACCCACCCTCAGTCCTGAAGAAGGACTACACCTGAAACGTTGACTTCTCCACCTCCTGATGCTGCCTGGCTTGCTGTGTTTTTCCAGCCTCCTGCTTGTCTACCTTGGATTGCAGCATCTGCATTTTTTTTTGTCATTAACTGGCACACAGCAAACTCCCACCAATGCGGTGTGATAATGACTAGGCAGTCTATTTTAGTGATGTCAACAGAAGGATTACCCAAAGTAATAGCGATAACTCCTCTGACCTTCTCATTAATAGGGCATTACTATCTTTTACACCCAGTGGAACAGGTATCTCCACCAGACAGTGGCAGTTTCCATGATGCTGAATTCCATCAGTATTGCACCAGTGTCATCTTCATTTTTGTGCTCAAATGCTGGAGTGACTCAGAAGAGAAAATGCTACCAATATCTGGTCACTGCTTGTGGGAGCTTACTGTTCCCAAACCACCTGCTCAACTCATATATCACAACAGTAACTACACTTGAAATACTTTGTAGGAGTAAATTACTGCAGATGTTGGAATCTGTACTGAAAACAACAAATGCTAGAGATCACAGCGGGTCAGGCAGCATCCATGGAGAGAGAGCAAGCTAATGTTTCAAGTCTAGTTTATCGATTGTGAATTGCACCGGGAAGGCCTGAAAGACACTATAAAAATGCAAGTTATTTCTCTCTATAGAAGAGCCACTAGTTTTACTGTCTCCTAAATAACATGGCTGATCATTCAAAATTTCAAAGTTGTTCACATGCTGCTCTAAAATGCTATTGACTATCCTGAATTATAGTCTTGGTTGTCTATTGTTGTTGCCAAAACTTGATTTTTGAACTATATTGTTTTAAGATAAATGTTACAATGAATAAAATCCACAGGGAAGACAATTGTTGTCATGTGTGTGGTCTCAAATGCAGTGGCTAAAATAATTCCATGATATTCAGATGCTTAAATAATTTCCACAAAAAAGTGAATAAGTTAGGTAATATAATAAAATATAGAAAAACAAACCTTTCACCAATTGGGTTTGCTGATACTGATCATAGAATATTTGAATCTCAACTGAACGCAACTGTGATATGGAAAAAATTCATTCATTAATTCGATATATTTTCATTAGATATTTTCACATTCTGCTTGATTTTTGCTTGCAAAATGATCAAAAATGCCAGAGTTATTCAGTAAATCCTATAAAAACCAAGAGACTGCAGTAACTTTTCCCTTACAAATCACAAGCAGAATAGTTGGGGAGCGAAACATGGACACAAATTGCATTTACAATGAGTAGCATTTATCTGCATGTCCGAGTAATATCTTTAGAAAGTTCTAGCTCATCTGGAACATCAAGATATGTTTCACAAGTTAATTATGGATGTAAAAAGATTCTTCCTCTAGATCTTTAAAATTATAAAGGTGTGATGGACTCCTCGTGCCAATGGTATAGATTGACAGCTATTGTGGTAAACACAAATCCAATTTATATTTCAAACCTTGATCACAATATGAATGGACAACATTTATCGCTTTCCAAACTTTTTTTTTGAAAAGTACTTCATATGTGCTACTATTGAGACAATTTATCAGAAATAATCAAAAGATAAGTTTAAATAGTTATTATTATAGTGAAAGGTAATTTATGTTCTCATAGCAACAGGAACAAGAAGCTCAAAGTGATTAAAACAATGACATTTTGGCACATTTTTTAGAGTTTTGACTGTAATCCTAAATTCATTATTAACTATTGAGCATGGTATTACAGTGTGAAACTACAAAATTCCATTAGGCAGCCTGGTCACCTTTATTTATTTAGCAGCTTCTGTCAATTCTGCCAAATCTTGCTGGGAAACATGATTGAAAAAAACCCTTGGAATTTTCAAGACCATTCTATTTTTTCACAGTAGCCAGGCTATATAGTTTTCTTGTCAAGGAGCTGCTTAGATTTATGATTTTGTAGGACATGTTATGTTCTGAATTTAAGTAATTTTTAGATGTTGCAAGACCTGTGCTATTTGAACTATTACACTGGTACAGATCTGTAGTGTATTGTTGGAGAGCCCTCTAATGGTCAAAGTCAAAATAACCACTTTGAGTAACAAGTACTTTACTGTGAATAAACACCAAATATTTAATTTCAAACAGATTAGCATCTTATTACTATTAAAGGTAAATCAGCAATGGGGAAAGGGGCAGAGGGTAAGTGTGGAGGTGTGTTTTTTCTGACTGGATGTCTGTGACTACTGGTATTCCACAAGGATCAGTACTGGGACCTCTGTTGTTAGTAACACATTTAAATGATTTGGATGAAAGTGAAGGTAGTCGGATTAGTAAGTTTGCAGAATGCATGAAAATTGGATAGTGAAGAATGTTGTCAAAGATTACTGCAGGATCTCGATCAGTTGGAAATTTGAGCAGAAAAATGGCAGATGGAGTTTAATCTGGGAAAAATGTGAGGTACTGCATTTTGGGAGGTTAAAGGCAAGAGGAAGGTGTACAGTAAATGGCAGGATACTTAGGAGCACAGAGGGATTTGGGGTGCCAGTCAATAACTCCCTAAAAGTGGTAACACAAGTAGACAGGTTGGCAAAGAAAGTTTATGACATGTTTGTCTTCATCAGTCGGGCACTGAGTGCAAAAGTTGGCAAGTCATGCTGCAGCTGTATAAACTCTTACCTAGGCCATGTTTGGAGTATTGGCAGTTCTGGTCATCACACTGTAGGAAGGATATGGAGGCTTTGGAGAGGGTGCAGAACAAGTTTATTGAATACTGCCTGGATTGAACTACATTAGCTATAAGGAGAGGTTGGATAAACTTGGATTGTTTTCACTGCAGTATCAGTGGCTGAGGGGCAAAGTATATAAAGGTACGAGGGCATGGCATAGTCTTTTTCCCAGAGTGGAAATCTGAAATACTAGGAGCTTAAGTTTAAGATGAAAGGATCTAGGATCAGAGGGAATAGTTTCAGAATAAACAGGCACCAATGGTAGCAACGTTTAAGAGGCTTTTAGACAGACACATGAACAGGCAGGTAGGATTAATTTAGAATAGGATCATAGTCTGCACAAACAAGATGGGCTGAATGAATACTACAAGATACAGACCCTGTATTAAGCTGTTCTATGTTCTATAGTTCAGAATGCCTAATACATTCATTTCTATTAATTTAACAGGTACTTAAGCATTAAAATGTTCAAACCTACACCCATTGAGGTTGCCTGTAATCAGAATTTTGCTTTAAATTGCAGCTGAATCCCTTACCCTAGAACACAGAGTTTCCTATATTTTTATCCTATAAAATATAGATTCAACAGGATTATCCCTGATACAGAGGGATTGTCTTATTTAAGAATGAGGTGAGGAGGAATCACTTCAGTTTTGAGTCTTTGGAACCCCTTGCCACAGAGAACTGTGGGGGCAGGGTCTTTTTTCTCTTTAAGTCTGAGATAGATGGAATCTTGATCAGTATGGAATTAATGATAATGGGGAAAGGCAGGAATGTGAAGGGTGTTGGACCATCCATGAGGCAATTGAATGGTGGAGCAGGCTTGAGAGACTGAATGGTTTCCTCCTGTTCCTCTTTCTTATGGTCTTATAACTTCTCTCAAGTACAGCAAGATACAGTTCATTATTCCAGAATGCACAAAACCTGACTGTGTCAAAACATTACAACCACAAACTGAAACTTTTTCTATCTTGTTATGGGGCTCAGTCTCAAAATAATAGCAATAAGACTGCTCAGAACAGTTTTAGTTTTGATCCCGAAATCAAAATTTTAACTTGTGTTAGCAATAATGGTCCTGAAAATGGCTTGAGTTTCTTTGGAGAAAGTGAAGTCTGCAGATGCTGGAGATCAAAGTCGAGAGTGTGTTGCTGGAAAAGCACAGATGATCAGGCAGCATCCGAGGAGCAGGAGAATCAGCATTTCGGGCTGGAGCCCATCATCAGGAATGGGGCTGGGAGCCTTGGGGGTGGAGAGATAAGTTTCTTTGGGTCTACGAACTAAAAGAAACTCGTCCAAAAGTGTATGTTAAAAAAATTAGTTGTTTTTTTCTGAAAATCTGTTTGCATAAAACAGCAAATTTAAGGAAAACACACAGCATTTCAGAGAAATTAATGGTTGTGGTTTGATGACAAGTCCTGCCAGTTAATATTTTAATTTCTCTCTTCAATGTAATGATAAATCCAATTTCTATCACTTTGATCAGTAAGATAATCATTTTCTTTCCAAAAAGACCTGATTAACTTATTTGTTTGTCTCCAATGCCTCATGTAACATGTTGTTTTCTTCATTACAGCACCAATGGAAATGGAAATGCAACTTTCCCCAGATATTGCCACAATATTTCTAAATATTAAGTCAACCATTGACTCAAAGGAATACAATGAGACTGGGAAAGGCCAGGAAACTTGTTTTTTATAACATATGTGCTGTGTCAATTAGCTGCCAGTGAAAATCTGTAACAGATTCTACTCACAGCTTTCACTAGTATTCAGAAAATACATTGAATTCATTACCCTAAAGAAATCTTGTTACACAAAGGAGGACAACTTTTAAGTGCAGCTGTTCACTTTGGCTTTAAGTACAAGTGTCAGAAACCAGCAGTCAAACAATATTCATCTACGATCCTTCAGCCTATCACATTATTCTGCAAGACAATTTACCAAAATTGCATCACAGAGATGTGGTTACAGGGGGGGTCAGGACTGGCAGTTAAACATCCAAGGATTTTCAACTTATCGAAAAGACAGGCAGGTGGGCAGAGGGGGTGGGGTTGCCTTGTTAGTTAAGAACAAAATTAAATCTATGGCACTGAATGACATAGCGTCATGGGTGGATTTGAGGAACCACAAAGGCAAAAAAACCATAATGGGAGTTATGTACAGACCTCCTAACAGTGGTCAGGACCAGGGGCACAACATGTACCGGGAAATAGAGAAGGCATGTCAGAAAGGCAAGGTCACGGTGATCATGGGAGACTTCAATATGCAGGTGGACTGGGTAAATAATGTTGCCAGTGGATCCAAAGAAAGGGAATTCATGGAATGCTTACAGGATGTTTTTTTGGAACAGCTTGTCATGGAGCCCACAAGGGAGCAGGCTATTCTGGACCTAGTGCTATGTAATGAACCAGACTTTATAAAAGATCTTAAAGTAAGGGAACACTTAGGAAGCAGCGATCATATATGGTAGAGTTCAGTCTGCAGTTTGAAAGAGAGAAGACAAAATCGGATGTAATGGTGTTACAGTTAAATAAAGGTAATTATGAGGGCATGAGAGAGGAACTGACGAAAATAGACTGGAAGCAGAGCCTAGCAGGGAAGACAGTAGAGCAAAAATGGCAGGAGTTTGTGGGTATAATTGAGGACACTGTACAGAGGTTCATCCCCAAGAAAATAAATATTATCCGGGGAGGGATTAGACAGCCATGGCTGACAAAGGAAATCAGGAAATGTATTAAAGAAAAAGAGAGATCCTATAAAGTGGCCTAGTGCAGTGGGAAATCAGAAGATTGGGAAGACTACAAAAACAAACAGAGCTTAACAAAGAGAGAAATAAGGAGGGAGAGGATCAAATATGAAGGTAGGCTAGCCAGTAATATTAGAAATGATAGTAAAAATTTCTTTCAATACATAAGAAACAAACGACAGGCAAGCGTAGACATTGGGCCACTTCAAACTGATGCTGGAAGCCTAGTGATGGGAGATAAGGAAATTGCAGGAGAACTTAACAAGTACTTTGCGTCAGTCTTCACAGTGGAAGACGTGAGTAATATCCCAATAATTAAAGGGAGTCGGGGGCTGAGTTGAGTATGGTTGCCATCACAAAAGAGAAAGTGCTAGAAAAGCTAAAAAGTCTTAAAATTGATAAATCTCCTGGCCCCGATGCGATACATCCTAGAGTTCTGAGGGAGGTGGCTGAGGAAATAGCGGAGGCATTGGTTGAGATCTTTCAAAAGTCACTGGAGTCAGGGAAAGTCCCGGATGATTGGAAGATCACTGTTGTAACCCCCTTGTTCAAGAAAGGATCAAGACAAAAGATGGAAAATTATAGGCCAATTAGCCTAACCTCGGTTGTTGGTAAAATTCTAGAATCCATCATTAAGGATGAGGTTTCTAAATTCTTGGGAAGAGCAGAGTCGGATTAGAACAAGTCAATATGGATTTAGTAAGGGGAGGTCGTGCCTGACAAGCCTGTTGGAATTCTTTGAAGAGGTGACAAGTAGGTTAGACCAGTGAAACCCAGTGAATGTGGTCTATCTAGACTTCCAAAAGGCCTTTGATAAGGTGCCACACGGGAGGCTGCTGAGCAAGGTGAGGGCCCATGGTGTTCGAGGTGAGCTACTGGTATGGATTGAGGATTGGCTGTTTGACAGAAGGCAGAGAGTTGGGATAAAAGGTTCTTTTTTGGAATGACAGCCGGTGACAAGTGGTGTCCCACAGGGTTCAGTTTTGGGGCCGCAGCTGTTCACATTATATATTAATGATCTGGATGAAGGGACTGGGGGCATTCTAGTGAAGTTTGCTGATGATACAAAGTTAGATGGACAGGCAGGTAGTACTGAGGAAGTGGGAAGGCTGCAGAAGGATCTAGACAGTTTGGGAGAGTGGTCCAGAAAATGGCTGATGGGATTCAATGTGAGCAAATGCGAGGTCTTGCACTTTGGAAAAAAGAATACAAGCATGGACTACTTTCTAAACGGTGAGAAAATTCATAAAGCCAAAGTACAGAGGGATCTGGGAGTGCTAGTCGAGGATTCTCTAAAGGTAAACATGCAGGTTGAGTCCGTGATTAAGAAAGCGAATGCAATGTTGTCATTTATCTCAAAAGGGTTGGAATATAAAAGCACTGTTGTGCTACTGAGACTTTATAAAGCTCTAGTTAGGCCCCATTTGGAGTACTGTGTCCAGTTTTGGTCCCCACACCTCAAGAAGGACATACTGGCACTGGAGCGTGTCCAGCGGAAATTCACACAGATGATCCCTGGAATGGTAGGTCTAACATACGAGGAACAGCTGAGGATCCTGGGATTGTATTCATTGGCGTTTAGAAGATTAAGGGGAGATCTAATAGAAACTTACAAGATAATACATGGCTTGGAAAGGGTGGATGCTAGGAAATTGTTTCCGTTATGCGAGGAGACTAGGACCCGTGGACACAGCCTTAGAATTACAGAGGGTAAATTCCAAACAGAAATGCGGAGACATTTCTTCAGCCAGAGAGTGGTGGGCCTGTGGAATTCATTGCCGCAGAGTGCAGTGGAGGCCGGGACGCTAAATGTCTTCAAGGCAGTGATTGATAAATTCTTGATGTCACAAGGAATTAAGGGCTACGGGGAGAATGCAGGTAAGTGGAGTTGAAATGCCCATCAGCCATGATTGAATGGCGGAGTGGACTCGATGGGCCAAATGGCCTTACTTCCACTCCTATGTCTTATGGTCTTAAAACCATTTCCAAAATCAAAATGTCAAGTGTTATTTTTCCATAAAAAAACATAATTTCTGAATATTTAAGTTTCTAAATATTAACAGATGGATGATTACGTGCACTAGAAAGCAAATATTGTGGATGCTGGGAATCTGAAACAAGCACTGAGAATACTGGAGAAACTCAGCAGGTCTGGCAGCACCTTAGGAGAGAGAATACAGAGGTAACATTCTGAGTCTGCTATGACTTCTACAAGATAGGATCAGTTCTGAGGACTCATATTGAACTCAAAACATTGTCTCTGCTTCTCTCTCCCAAGGTGCTGTCAGACCTGCTGAGTTTCTCCAGCATTCTCTGTGCTTGTTTCAGATTCCCAGCATCCACAATATTTGCTTTCTCGTGCTTATAATTATTCATCTGTTAATACAGCCAAGCAGAACTATCCCAACCAACTCACGACTCTATGTGTGTTGATGACTGCACAGTCACTGCGTTCAGATACAATTATGGATTAGCACCCATAAAGTTGTACCAAATATTTTGTGCAAAACTTTATATATGTGTGGCAGGTTGTTGGGCAACTCGGAGAGCATTAAACCAAATTGATCTAAATTGTGGATTTCTACACAAATGAACACTGACCATTTGGCGTATATGATTGATCACTAGTTTTACAAAGGGCACCCAGTTATAAAATGAGTTGTACAGCATGGAAACAGACCTTTCGGTCCAACTTGTCCATGCCGACCAAATATCCTCAGTAAATCTAATCCCATTAGCCAGCATTGGCCCATATCCCTCTAAACCCTTCCTGTTACCAACAGCCTCCCAGAGGCTCCATTATCCAGTATTAGTTTAACTTTCTGGTACCTGGTGATGACTTTATAGAAGCGAACCAAAGTATTAATGCTAGAGAGAATTATATTGAATTTGCTTCCCTATAGTCTCCCCTTAAAATCATATATTGTTATTATATTTGATTTTTACACACCAACAGATCATCTACCCACTGACCTTGCAGTGTTTCTACAAAATAGATCTATTATTGTCATTAAATCTATCCACCAGAGAGTATTTCTTTAAATAAATAATTCAGCGGATTATAAATGAAACGATCAGTTAAGTCAATTGTGTGAATGATGCTGATAAGTCAGAAAATACAGGACCGTGCAGGGAAAAAAAATACATAGCGTTGATGAAAATAGAAACAAACTCAAAGCAGATTCCAGAATGTGAAGAACACAATGAACAACAAAAGATGTGGCCAGGAAATGGAAAGCGACAGATTGAAAACAGGAGAGGAACGTAGGTGAAACAGAAAAGGGGAAATGTGGGAGAAAAGATGAAACCTGCAAAAAAAAGCGAAAAGGAAACGGTTTTAAACATAGGGACACCAACTAAATTCGCAGAGAAGTGAACTGAAGTGACAATCATGCCATTAGTGCAGGTTGTTAAACCTACAAAGTCCAAGATCAATAAAACCCACAAGATACTGTTCGGTTAATATTTACCTGTGAGGAACAGAGGTCCCAATCTATTACACGCGATCTCGGTGACACGGAAAAGAGGAAATCTGCAGTCTGTTCCATTTTCTTCTCGAAAAGAAACACAATGATGCACGATCAGACTGTATTTGCACTGGTCGCTTTGATTTACTTTTACAAAGTCGTCAGCAGCTGCAAAAAAAATGAACTAATACTGGATAATCGAGCCGCTGTGAATGTGGCCTGTCTCTTCCTAATTGCCCAGCCTCTCTGCTTGTTGCTGGGGGGATATACCGGCGTGGTGGCTTACTTCATCACAGCTACTTTCTCCTACAATCTTTTGCCAAGGAATTCCGAAGCCGCTGAAGAAAAGGAAACGGCCATTCCGTCCCATAAATCACGACGGAAAAAGAAAGTTAACTGATTTTGTTTTTCTTGTGCAAAACCTGGACTTTGGAGTCGAAGCTCATACATCAGGTTGTAACAACACTTTCGAGATTCGATTTCACCCTAGCACTCCTATTATGAAGCACCTCGATCAGAATAGTTTCCATTAGATTTGAATTTCAATAGTTACCTTTTGAAAGGAGTTTATGAATTATTATTTTTTAATCTTGAGCTTACAGTAGGTTACTGCATTGTGTATGTATTATGTGCAATGACCATAGAGACACTTGCAACATAATAATGAGTAAAGACAAGCAAAATAACATGAGAGCTGGGCATCTGCTGCAATTTATCAATGATTAATCTGCTGTGATAGTGTGAATTGGCCAAAGCCATTCACTGATGTGGCAAGGCAGCCTATCCCAAAGGTGTTACTACCCCACCTGCACCCTGTTAACATGAGAAGATGATACATGTGTTATTTTATTTCTCTGGGAACATCAACTGAAGGAAACTTTGCAGTTGGACCATGCTTTGCCATCCTGAAGTTCAAAATCAAAATCTGAAAAAACATCACAACTTAAGAGACTTTCCAAAGAATTCCAAGATTGATCTGACTCAGACTGGTCTCTAAGATTGAAGTAGAGACAGTTTATCATTATGAGTGATGCCAAGAAAGATTGGCAAAAATACAGGGTATTAAAAGTGTGGAAGAACAGTGGATTAAATACAGAGGGTGACTGTCATTATAGATTACCTTTACTCTTTGCTCCTTTAATTTGAGAAACTCATCATTGGATAAAACATTCATATATTCACACCAAGTGAGTGGATTGTTCAAGTGCCTTCAAACAAGCAGAAACCAGAGAAGAATACCTAATTAAACTAATTAAAGCATAGGACCTGATTATTGCATATTCTTTATGAAACATTAAAAATTAATTAATTAGTGAATTAAAAATGTAATCCTGCTTAAGTCAGGAGTTCTATAAACTACAGATTAAAAGTACCTAGTGTCAAACATTTATACTATAAATCTTCATTCAAAATGAGTATGAGCAGAAACTGATCAATTGAATTTACATGCTCAAGTGATTAAACATCATCTTTACATCTCGGTGGAATGTGACTGAGGATTATTTCCTTCATACAAGGAAACAAAAAATCTTATATAGTGCCCTGTGCAGTTTCTTGGGATAAGCTCAATGTTCTATACATTTCATTTAAATGAGGAAACTGTTGTCATATAGTACATGTGCACAGAAAGATCACACAAAACAGCAAATACATGAAACAACATTCAACAGATTTTTAAAAGCATTAGCTGAAGGAAGGATATTGTCCAATACCTTGGGAGAATGCCGCATTCTTCTTTGAGCAGTGTAAACTGAATCTACAGTGTCCTGATGGACCATGATAGCAAGCAGCTAATGAAACATTTTCAATGGTTTTGGTTTAACTGCTCAGCTTGGCAGATTGTCTCGAACATTGATTCTCCAACTAAGCTTTTTTTTAAGTATGTAGAATCCACTGTCATGGTGGAACCATTTTGTCCAATTTTTGTTGCCTTGAGAAGCTGATTCTTGATCTTTAACTTGAATGTGGTGCTCATATTTTCAAAGTACCCCAACAAATTCAGGGAGTTAGTCAAGGAGTTCCATGACTTTGACAAAGCAACTGCGAAAGCAATGGTATTTATCCAAGTTGGAATGATGTGTGACTTTGAAGGGATGGTGCTCATACACATAATCTGTCATTGTTTTTGTAGCAGGTGAAAATAAATTAATTTCATTTTTTTGTTCTAATTACATTAACTGATTTCCTTTAAGTTTTATTTTGACTGAGAAGCAATGTTCTGAATCTACTTTATCTATTGTTACAATTTAATACTTCAGTGAGGCTAGCTGTCTTATCTACAGAATTTGATTATCATTTTTTTCTGCATAGCTTATCTCTTCTACACTTATTCTATTTTTTATAACCAATCCAATATTTGTCAGTCTTTTCTAGTGAGGATACACAACTGGCTAGTATATTGTAAAGTCTTAAGGTAATTTGTATATACCTGCATTGTGGTAGTTCTGACTTACAGCCTAGTATTCCATCACCTTTTTAATTGCTTTGTTTCATTGTATAGAACTGGAGTATGCACTAATAGCCATAGTCCCTTTCTAGTCAGCTTGTGCTACCTCATTACCATCTAGTATAGATTTATGAAGCAACCTTTTGCCCTCTATGCAATACCTTAAAATCTGGGTCATTTAGTTTAGATGGCTAGAATGTATGCAATGGATGTCAATGCTGTGGGTTCAATCCCTGCACTCAAACATAGAAACATGGGAAATAAGGGCAGGAGTAGGCCATTTGGCCCTTGAAGCCTACACCACCATTCAATATGATGATAGCTGATCGTGCAATTTCAGTAACCCACTCCTTTTTCTCCACACTCCTTGATCTCTTTAGCTGCAAGGGCCACATCCAGCTCGCTCTTGAATATATCTAATGAACTTGCCCAACAGCCTTCTGTGGTAGAGAATTCCACAGGTTCACAACTCTTTGAGTGAAGAAATTCTTCCTTATCTCAGCCCTGAATGGCTTACCCCTTATCCTTAGAATGTGATCCCTGATTCTAGATTTCCCCAACATTGAGAACATTCTTCCCGTAGCTAGCCTGCCCAGTCCCATCAGGATGTTATGTGTTTCTATGAGATTCCCCCTTCATTCTTCTAAATTCCAGCAAGTACAAGCCCAGTTGATCAATGGCTCTTCATATGTCAGTCTTGCCATTCTGGGAATCAGTCTGGTGAACGTTTGCTGGCCTCCCTCAATAGCAAGATTGTCCTTCCTTAGTCTATGAAACTAAAACTGCACACAATAATCAAGGTGTGTGGCCTCACCAAGGGCTATATAACTGCAGCAAGACATCCCTACCCCTGTATTAAAATCCTCTTGCTATGAAGGGCAGCATGCCCATTAGCTTTCCTCACTGCTTGCTGCACCTGCATGCCAACCTTTAGCGGCTTAGCGGCTGATCCACCATGACATCAAGGTCTCATTGCACTTCATCCTTTCCTAAATGGCCACCATTCAGATAATGATCTGCCTTCCTGTCTTTGCCACCAAAGTGGATATCCTCACTTTTATCCACATTATATTGCATTTGCCAAGTATTTGCCCTCTCAGCCAGCCTGTCCACGTCACCCTCCACCCTCTTAGCATCCTCCTCACAGCACACACTGCCATCAGCTTAGTATCAGTTGCAGATTTGCAGATATTACATTCAATACTTTTGTCCAAATCATTAATGTATTTTGTGAACAGCTGAGGTGCCAGCACTAAACCCTGTGGTACCCCCTCGTCACTGTCTACCACTCTGAAAAGGACCTGTTTATTCCAACTCTCTGCCTCCTGCCTGCCAACAAGTTCTCTATCCATGTCAATACAATGCCTCTGATACAATGAGCTTTAAGTTTGCTTACTAATCTCTTGCATGGAACTTTGTCAAAAGCCTTTCGAAAATCAAGATGCACAAGGTCCACTGATTCACCCTTGTCCACTCTACTGGTCACATCCTCAAAATAATTATGTTAATTCATGCAATGAATTCAGGCAACCTCCTTGCCATGCCTCATGCCTGATTTTGACTTGTACTCCTGAAACCATATTAAATCACTTATCTCTCTCTCTATTAGAAAGAGATGCCCATAGTCCCACATGAACTATGATTAATTACCTTATCTACAATCCTTGGTAGATAAGGTAATTAATCTACCAAAGGGTCTGATTCCGTGCTGTACATCTCCATGACTTAATTTCCAAACACAGCATATTACATTATCAGTGTAACAAAAGCATTCTTTTCATGATATAATAACATAATACATACCTGTATTATGTAATATAGAATTAAAACAATTGTGGACGCAGATTCAACAGAATTAGAATTTATCTTAGTTTCACCTCGCACTAAAAATAATGGGGAAGTCTTCTGAAAATTATCCTGCCAGGGATTACTGACATTTTCTCCTCCCAATATTTATCAAAGTGCACACAATGATGGTATAAATACCAGACACATCTTTAAAAGCTTCTTACAGATGTGAAAATACCAGATTTGAGTCACAGGGTTGCATACGTTTAATTATTCATTCGACATGGTAGCGGCATGAGTCCGGTACTTGCCACTGTGCTCTTCAGTTTGTGAATGTGCTGTCTTTAATACTGTAGTATTATGTGCACTTTCAGGAAACAGAACTTAGTAATAATTGTAATTATTGCATGTTATGTTACGGTTGAGGATTTGTGGGTCCTTTCACAAAGAGGAAATTGAAGAAGCAACATTATTAGTCTTTGACAATACCTAATTGTGGAGAAACTGCATAATTAAAAGAATGATAACTTTAACTCTGTCCTCACATCCAAAACATTGTGGAGATTTTCAGACCGTAGAGCTGAGTAGGGATAGAATATAAAAAACACAATATATTTTAGCATGGGATTACACATACAATGTAAAGTCATCTTAGCCCCAAAAGCTGCTTTCTTATTAAGGAGAAACGACTGGTGGTGAATTTAACCAGAGGATCACCACACCCTCAGGTGAAGTTCAGTCTGAGGGACCTTCATGGCAATCTCAGATGATGTGTACAAAATTAAAGGTCATACAACACCAGGTTATAGCCCAACAGGTTTAATTGGAAGCACAAGCTTTCGGTGCACCGCTCCTTCACCTGATGAAGGAACAGCACTCCGAAAGCTAGTGCTTCCAATTAAACTTGTTAGACTATAACCTGGTGTTGTGTGATTTTTAACTTTTTACACAGTCCAACACCAGCATCTCCAAATCAGATGATGTGGGAATTGAATGTCACTCTCTATTGTAAACCAGCTATCCAGCCAACTGAGCCCACCCACCTGACCCCTTTATTACATATATATATTTAAACTGAGAACTTACATGCTTTCCTAATTAATTTTTCAACTGCCAGTTTTATTTATTTATATGTTCTGGACATCTTTTCCCAGGACAAAATTTATTGCTATCTCAAATTTACCCTCAGAAGGTGACTTTTGGGCCATTTTCTTGGATAGTTGCAGTCCATGTGCTATAGGTACACCTATAGTGCTATTGGGGAGGAAGTTCCAGGATGTTGAGAAAATAATATTGTTCCAAATGAGGATGATATATAACTTGAATGGGAAATTAAGTGCTGGTGGTTCCCATGCATTTTCTGCCCTTGTTACTGTCGGTGACTTGGAAGATGCTCTTGATGGCGCCATTGTGAATTGCCACAGTGCAGTTTGTAGATGTCACATGCCTTATTATGACTGTGTAGTGGTAGTGGAGGGAGTGGAAGATTAAAATCGTTGATTAGGGGCTGATGAATTGGGCTGCTTTGTCCTGCATGGTATCAAGCTTTTTGAGTATGTTGGAGCTGCATTCATCCAGGCAATTGGAGAATGTTCAACTCTGGCTCCTGTCTTTAAACAGTTGAGGAATGAGAAGTTAAGTAACTTACTGCAGAGTTTGGCTGATGCAAAATAATTGCAGAATATGGAGAAGAAGACAATAAAGACCTCGGGCATTATTGTAAAACATCTGTCAAAAACTCATATCTTCAGAGCATAGTAATTATAATTTTGCATTTAACAGCACACTGAAAGCATCACTTCACCAATCAATTCTGACCCTGCAAACATTCATCTTACTCCCTTCTCTCAATAATTCTTGTCTTCTTTCCTTCATCCATTTACTCTTTTTCTAAACTCAGAATGTTTACCAGATATTGGTGAACAGAAAATTCATTGGTACAGGTATTCCAATTATTAGCCTACTAATACCCAAGCATATGGTTAATTCTGTAAATTATTCTCACACCATTTTCAGTGAATGAATTGTTTGTGAAGATTGTACACTGGATTGTACAGTAACTTTGCAAATGAGTTGGTGGTGCTCCTTTCAATAATATTTAAGAGATCATCAATGCCACCAGTAGGAGTTTTACAATATTGCATCTGCTTACAGGAGATGGACATTCTGATGAGTTAGAACTGATCTTTGAATGCCTACACAAGGAACCAACATCAAAACCATCATTAGGGAACTGAGCAGTTAATGAGTCAATTCTGCATGAGAACTTAGTAACACGCATAGCTAAATTGACAAAATTGTTGAAACATTCTAGTACAGGTAGAAAATCCTTTATCCAAAATCCGAAAAGGTCCAAAATGTGAAGGTTTTTTTGTGAAGTTTTTTTTTCTCATTAACTAGGTTGTTTGGCATCCAAACAGTTAGCCCAAGCCGACACTGACTTGATACGTGTCACTCAGATGCGACATGGGGGGCATGGCCCAGCATTGGCAGGCCTTGATTCTGTTTCAAAGCCTGTTTTACTTAGGGAGTGCGTTCCTCCGGTAAGATTTTTAAAAATTTCACCACCAAATTGTCGCTTATTCTGAAATTCAAAAAAATTCAGAATTCCGAAAACCTGGTCTCAAGCATTTCAGATAAAGGATTGTGCACCTGTAAAATGACTTGATCCACCCATGTTAATTCAACTCTCACTTTGAGTGACCATTATTACCTCCACAATACTCCTCTCAATTATGCCATACACAATCACAGCCTAAACACAAATATAGAATAAAAATAACAGAATTGAAAACTAATCAGTTATTTTTAGCAGGTTGATATTTTGAGAATGACATTTCCATCCTTAAGCACATAAACGTGAATGTTACTCAGGCTCAGAATTGCACTTGTGTGTGATTGTATGGTATAGTTGCCATAAACTTCACAATTTATTCTGCTTTATAATAGCTACAAGACAACTGGATTTCATACATTCTGGTATTTAAAGGACAGCACTGGGTTTCTCCCTTACTTCTATTATTTTACAGATTTTTGACTTTGATAAATAGAGGTAAAAATTCCTTTTGTGTGTACATGCAACAAACCTGCCAAACTCATACAACCCAGATTTTTCATTTGGTTACACATGCCACGCAGAAACTGTGCTCCCATGGTGTTATCCAACTTTTATATTTATACTAGTAATACCTCTGCACATGTACTTCATTGTACATGGTAGAAGGATGAGTTACAATTTTCCAGAGATACTGGTAGACATTAACAGTGAACTTTACACAATGCAAATCCAAATAATAAAGCTAATTTGCATAATTCATTACAATTCAATATCTATTCTGGCATTGTCAGTCATAAATCTCTGAGGAACAAAGCCAAAAATGCTGTGATGCAAGGAACAATGCAAAGGGAAAGATAAATGAGTCATAAGGAAACAAAAAAAGAAATGAAATGAGAAGAAAATCAAGACACTATTAAATGGAAATGAAAAGAATTAAACAAGTTAATATTCAGATATTAAATGATTGGAATGTTAAAATGTATGATTACTATTGAGACATCTAAGAATGAGTTTATAGCAAGATTGTCTATGACACCTTGAACTATTCTTCATGCAAAGCCATAATGGTAAATAGTCAAAAGGATTAGCCAAATTCCATGCACAGTACAGATAGGCATCTGACAGAACAGCTATTCAAACCTGTTGTTTGAGGGCTGTTCCATTTTGAGAGCTATGCCTCATTATCTTGCAACCAACAAGTTGTATACCCTAAAGAAACATTCGACTGCAGGAGGGTCAGCACCACATCAAGTAGCCCAGAGGACAACCTGACCAGCAGGAATGTTGAAGCAGGGGTACTCGGTGGAGCCATGCCCCAAATTGTTCTGGTGGATCTTGCAGGAGGACTCTGTTCTGCCTCAATGAAAGAATATACTCAGCTTTATGGCACACTTTCCTCATCATTTCACAGTTCAACCAGAACAAACATGTCCATCATGTGTTTTTCCTGATAATTCTGAAATCACATCTGAATCCTGTGCACGTCATCCACTTGATTAAGACAGGGATTTAAGCTACCCATCAGAAGATGCCAGCACATACAGTGCAAATATAAGAATGAGTCAATAAATGCTGTATGGGAAGTTAACTCTGCTATCCCCATTTTTATCCATATTAAAATTGGTCTGCAAAGGAGCAAGTCACAAAAACTTGCCTTCATAAGTTACTCTTAGTACAATAAATATCTCAAGAATCTATAGAGCTAAGCAGGAAGAAAATTAATTTTGAGTCAGTTAGTAGGGTTGACCCAAAAATTGTTGAAGAGTTGAATTTTTGGAAGGCGTTTACAAAGAGTGGAAGTTGGAGACACTGCATGTACAGAAACAATGAGCAGCTGCATTCTATAGGCTAGAGACCTTGGGGTGATTTGATCCAAGTGTGTAAAATGGACTGTATCAATTCAGCTACTTGTTATACATCTCTCTCAACATTCACTGAAACAAAATGATCAATTTATTACCAAGTCCAAATTACCATCCAGTTGCTCAGATCAAACTTTGTATCTTCATAAATGTATTTATTAGCAAGACAGCTTTTTAGTGAGAGTTATCACGAAGTTTGAATCGATAAGATCGAATTGTCATCTGAGGACTCATTCCATGATACAAGGTAAGTTATTAATGCACAGGTATACATTTAATTCAGTTTTGAAAAGCAGTAGTTAAATCATATGGAAAAAAAAATCTCTAATTTCAACAAATACTGGAAATATTTGAGGGATGTATCAAGAAATAAATGGAGATAATTAAAAACATGAAGGAGTTAACTGTAGTTTCCATTTAGGGTATTATATAACAGGGTGTGTAGGTGAACTGTAAACTGCAGTTGGCTTGCATTACTGCTCTTAGCTGCTTACTAACTTTACTTCCACACAGTAGTTTGCAACAGCCATTTCAATGACCAGTTGATATAAGTCTTAATATAATAATCTAGTTAGCGAGTTTTGAGAAGATTTGTAGCTCAGGTAGAAGTTCTGGATGTAGGTTTGCTCGCTGAGCTGGAAGGTTCATTTTCAGACGTTTCATCACCATACTGGGTTACATCTTCAGACGAAGCGCTGCTGTTTCCTGCTTTCTATTTATATGTTTGGGTTTTCTTGGGTTGGTGATGTCATTTCCTGTGGTGATGTCATTTCTTGTTCTTTTTCTCAGGGGGTGGTAAATCAGGTCCAAGTAAATGTGTTTGTTGATAGTTTCTGGTTGGAATGCCATGCTCCTAGGAATTCTCATGTTTGTCTCTGTTTGGCTTGTCCTAGGGTGTGTGTGTTGTCCCAGTCAAAGTGGTGTCCTTCCTTATTTGTATGTAAGGATACTAGTGAGAGAGGGTCATGTCGTTTTGTGGCTAGTTGATGTTCATGTATCTTGCTGGCTAGTTTTCTGCCTGTTTGTCCAATGTAGTGTTTGTTACAGTCCTTGCACGGTATTTTGTAAATGACCATAAGTTTTGCTTGTTGTCTGTATAGGGTTTTTCAAGTTCATTAGCTGCTGTTTTAGTGTGTTGGTGGGTTTGTGAGCTACCATGATGCCAAGGGGTCTGAGTAGTCTGGCAGTCAATTCCGAGATGTCATTGATGTAGAGGCGAGTCGCTAGGGTTTCTGGACGCATTTTATCTGCTTGTTTGGGTTTATTGCTGAGAAATCGGCAGACTGTGTTCATTGGGTACCCATTGTTTTTGAATACACTTTTTGAATAGCTGAGTTTTCTCTGCTCTGCGTAATTCCTCTGTGCTGCAGTGTGTGGTGGCTTGTTGAAATAATGTTCTGATGCAGCTTCGTTTTTGATGTTGGGATAATTGCTTGTAGTTCAATATTTGGTCCGAATGTGTTGTTTTCCTGTAGATGCTGGTTTGGAGTTCCCCATTGGCTGTTTGGTCTACTGTGACATCTCTACTGTGACAAACTGCCATTCCTAACTGTCACAGTAGATCAACAGCCAATGAGGAACTTCAAACGAGCGTCTACAGGAAACCAACACATATACATAGAAACCAGGAAACATCAGCAGTCATTCATCCAGAGGCTCACTAAAGATGTTGCTGGAAAAGCGTAACAGGTTAGGCAGCATCCAAGGAACAGGAGAATCGACATTTTGGGCATAAGCCCTTCTTCAGGAATAAGAAGGGCTTATGCCCGAAACGTCGATTCTCCTGTTCCTTGGATGCTGCCTGACCTGCTGCGCTTTTCCAGCAACACATTTTCAGCTCTGATCTCCAGCATCTGCAGCCCTCACTTTCTCATTAAAGATGTTGTCTAGCATGGTGATGAAACATCTGAAAATTAACCATCCAGCTCAGTGAGCAAACCTACATCCATAATAAGCTAGTGGCAGGATGATCACATGCCATGTTGTCTCCTTTTCCCATGAACGGTGGTGGTTTAGCCAGAATTTTACCAAGCATCAGCAAAGGGAAAGGTTGAGAAGGAGAGTCCTTCATGGTAACTTTGGTCTGTGGAGGGGAAATTAACCAGCAGTGTTGCCATCATTCTGGGTCACAAACCAGCCATCCAGCCAATTGAGAAAACTGATGTCTTCCTTTCCCCATAAATTAAATCTTTTATCATCATTGTAACCTGCCATTTATAAGCATATTTGAGAAATAACAAGATCATGTGAACAAGACATGAAGTTCTAATGGATGCATTTTCAGGAAGCAAGCATTCACTCATTGATGAAATCCCAAAAACGTTATATTTAAGAGTGGCTGAAAATAAGATAAAACTTGCTCATAATTAACCATCGTTTAGGGACTGATCAGATCAATAAAAAAATACACAAATGAGTTTTCGTCAAATTTTATAATCGGGAATTTTAGTTGATAATTCATATGCGAATACATCTACACAAACTGAAGCTCAAAACATCCATCACATCTATTTTGAATTTTCAGAATTTATAGAATGGAAACAATTGCTATATTGTAGCTAATTTGTAATTCCACATTTAGTCACGATGTTTTAGCTCCAATATTTCACTCATGGGACAATAGCAGAAATTGTTGCTAATTGATTATGATCTACATACTTATTATAAATATTTTTAGATCTTTATAATCTCAAAAATGTTACCTATTCTAAAATTAATCATTGTGTTGACCTCTGTCAAAATGCTAAATGAAATAACTCCACAGAGGCCAGTATCCCATCACCAAGTCACCTTTTATTAACATGTACATAGTACCTGACACTGGTCTGGCTTCCTCAAAGACAGACTTCAGGGTGAATCTCTGACATTCCTGTTTATACCTGTCAGCAAAAGCTCCTGGATTGGACCAGGTTAACAGCCCCAATCAGGGAACTCATATTCTATGAGGTCCACCTGATTGACCTTGTTACAATCATTACATTAAAGTTGATTTTAACAAGTCAGTAAGCAATGGATCTTGCTTTAAAACCAAACCACAGGATACCGGAGGTAGTCATCCAAAACGTTTCAGTGAAGGAATTTCTGATCCAATGAGCAACCAGACATGAAACCAGAATTCATTTTTAATTACTTTTTTTCTCTTGGCACTATAATATAAACGCTGGTGTCCCTGAGATTAACTGGCTTTTAGTAATATAAATTTAAGTTTGATATTTTTAAAAAGTATTTTTTATACATTTGTGGGATGTGGGTATCTCTGGCTGGCCAGCATTTATTGCTCGTCCCTAGATGCCCTTGAGAAGGTGGTGGTGAGCTGCCTTCTTGAACCGCTGCAATTCACCTACTGTGGGTTGACCCACAATGGCATTAGAAAGGGAATTCCAGGATTTTGACCCAGTAACAATGAAGTAATGGCAATATATTTTTAAGTCAGGATGGTGGGTGGCTTGGAACTTGCAGGTGATGGTATTCTCATGGACCTGGAGCCCTAATCCTTCTAGATGGATGTAGTTGTGGGTTTGGAAGGTGTTGTCTGAGGATCTTTGATGTATTTTTGCAATGCATTTTGTAGATAGTATACATTGTTGCTACTGAGTGTCGGTGGTGGAGGGAGTAGATGCTTGTGGATGTGGTGCCAATCAAGTGGGCTGCATTATCATGGGTGGCGTCAAGCCTCGAGTGTTGTTGGAGCTGTACTCACCCAGGCACGTGGGGAGTATTCCATCACTATTCTGACTTGTGCCTTGTAGATGATAGACAGGCTTGAGGGAGTCAGGAAGTGAGTTACTCACCGCAGTATTCCTAGCCTCAGGCCTGCTGCTGAAGTCACTGTTTATGTGGTGAGTCCAGTGGTTGAGTTTCTGGTCAATGGTAACCCCTAGGGTGTTGATAGTAGAGGATTCAGTGATGATAATGCTATTGAATGTCAAGGAGTGGTGGTTAGTTTGCCCCTTATTGGTGATGGTCACTTCCTGGCATTCGCACGGTCTGAGTGAATGTTATTCACCACTTGTCAGCCCAAGCCCAGATATTGTCCAGATCTTGTTGCATTTGAAGATGGACTGCTTTAGTATCTGAGGAGTCACGAATGCTGCTGAACACTTAAAATAATGGATTCATCATAACAGAAATAATTTAGGATTGCAGCTAATTTACTCTTGATTTCAATGACAATTTGTTGAGCAGAACTACCAGAAGCGTGAAAACTATTTTCTTGTGCTTTTGCATTACATCCATTCAGAAAAAGTAAACAATATTTTAATATTTTTCAAAAAATATAAACCTAAAACAAAAATGTGACATAAGAGATAATCTATGGGCACTGATGGTCAGGTGAAGTCTTGACAATTTTCAGTAACATTTTAAATTTATGATTGAACAGATTTATGATCCGAGATGTGTTGTTGTTTAATGATCAGGCCCAGAGAGCTGAAAGACCTACTCTCATTCTTGTTTATATGATCTTTCTCTGAGAAGGCACATATGATCTCTGAGGTCATTTGAAATAGGCCATTTGCTGAAGGACAAGCTTTAGACCACTACAATGAGTGTATCATTGCTGGACAGGTTCAAGATAGGCTCGCGGCCTATACAACCAACCTTCACGTCTTGGGCATCAGTACTTACACACTCATAAAGAAACACAAAAAGTACTGTATATTAATGAGGAGTGATCTCTCTACAGCTAAATGGTGGACTAATCACTTTAATCACTACAAATGAGAAGGTCATTGCTTGCTCTGGGGATCTGCATTCACTGAATGAATAATTTGAAATTGTCTATTAAACAAATTCCACAATGGTTGCTGGATGAACAAAAAGTCCTGTTTTTGTTCAAAAGAATATATGGTTAGTGAATACAGAATAATCTGGGGAGGAAGGGCTTTGTCTAAGTACTTACAAGTTGCAGATATGGCAGCAGAAGGTGGCAGCAAAATTTGTTTTAGCTTCAGAGCTTGAAAGAAAAACAAGTTTGGAATATCCTCAGGCTGCACTTTTGGTGGGATATGCCTGCTGTCAGTAATTAATATGAATACTAGCTTGGTATGTCACTATTAATTAAAGCTCTGTTGATTCAGCAATCAAGATTCTAATATTGATAGAATTGGACCACAATAATAAATAGAAATGCAAGGCGCACATTTTAAAGTACTGACCTTGGGGTTTTGGTTTAACTCCTAGGTGTGATCAAGACATAAGTCCAGTACTTTCAGAAAGAGCATTATGGAAGTAAAACAGAGGAGAACCACCGTTTGCTTGTAGAGCTCAAGGAAATTACTCCTGATTATCTTAGCTCACAAAGAAGGTACTGTAACTATTATGTATATTTAATCTTTCTTTACTTTGTTTCTTCTGTCCTGACTGCTGTTCGCAGCATATTCTTTCAGAGGGGTCACACCTGCTATACAATATAAAACTGAGCAGCCATAAATTGAGAAAGCACAATATTCATTTTTAAAGAGTACCTTCCTGGCTTGAGGATGGTGTTCTTACAACTTCCAATTAAAAATTGTAGTTGGCCAAATGGAGGTAAAAAAGACTTGGCAAATCACTTACGTTATAACCTTCCCATTAATTGACCACTGAAGGGCTTTTATTGCTGGCAAGTCAAGAAAGCTCCCAGTGAATTGGGGCGAGCAGTGAGAAGCTGATGAGTCTCTCCACGGCCAATTTGCCGAATTATTTCCCCTCTCGCTAGCTCTAGGGAGGGGAAATTCCACCCCTATCCTCTGAAAGAGGTACTTGTGTGCAGTCAATAGGTCCGTGAACAACTTGGAATCCAACTATTCTGGCAAATCCATATTCTTGCTGACCCTGCCTGGAGACAACCCACAATAATTGCTACTTTTTGTACATGTGACCTTCGTCACCAACTTGATGCAACATACTGAAGGTGCTGTCTATGTCATCCACTTCTGCCTGGCATTCTCCTGGATCAATTAATTCCAATTTCCAAAGAGACTAATCAAATCAGCACAGGCTGCACTCGAATTGGCCAGCAGTGAATCCTAAACCATTTTATATTTTTCAGGGCTTCAATAGTGCTAACACTATGACATCCAATTTCATAGCTGAAAACTTCAATAATAATGGTATAAATTGGTGATTCATGAAAGCGATCGTTCAAACACCTTTCACCCATTATATGAACCTGGTGCAGGCCTGAGATTACGATGGGAGCGTGGGACAGGAGACTGTTCAGAGACCCGTGAATAAGCAGTCAGTCAGAGACTGGCTAACAAAGGAAATGTCTGCTCCACAGCAATAATGTGCTGCGGGCAACATTGACAGGTTAAAGGTGGGGCAGACTTCCACTCCTGACAGGGAGGAAGTTTCATTTTTGATAGCCTTGCCACTCCAAGAGATCATATAGCACCAAATGTTTGGTGATGGATCCTACTGGGACTGCATTCCCATGAACCATAGCATGAGTTAAGTCAGGGTAATATTTGGCTGGGGATCACCGTTTTAGATTTAGAGGTAAGAGATAGGTATGAAAGAAGAGGGCTACTATCTCCTGCAGTGACCCCCAATGGATCTCACAGGCACCCTCCAAAAATAGTCCCACCATGAGTTCCCAAAAAAACTTAATAAAAACCAGCTGCTTATTCCCACATGGCTGCTCTGGCCAACCGTATTATGTGAGCAGGATAATGTTGGGATCAATTAAGCTTTTAACAAACTCAGTTGACCTTGATTTATTTACTTTCATCGGATGGTTCGGCTGCCTGTTTCAGCCTGTCTGTATTATGGGACTGAATGCATGGATGATTAGGAAACTGGTGGATGAGATACCTAATTCTTTGCCATAGAAATAGAAACATATATTCATAGAAGGAAGAGAAATAGAATAAGTACAAAATTTCAAGTGTTTAGGAAGCACAACACAGATACACAATCCTTTGTCCGAACTTCTGAAATCCGAAAAGCTCCGAAATCTTTTTCATGGAATATGGAGCATGCTTTTGGCGTGCGAACAGGTGATCCAACACCACACCCATTGAAACCATGTCACTCAGCTGTGGCTTGCCAGCACTGGCAGGCGTCAGTTGTGTCTCAGCACTCGTACTATTCACACGTGTGTCTATTTTTAGGTAACTTTTTTTTCAATTTCACATGTCATTTATCGAAAAACTGGCCTCAAGGATTTCGGATAAGAGATTGTGTACCTGTATCTGCAGGTGGCTTTTGCAACAAAGAAGTAAGATCAAGCAAAGCATAAGGATAGGCTAAATTTGGCAAGAAGGTTTTGGGTTACTAATCTCGAAGCTCAATAAATCATTCAAAAAGCAACTTGTAAAGAACCTGGTTTGAAGTTTACTTTGTACAGATGTAAGAGCTGGACCATATGACTGGGGAAAACCAACATGCTAAATAGCTTTGAAATGTGAGTTTGTTGGAGAATGGATAGGTCTGCTCGATAGAAAAAATCAACACAAAAAAAGGAACAGTGCTGTGGAAAGTAAATGAATAAGCACATTTGTTGAACACAATTAAGCAAAAGCAGACAGACTGGATAGGTTACATTTTAAGAGGAAGTGGACTTGTAATAAAGAGAAGAATCCCAGTATAAAGGGAGAGGAAAACATGGAATATCATGTTGGATGGCTTGAAATTGAAGGAATTTATTTATTTATTGGCAAATGAAAATAATGGCACAGCATATTGATAAATGGAAAAGATTACAATGGGCCAAGGAGCTACTTTCAGAAGAATGCCTGATGATGATTCTGATGATGATAAGATACAGATATGTTGCATATATGAGATGATTATTCTGAATAAGATTCACTCTAAGGGCAAACAAAACTGAAATGAATGGTTCCTTCATTAACTGACAATTGTATGCTCCTAATTCATCTCAGTTATAAATTTGAAAAGTGATTACAGAATGTAGAATACAATATATTTCCAATGCATTTTAAATAAGTTGCTAATTGCTTAAATAAATGCAGCTCTTGTGTGAAGTTACAATATTATGATATTTGCTGCATTTGAGATGTGTGGTAACTTTAGTCATTTGCTGCTGCATATTGATAAGACTTTCCAATTAACACATTTTATTTCAGTTGACAACAGTATTTACATTCACCAATTATGCATTATAAATATTATTTTACATTTGTAAAAATGTATACATCTACCATTTTTAATAGGTTTGACATAACATGAAACTTTTTTACAGAAATGTACAAGCAAAACAGTAGAATAATAAAGGCACTTAATCTATTTACAGTAGTTTTAAGATTAACACTGTTTACAATTGTGCTGAACATTACTAACTATATTAAAATTGAGAATAAACCCTTCTTGGCTGCAAAGTGAACGACTTGTCAAAACTGACAGGACATTTGCCTCAAATTCTGTTCCATGGGAATATAATATTTAAAAAAAATACATTTCCACTGGATTATGTGGAAAGTTCAGAAAACAATTCAGAAAAACAAAAAAAAAAATTGAGAGCCAACGGCAGACTCTTAAAATCAAAATTTCCCACAGAAATTAGAGACTTGACAGCTGTAAAGTATATCCACAAAGTGAAGACTTCAGAAACACGGTTTACAACATTTCATTCAAAGGTATCTGAATCATTTCCAGTACAATTAAAACAATTAAATTTTCTTACACCTTGAGCACAAAGTATGATTAAATTCCAAAAATTGTATTGAAACCATTTGAATCCTATTGGAGATGCAGCTCACATTTTCTCAAATGACATGTCAGAAAGATAATTTTATAAAACTTTGAACTCCGTTCCTATGAACTGTCTTGCCAAGAACAGTTAAAGACATTTTAAGCTTGCAAAATAAACTGTCATGTGAGATATACAACAAATATCCAAATTACAGCATCTACATTTACAACATTGGTTTGCCAAATATTGTTTGCCCAAGTCAGTTTATTGACCTACCCCTCTCCTCAAAATATTACTGAGCTGTCATAACCTTAATTTCAATTCAAGTGGTGTGATGAAACACTTCACATGTTACTTAAAGAACACCCGAAGAGTTCAGAGGAATGGAACAAATACGATTTGTACTAAAGCAGCAAGAAATTATATCTGGGCATGTTTTACTTCTATTATTGGCCCCATTTTTAATTTGTTTTGCTAAATACATACATTGCTGTATTACAGTAAAATATCATGTGTTTTCTCATTGCAAAACATTAAATGTGCCAAAGCATTATACTACCTTTTAATTTACAGGTAATTTCTAAACCTGACTTCTAAACCTAGTGAATTCTAATCAAAACCAAATGACACACAAAACATATTCAAGTCAAACATATTTCAGTGGCCAATTCTTTTTAAATGGCTCAGTACAGCAGACTAAATAATATTACAGTGCTCTGATCAAAGAGAATTACAGAATACCTACAATTGCAAACATGAAATAATTTACACACAGTTCTGTCTAACAAAGCAACATTGCTGTCACCAAAAATTTCAGTTGCTCCTAAAATGTTTAAGGTCTCAGAGAGGATACTTATTGCCATGTCTCATGAATTGTGGCAAGCAAGTTTCACATATATGTTCCATTCTGTTATATTATGTTTAAAATCAATTCATTATATAAGAAACAGCAAAAGAAAGGTTTGTCCATCACAAGACATAATGTAAAATAATTCCCTGAAGCCTACAAGGCAAAAAAAAAAGGGATTTTGGGTTGGATTTTACCCAGTGAGATGACCATTCACTTTTTGGAAGGAAAGTTTGCTGGAAGCTGGATTGGTGTTAGTAAGCCATAAATTTTCAATATTAGGACACTTGGAAGAATGGCCCTTTCCCCATCCAGGAGCTGTCAGCCACTCTTGGCAGCACCAGAGATGTGTAGTGGGCATTGCCACAAGTATTGGAATGAACAGGAGGAAATTAATGGCTACAGTGCAGTAACAGGTCATTTAGTCCATTGTGTCTGGACTGACTCTCCAAAGAGCATCCCATCCAGACCCAGCACACATCTTATCTCCATAACCTTGCACTTACTAAGGCTAACCCACCTAGCATACATATCTCTTCAGGGCAATTCAGTGTGACCACATTATTGGTGGAGAGAGCATCCTGGAATCAGGCAGCCAGATGAGGGTCAGGTTTTAGTAAACTCCAAATGAAGCGCACCCCCAATACCTTTCTCTCTTTGTTGACGTAGGCCTTTTAAATAGCATGTGCATTCTCACCAAATTTTCTTCAGTTGTATTATGGCATGGGTTCAGTATTATTCAAGTCAACAGGCTCGTTAATATAGATATTTATTTAAATATGGCAGATGGTAGTCGATTTTGGCACTTAGCTATCCAACATATTATGGAACTTAGGAGGAGACAGGAAGATTGGGCCATGTAAAATCCAGTCCATTATTTCTAAGAAAAAATGAATAAACTTTGCTACAACTGCATAAGCCATATCGATCCATGGGATACAGAGAAAAAAAATAAAAGTGTTGATTTTACTTATCCACAGCTTTTGAATGAAACCTTAAATTTTCCCCTCAAATGGGACAGGTAGTTACAAATTGTGTCTTTATTCTGCATCTATCACATACTGCTCAAAGAAACTGCTCAGATAAATAAATACTGCAACATTGATAATGTTAACATTGATAATTTCCCATAGGGATTAAAGGGAGAGTCAAGAGCTGAGTTGTTTCCTTAAAACCACTGGAGGTAGGAAAAGTCAGAATTCCTGTGAGTTGTGATCTTTGAAAAAGCCAAAATTGACCAAGCACCTTTAAGAGCATTCAGCAGCAAGGGTATGCCAACACTCCATCATAGAATTAATGGTTTTGGACAAAGTTTGAATCTATTAGATTAAGTCATAAGGACTAGAGCCTGAGTTTGACTAGTAAATAATTAACATCAGCCTCCAAAGTTCTCAAAAATATGCAATCTGAACTGCTGCTTGCAAGCTTTGCTCAGTTTGGTTAGTGTGGCCATATGTACTTGTGTGGAAAGAATAAGTGAATAAAGACAGAACTGAAGATGATGAGAAAAGTGTAGATGATGAGAAAAGTGTAATAGTTGCTACACTTGCAATCATTGCAGGACTATTCAATTTATCCTGATCAATGGAGTCCCCACAAATCCAAAGGTTTGAAGGCTGGAGATTCATGTCAGTGCTATATCAATGTATCTGGAAAGCATGGTCAAACTCATAGGAACCAGACATGAAATCTCTATTGGCATCCTCTTGAGGTAAACTTTCATGGAAATAATTTGAATACTGATAATGCTCTTAATGGGGATGAAAGCTTGTTACTTAGTGCACTGGTATGCTTAAGTTCAATCCAGGAAACTCAATTCCACTGGCATCACACAACCTGCCAAAGGCATTGGTGATTGAAGACATTCAATGTGTTCGGGCGCATTGATTTCTCGTCTAACATTCACATGTATCTAACAAATAGCAGCACCGAGCACAGTGAAAACTATGTTTACTTCTTATGGAGATAGATATTACAGTGGATGGGGTTTTTCCTTATCTAGGAGAAAGTGAGGTCTGCAGATGCTGGAGATCAAAGTTGAAACTTTATTGCTGGAACAGCACAGCAGGTCAGGCAGCATCCAGGGAACAGGAGATTCGACGTTTCGGGCACAGGCCCTTCTTCAGGAATGAGCAGAGAGTGTTCAGCAGGAGAAGATAAAAGGTAGGGAGGAGGGACTTGGAGGAGGGGCGTTGGAAATGTGATAGGTGGAAAGAGGTCAAGGTGAGGGTGATAGGTCAGAGTAGGATGGAGGCGGAGAGGTCAAGAAGAAGACTGCAGGTCAGGAAGGCGGTGCCAGGCTGGAGGGATTCGGCTGAGACAAGGTGGGGGGAGGGGGGATGAAGAAACTGGTGAAGTCCAAGTTCATCCCCTGTGGTTGGAGGGTTCCCAGTCGGAAGATAAGACGCTCCTCCTCCGACCGTCGCGTTGTTGTGGTTTGGCGGTGGATGAGTCCAATGACCTGCATATCCTCGGTGGAGTGGGAGGGGGAGTTGAAATGCTGTTGAAATCTTCACCATGGAAACCCCAACGCCTCATCTTCACCATGGACATCCAGTCCCTGTACACCTCCATCCCCCATCACGAAGGACTCAAAGCACTCCGCTTCTTCCTTTCCCGCCGTACCACCCAGTACCCTTCCACCGACACCCTCCTTCGACTAACCGAACTGGTCCTCACCCTGAACAACTTTTCTTTCCAATCCTCCCACTTTCTCCAAACAAAAGGAGTAGCCATGGGCACCCGCATGGGCCCCAGCTATGCCTGCCTCTTCGTAGGGTATGTGGAACAATCCATCTTCCGCAACTACACTGGCCCCACCCCCCCATCTTTTCCTTCGCTACATTGATGACTGTATCGGCGCTACCTCGTGCTCCCACGAGGAGGTTGAACAGTTCATCCACTACACTAACACCTTCCACCCCGACCTCAAATTCACCTGGACAGTCTCGGACTCCTCCCTCCCCTTCCTAGACCTTTCTGTTTCTATCTCAGGCGACCGAATCAACACGGACATCTACTACAAACCAACCGACTCCCACAGCTACCTGGACTACACCTCCTCCCATCCTGCCCCCTGTAAAAACGCCATCCCATTCTCCCAATTCCTTCGTCTCCGCCGCATCTGCTCCCAGGAGGACCAGTTCAAAATACGTACAACACAGATGGCCTCCTTCTTCAAGGACCGCAATTTCCCCCCCGACGTGGTCGACGGTGCCCTCCACCGCATCTCCTCCACTTCCCGCTCCTCCGCCCTTGAGCCCCGCCCCTCCAACTGCCACCAGGACAGAACCCCACTGGTCCTCACCTACCACCCCACCAATCTCCATGTACAGCGCATCATCCGCCGTCACTTCCGCCACCTCCAAACAGACCCCAGCACCAAGGATATATTTCCCTCCCCTCCCCTATCAGCTTTCCGTAGAGACCACTCCCTCCGCGACTCCCTTGTCAGATCCACACCCCCCACCGACCCAACCTCCACTCCCGGCACCTTCCCTTGCAACCGCAGGAGGTGCAACACTTGCGCTCACACCTCCCCCCTCACTTCTCTCCAAGGCCCCAAAGGAAACTTCCATATCCGCCACAGATTCACCTGCACCTCCACCCACATCATCTACTGCATCCGCTGCAGCCGGTGTGGCCTCCTCTATATTGGGGAGACAGGCCGCCTACTTGCGGAGCGATTCAGAGAGCACCTCTGGGCCACCCGGACGAACCAACCCAACCACCCTGTAGCACAGCATTTCAACTCCCCCTCCCACTCCACCGAGGATATGCAGGTCATTGGACTCATCCACCGCCAAACCACAACAACGCGACAGTCGGAGGAGGAGCGTCTTATCTTCCGACTGGGAACCCTCCAACCACAGGGGATGAACTTGGACTTCACCAGTTTCTTCATCCCCCCTCCCCCCACCTTGTCTCAGCCGAATCCCTCCAGCCCGGCACCGCCTTCCTGACCTGCAGTCTTCTTCTTGACCTCTCCGCCTCCATCCTACTCCGACCTATCACCCTCACCTTGACCTCTTTCCACCTATCACATTTCCAAAGCCCCTCCTCCAAGTCCCTCCTCCCTACCTTTTATCTTCTCCTGCTGAACACTCTCTGCTCATTCCTGAAGAAGGGCCTGTGCCCGAAACGTCGAATCTCCTGTTCCCTGGCTGCTGCCTGACCTGCTGTGCTGTTCCAGCAATAAAGTTTCAACTTTTTCCTTGTCTATCCCACTCAATTAATGTAATGCCAGTAACAGATGGTTGATTACAGATGTGTTCCAAGACAAAATTAAGAACTCAAATTTTGCACATTTCAGGTTTCAGAGAAAGTGACAGATAGGCGTTACTTCATGATTTGTGCAATTTTATGAATTATTTCATTGAACCATAATGTTCTGTTTGATTATTCATTATTTGGATTAAAAAGACTATTCTGATGACCTGCTTTTCCAGTATACATATATATCATGAGTAGACTAGTCTTTAGACTCAATACTAATGCCTGTAAGGGATCACAGTGATGAGCTGCAATATTTAATTAACACCAGCACAAGATGACATACCATGCAAACTTTAAATTATTGTGTTCCTCTGAAAATTTTCACCACTTCATTGTAATATTACTGTCAAAATTGGTGAAGTCAAAGACAAGGTTTTTCAGGATATTTGACGAAGAATAGACTGTTTGCCCAAAGGACATGTACATCCAAAGCTCAATATAGTATATTAATTACTCTTTGACAGAAATTTTCCACCATCTAGCCCAACAATATAAATGAAGATAAAAGAGAATTGTAGAGTAAGATCAAGGATGGAAATATGGGGATTGATAATAGCTTACAATGAGATGTAAACTGCAGATAATAATGTGAGAACGAAAAAATTCCACTCAAACATACATGCTTTTGCCCGACTTACCAAGCTAGAGTGCAGCTCAATTTTGTTTCGTTACATGGACATCACAGTTAGTGCTGTTGAGAATTACATTTGGAATAAGATACTTGTGAATTATTGCTTGCAGTACATCAGGTCACAATGGCAAAATATGCTTTTCTTCCTCTACTCAGAAAACCTTGAAAGCATGACTTTCATTTCATTCCAATCCACCATTATTCTTCTTTAAATATAACTTGGTGAATTAAATACAGTTAGATGCTGTCAGACAATTCCTGATTAATGTCTTTAATGTCCAACGTATGCCCATTTGTTAAACCTTTTGAGCTCCATGTTTTTACCGTGCAGTCACTGAAAGAAATAAGTTGAATACACGTTAAGAAAATACATTTTGATAAATAACTATCATAAATCCTATCTCTAGTTCTGCAATGAAGTATTATTGCATTATCAAAAAATGTTGTTAGAAAAAAATAATTTCAATTTTCCACCTTGTGGCATTATAAACATGAAGAAAACAGGCTTGAAAGTCATAGAATCATAAAATGATTACAGTGCCAAAGGAGGTAATTAGACTTGTCATGTCTGTTCTGGCTCCTGCACAAGTAACTCAGCCAGGTCCAATCCTTTGCTTCTTCTGTGTAGAGCTGCATTTTTTCCCTTCACATGTTTATCCTATTCTCTTTTGAATCCCACTCTCTTAGGCATCATCTTAAATTGGTGTTCAATAGTTCTTGGTCTTCTGCAAATGAGAATAGACTCTGATGCCTCAAGATTTCGAACTCCCCTATCCAATAACCTCACTATCTTCTCTTGTCTGAGACCATCAACACTAGTTTCTCCTATTTATGTAATTTAAGTGCCTTGCTGTGGCACTATTCTTGTAATTTTTTTTCTCCGAATCCTATCTAAAATCTTCACCATCTTAAGTGTAATGCCCAGAATTTGAATCCAATTCTTCAGTTTGGGGCAAAAACAGCATTTTATAAACATCCGTAATAACCTCCTTGCTTTTGTACTCTTTGTCTCTCATGATGAAGTGCAGAGCTGCATCTGAATTTTTGTCTCCTTTCTCAAATTACCTTGTGACCTTCAATAAGTTATGCACTCGTATCCCCCAAGGGCTGGATTTAATTGTGGTTTTCCTTTAGCCCAGAATAAATGATAAGTATGAGCATGCTGACATGAATTTAACTGTTTTGAGGCAAGACTTCTGTTCCTGTCCAATCAGACATCCTGCTTTATAGAGTTGCCTGATGCCTACTGGAGGACAGCAATACCAACCAGGAATGGTGGTCACTGCCAATACTATACTGAGGACATACAGGATGCATTCAGCATTGGACCTTGTGCAACAGCTAACTCCTGGATCTTTGCCAGGCAGGAAAGGATGAGGCAGGAGGGGTAGAAGAGGAAAAGGGAAAAACTGCAATAGGGTGCCTCATATTGGCACAAGGGATTTGAAAAGTGGAAACTATTACCCAACCCCCTTTGACCAACCAAAGCCTGTAAGAGCAAACCTGTTGGCCTACATATTGGGCACAGGACTCTCTCACTGTCCATTAATTGGAATTGGGGCAGGATGCAGCCCTTAAGCAGGTATTAACAGCCCCAGTTTGGAGCCTCAATTCTGCTCTTACAACTGAAGTAGGGACAGACTGTTGGCTGGTGGGCAGAATGCCCTTATTTTGTGCCACCTGCCAACTTTCCAGTCATAGGTCACTTTGCACCAGTACTGACTTTGGATTTAATGAATATTCCATCTCTTCACCCCTCCTACTTCACATTTCTTAGTATTGAATTTAATCTACGAGATAATTGCCCAATCCACTCACCTGTCTCGATCGTGTCATATTGAACTATCCTAATCATATTTCACAATATTTCAAAGGTTCTATCATCTGCAAATTTGAAAATTCATCTTGTACACCCAAGATGGTGGTCCTAATCCAGACCCTGGAGAATTTCACTGAATACTTTATTTCAGTTTAAGAACAATTGTTCACAATTCACTCTCTTTCCTGTCACTCAGCTATCTTTGTATCCATGCTGTCACTGGGCTTCAACTTTAATTGCAAGCCGGTAATATGGGACACAATCAAACCCATTTTTGAAAGTCCCTGTTGACCACCAACAATTGCAATCCCCTCATAAATTCTCTTGATAACATAAAAAAAGCTCAATCAAGTTAGTTACATATGAACTGCCTTTCACAATTTTCAATCTATATGATGTATTGACTGTTAATTTTGTCCAAAAGCTCACCACCATTAAAGATCCAACTTATTGACCTATAGTTGCTGGGTTTATTTCTATTCCTTTGTTTGCATTTATCCAGTCTTCCAGGAGATGAGAAGATTATTGTCAGTGTTCCACAATTTCTATCTTTATTTTGCTCAGCATCCTTTAAGTATTCCCTTCTAGGGCCTAATGAATTATCGACCTAAGTACAGGTAGCCTTTTGAATAGCCCTTTTATCAGTTTTTAGCCCATCCAGTATCTTTGATCTCTCTTCTCACTATCATCTTCTTCCTTGGCAATGACAAATGTAAAGTACTAATTTGGTAATTCAGCCACGCTGTGCACCTATGTGTGGATCCTCTTTTTCATTCCTAACTGACCACACACCTCACTATAATTTTATCATTCATAAGCCTACAAATATTTTTGATTCCTTTTTATATTGGTTGCAATTCTCTTCTCACTCTTTCATTTTCTTTTTTACTATCCTTTTGTGTTCTCTACATTCAACCTGAATTATCCATCCGATGTCTATCATATACATCCTTTCCTTCTTCCTCTCACTGGCTTTCAGTATCCCAAGAGTTCCTGCCCTGGATTCTTCATGTTTCTCCTCTGCAGGAAAAGACTTGAACTATGTCTGAATCATCTGCTTTATATAAGCAACTCAGTGTTTGTTATCAGCTTTGACCAAACTTTGATTCCAAGTTACCTGCAACTAATCAGTCCTCAGTGCGCCAAAACTGACTTTCCTCCCATTAGTTAGCCTTACTCCGGATCGCACGCTGTCCTTTCCCATAGCTAAGACATTTTCTGGCTGTCCTAATATAGACCATCAATGAGACATTTTCAAGTCAGATAGCATAGCTTTCAAGGCAATACACTTTTTTATGATTCTCTCAGCACAGTTCTGGATGGTATCAAGAGGTTGTAGTGACGGAATGTCAAATCATTTCATTCACAAACAACTTTTAGTGAGACACTATTAGACTGTTTCAAACTTACCACAAACAATTCATATCACTTTGGTGCTTGTCAGTTTCTAGTCAGAAATATATTTTATCCTCCCTTTTTATATCTCCCAAGAAAACCTGTGATTAGGTTTATTTGACTGAATTTAATTACATGCTTACAGCAAATTCTCATCTGTCATAACAGTTGCCTATTGAAAGGTTGTCCTCCTCTCCATGGCTGTGAAACTTTCCTAACAATCATTTATATCACTTTCTGATGGTAGAACCATCACTGACAAGCTAGGTTTGCTCAACAGAAAGCAGAACTTAAAACAAATATCTCATCTCTTTACTGTGGTCTCATCAGCTACATTTTTTTTCAAAATTATGTGCAGGTTAAAACCATATCTCTCAAAGGTCACTGGCAGAATCAACTGAAAAGCCGCAGATGCTTGAATTACTTCAAAGTAAGAAGTTTATTTACGATATTGTTATGATTCCTTAAGGAAACATTTTTTCTTAGTTACTACCATATATGTATCTTCCTAGCTAAATCAGAACATGGTTTTTTGGAATTTAAAGGTGAGACGTGTGCCATATGAACCCCCCAGAGTTCATTTAAACTTGAACTTTGCGCTACCTTCTAATTTCATAACAGACTAAATGTACGTTGTTGTTTCAGGTAACACATGCCTTCACAAATTCTGTTCAATGATTCAAAGCTCCAAGATTTGTGCAAATTCAAGTAGGAAATAATTCAAGAAGACGCATTGATTAAAAAAAGATAAAACATACAGGGAATGAAATGAACGTATTTAAAATAAATGTGCTAGATGTTAATATTATTCCCACACCTCAAATGATTAAAATAAAACATGAAAAGAAAATTGTAGAAGGAGGAAAACTACATCCTACCTAAAATTTCAACTTTCCTATTTGAAGGTGACATGCATATATATGACTCAAACTTCATTTCAAGTACTTTCACAAATTACTTATGTTACTGTAAAATGATTTGAAATTGGACAGATCTGCCAGCATGGCATGAAAATTCAAAGAGAGATTTTGCCTTGCATCTGTGATTGGCAGAAGGGCTGGTATAATTTACCCCTGTGTTTGAGTCCACTTGAGTGGGAGCTCAGTATTCTAGCAGCAGAACTCGACAAACATGATATAATTTATTTTGTAAAATGATGGTTAGCACTTCTTATCATAAAAGGGTAAAAACACTTTGAAAAGATTGTAAATATTTAAACTTGACAAAAGAAACTGCTCCAGAATAATCAATTTCTTTACTATTGGGTTAGGGGAATTAAAAATGCATTGAATCATCTTCTGGACTTAATGTTCACAACAGTGAAACTTATGGCTTTCACTTTTATTCAGAAAGGCTTAAAAGACAAATCATCATACCAATGAGCAGCAAAGAAGAATCAAGTATGGAGCAGAGCAGAAATCAGGAGATTAAGGTATACTACTGGCACGACTCTTAATGGCAAGGACACGTCGAGGTAAACAAGGAGTGAGGCCTGCAACATAATTCCATAGCTTCACCCGGCAATCGCTGTAGCAGGAAGGAAAGAGAAAAGAGAGATAAAGGAATATAATACAAGCTGGAAGATGTGAGAGGGAAGACAGACCCCAGAATCTATTGACGCCCACCAAAGGACCTGCAAATAAAGATTTCTCCTTCTTATCATCTAGTTTTTGATTGAAATCAAATTTTCACAAGGGGAAGTAGTGCTATGTCATGAAATTAGACTGGCCTTTCCTAGGCACTTAGCAATAGTACCAAACATTTGCTTAGCTTAGGTGGAGACACAATTAAATAAATATGAAGTTTATTTTCAACAACCAAATTAAATGATGTCATGAAGCTAGTATTATAATTTAAGACTTGTAAAATAATTTGATCACAATATTAATACCATTTTAATTAAAGCATCCATCTTCAGAGAAGAATGAGACACTAAGTTTCTGGATTAGAAAGAAATAATATCCCCTGGTGATTTATTTGCTAGCAGCGGTTTGATCCTGTTAGAAATTCTGTCTTATACTGAATATTTTAATTCCCAGCATCTAAGCTACTCTCCAAGCACACTGTTGACACGTTCTTCCCTTTAGCTTCACAGTATATAAGGTCTCGTGATTTTTTTTTCAAAATAGTAAATGTATTTTCTAAAAAACTAATCTGAATGGTCCATTTACTTTTAAGCTTTATTTAAAGCCACTATATGTTTTCATACCTGCACTTCTATGCTGAATACTAAAAAATACAATTACAGTTTTTCAGTGCAGTACAATATATTAAATGCATCAATTGGGAAACTTTTAAAACACATATATTGTTAATATTCTTCTCTTTTCTGTCAATGGGGTTCTTTGTAGTCTAATGCCTCAACATTTAAATGAAAATCAAAAGGAGCAAGTATTCTTTATCCAAGAAATTTCAGGAATCCTGAAACAGTCCATCTTGTATCACTTACCAAAGAAAGATTCAAGGTTATCAATGCTATACAGAGTACTCCAGAATGTGATCTCACCAATTCCCTGTACATCTACACAAGACTCTTACTGTGTTTATTTTTCAGACTAGCTTTTTTCCCAATACTCTAATTTTTCCTTACTTTTATCATTATTTGTGTTTTTTTAATATTTTAATCAGCAATCTAAACTGCCAGCCATCTTTGTACAATTGTGAGCTTTTTCTTCATGTTTCATACTATTTTTTACATTTCTGGTTAACCTTGGGCTGAGCTTCTTTCCTGTACAAAATTAAAAATCACACAACACCAGGATGTAGCCCAACAGGCTTATTTGGAAGCACTAGCTTTCAGTGCGCTGCTGTTTCATCAGGTGGTTATATCTGATGAATGAGCAGCGTTCTGAAAGCTAGTGCTTCCAAATAAACCTGTTGGACTACAACCTAGTGTTGTGTCATTTTTAACTTTGTACACCTCAGTCCAACACCAGCGTCTCCAAATCATTATTTCTTTCCTGTTGTATTTTACTTTCCATTTGGAATTTATCCCATGTAGTCTAAAAAAAATCATTAAACGTCTGCCACTGTATCTCTTTGATCCTATACCTTAAAACAACATTTTAACAAGCTGAAGTGCACCAATCATCAGAACCAAGGTTCTTTTGCCTCTGAAAATCTGCAGCAGAATTTTCTCCCTCTTTGAACAACAATGACCTTTCTTGACAGAGTCACTGAATTGACTCTCATAAACCAGCATGATTGTTCACGACATACCTCGAAGCAGTGAAAATCCTGCTGGAGTTTGTGCAGATGGCATTAATGGGACTGTCATGGCCTCTGATCTCTCCCAGTGGTGTAAAGTTGTCTATGTTCCAAACTTTAAGCATTCCTCCTCGGCAACCACTTAGCAACAAATCACGACCAGGTACAAATGCCAGAGCACATACCCAATCCTTGTGAGCATTAGGTATTTGCTAATTGAAATCAAAATACATATATTAAAGACTAGTATGAAAACATAACAAAACATAGAGCACAGAAATTAACACATTGCTCCAGAAATTCTGATAATAACAATGCAAATAAATCTTTAAATAGATACATCATTCTTGAATTGCCACTTGTTAAGATTAGACTATAATTGAAAATATAGAATCTCTACAGTACAAACAAAGGTCATTTGGCCCATTGAGTCTGCATAACCCTCAGAAACGCATCCGACAGACCCTCACAAACACCCCTACACACTAATCCCATAACCCACATTTACCATGGCCAACCCACCTGGCCTCCATATCCCTGGTCATTATGTGGGAATTTAGCATGGCTAATCCACCTAACATGCAAATCTTTGGACTGTGGGAGGAAACTGGAGCACCCGAAGGAAACCCACGCAGACATGGGAAGAATGTGCAAACTCCATACAGACAGTCGTACAAGACTAGAATCGAAACTGGGTCGATTGCTAACCACTGAGCCACCGTGCCACCCCTCTATCACATGGAGTGAATCAAATTGGCTGAAGATTAGCAGCAGTGATGCTGGGGATCACTGGAGGAGGCCAAGATGGATCATCCACTCGACACTTCTGGCCAAAGACAGTTGTGAATACTTTGGCCTTATCCTTTGTACTGATGTGCTGGGCTCAATATTGAGTTCAATAGCGAAAGAACCTGATTCTGTCCTTCTCTGTTTTTTACCCACTCTCACAGCCAGTCCTTTTTGACATGGGTTGCTTTTCACACAACCAACCCATTTTCACCCACTCACAGGCCTATTATCACATCCCAATTAGTTTTCTGCATGGACTACCCATTCTCTGCTACCCTCAACTCTTATTATCACTTATTCAGCTTCACTTCTGTCCTGGCCTGCAATCCATAATACCCTTGTTTATTTGCCCCTATCATATCTCTCTCTCTCCCTGAAGTGTATCTCCACCTATGCACTCATCTATCTCACTTCCAACCGCAACCACAGGTCTCCAACATTAATACCAGTATTTCCCAGCTGCTAACAGTTCTGATGAAGAGCCACCAGACTTGAAATGCTAACACAGATATACAGGACATGCTGAGATTTGTCAGCAATTTCTGTTTCAGTTTGAAAAGGATCATTGATCCTGGGAATGAGATGACTAACATGGAGAGGTGGCATTGGGCAATTGTTTAAAAACACAGAAGACTTCACCATTCTGGAGGACACACTACCTAGGACTTGAAAAACAGAACAAAGGACAGGCATAATTAGCTTTACAATGTGCAAAGTTAGAGAACTGCACAGAAGAGTGTAAAATTATAATTACCATATACATCTTATAACTCGGAGATGATCAGGACATTAATGTAACCAATATGATTGAAAAATATACAAATATGTGACTCAAATTATTACTGGGAAACTAGTCTCTTGGGATGTGAGAATAAACGATTGCCTTGTTTGGATCCACAATCGTTTCCATCTCCAGTGTAATTTTAACAAGATTACACAATGCAACTCTGAGTTAACACTCAGTAAAAGCTTTAATGATGGGGTCATGCTTTGTAGTAAGTCTGCCTAACAGATGGGGAAATGATGGCATAATGGAAATGCACTGAACTAGTAACCCAAAGTTGGAAGAGCAACACCTCACCTTCTGCTTGAGGACATGACAGCCTTTAGGACTCAATATTGAACTTAATAATTTTAGAGCATTAACATCTCCTTCCATGTCCATTACTCACATCTACACCTCAGGTCCTATCATGACATGGGTGCTTTCAGTGCAGCCAACCCAATTTTACTCACTCATAGCACCCATTTTCCCTCATCAGCTTCTTTTCTTCCCTGGCTTACTAGCTCTATCCCTTTGTCCACTTAACATTTTCCTTGTTCTCTCTGGCTCCCTTTCACCTATCCACTCACATCTTCCACCAAGATCCCCTTCCCCCCACCCCCAACCACCCAACCTCCCCTCCCCATCAGCATAAATACCACCTCTTCCTAGCTATCAGTTCTGAAGGGTCACCGGACTCGAAACATTAACTCTGTTTTTCTTCACAGAAATATTAATTCAATTTCTCTGTCCCATCTTTGTGTTTTAGATCCTCTCAATCCAATTCTTTGTTAGATAGCAGTAATCCAGAGGCCCAGGCTAATGCTCTGGGACACTGGTTCATATACCATTACTACAGCTGCTGGAATTTTAGTTAATAAAATCTGAAATTGAAAGCTATCCTCAAAAATAGTGACCATGAAACTGATTGTTTTGAAAACCTTATCTGGCTTACTAATGTCCACTAATAAAGCAAATCTCATCTGATTTATATTTAATTCATTAACAGGATAAGAGCATTGCTGGCTAGGCCAGCATTTATTGTTCATCATTAATCGGTCAGGGGGCAGTTAAGAGTCAACCATATTGCTGTGGGTCTGGAGTCACATGTAGGTCAGACCAGGTAAAGATGTCAGCTTCCTTCCCTAAAGGACATTAGAGAACCATTTAGGTTTTTCCTGACAATTGACAATGGATTCATGGTCATCATTAGACTACTACCTCCAGATATTTTATTGAATTCTACTGTGGCTTTGAACCCGGTCCCCCACAGCATTACCCGGGTCTCTAACTAAACAGTCCAGTGATAATACCATTAGACCATTGCCTCCCCTGTAAATGATTCCAGTATCACAGCAATCTGGTTGACCTTAAACTTGACCTCTGAAGTGGCTCACCCACCCACTCAGGGATATTAGTGATAAGCAACAAACACTGAGTTAACTGCCAACACCCACACACCATAAATAACTCATTTTTTAACATATGTGATCCAATAATAACTTTCAAAATCTTTGCTCATACTTGGATGTGCATATTAAATTAATATGTATGTTATAAAATGGACACAGGACTCAACTTTATTAAATAGGTATTGGCTGAGAGTTCATAACTGAATTATCACGCTGGAACATTTCATTAAATTACAGATTCCGTTAATGACAAGAATCAAGAGGAGTGTGTCAAAAAGCTGCTCTGAATAAATTAAGTACAATTTGGAGAATTGTGCACAGTTTTGGGCTCCATATCTCAGGAAGGATGTACTGGCCCTGGACCGGTGTTCAGAAGAGGTTCATGAGAATAGTCGTAGGAGAGAAAAGTTTAACATGTGAGGAACATTTGAGAATTCATACTTGATGGAGTTTAGAAGGATGAGGGGGGTTCTAATTGAAACATACAGAATACTGAATGGCCTAGACAGAGTAGATGTTGGGAAGATGTTTCCACTGGTTGAAAAGACTAGGACCCGAGGGCAGTCTTAGTTAAAGGGAAGACCTTTTAGAATGGAGATAAGGAGAAACCTCTTCAGTCAGAGAGTGGTGAATCTATGGAATTCATTGCCACAGAAGGCTGTGGAAGCCAGATTATTGAGTATATTTAAGACTGAGTTGGATAGGTTATTGAGTATTAATGGGATCAAAGTTTATGGGGAGAAAGTGGGTGAATGGGGTTGAGAAACGTATGTGCCATGATTGAATTGTGGAGCAGAGTCAATGAGCTGAATGGCCTAATTGCTGCTCCTATATCTTATGGTCTTATGGACAATCATTTAACACTGAAGGGATATTTCTCCTTGATATGTTGGAGAAGAAAAATTACATATATTCTATTGATTACAGAAGAAACTTAAACTAATAAAAAGAAAATTAATTATAAAACAAGTTGCAGTCTTTTGCTCTCAATGCAGAAATTGAAGATGAATTTTTGTACCTGTATTTGTTCTTGCCGTTCCAGGTCCCATTTTTTAATTCCGTTGTCTCTGGATCCACTAAATAGAATATCCGCATGAATTGCCAAAGATTCAATTCCATCATAATGGGGAGGTTCAAAATTATGAGTGGGTCCGACATTTCCAAGAGTACTTTCAGCTATTTCAAACTTCTAGACAGCAAATATGTAGTTGTTAATATTTAATCAATTAATGTAAATTCAAACATTTTCAGAAGGCAATTTAATAAAAAATGTAGTTTAAACTCTGAAGGAACTTAATTTCCAGAATAGTAATTTTCTGAAGTAATCAATAATAATGCAATTTATGAACTGAAGCTAGATTATCACAAACAGTTTGAAAAATTGTGCTTCAATGGGTAAATAATCTGTCCTAAGTTAAAGTTTTGCACTAAAGTTAAAGTCACTATCAAATGTAATAAATAATTTCATTTCAATTGGAGTTGCTCTTTGTCAGAGTTAGAAGTACAGGCCCCTTTCATGCTCAACCAGGTCAGCTCCAGAGCTGAATGACAGCAGTTGATGTTGATGAGACTATTTATCTTCCAGATTATAGTTCTGCCCACAGTAGTCTTGTAACTTTTTGTTTAATTCAAACAGGTGATTTGGCGCTGCGTCACAAAAAAAAGATCTCAGAGCTGAGTTCTTGAGGTTTGTTTGTCAATGGTAATGTCCCTGCCTCTGAGTCAGATTGCTAAGGTTTAAGTCCTATATGCTCCAGATGCACATACATTGTAAATTGCTTTGTTTTTAGCCTGTTAACTGAGTGACTTGTGTTTTTTTTAAATCCAAAAAAAGCTGAATTCTTGATTGGATGTTCAGGTGATGTGTTTATAAAACTGAAAAAAATATTAAGTTCTGGGATCTTGTGCATACAATGTACAGTCATGGAGATCTGCAGCATAGACAAAGGCACTTTTGCCTTTCATGTCTATTCCGGTCAAGAAAAATCAGTTAAATATTCTAATCCCATTTTCCAGCACTTGGCCCATAGCATTGTATGCTTTGGTATTGCAAGTGCACATTTACATACTTCAACGGTTATGAAGGTTTCTACCTCTTCCACCCTTACAGGTAAAAACAATGACTGCAGATACTGGAAACCAGATTCTGGATCAGTGGTGCTGGAAGAGCACAGCAATTCAGGCAGCATCCGACGAGCAGCAAAATCGACATTTCGGGCAAAAGCCCTTCATCAGGAATAAAGGCAGAGAACCTAAAGCATAGCGAGATAAGCTAGAGGAGGGTGGGGGTGGGAAGAAAGTAGCATAGAGTACAATAGGTGAGTGGGGGAGGAAATGAAGGTGATAGGTCAGGGAGGAGAGGGTGGAGTGGATAGGTGGAAAAGGAGCTAGGCAGGTCGGACAAGTCCGAACAGGTCAAGGGGACAGTGTGGAGCTGGAAGTTTGAAACTAGGATGAGGTGGGGGAAGGGGAAATGAGGAAACTGTTGAAGTCCACATTGATGCCCTGGGGTTGAAGTGTTCCGAGGCGGAAGATGAGGTGTTCTTCCTCCAGGCGTCTGGTGGTGAGGGAGCGGCGGTGAAGGAGGCCCAGGACCTCCATGTCCTCGGCAGAGTGGGAGGGGGAGTTGAAATGTTGGGCCACGGGCGGTTTGGTTGATTGGTGCGGGTGTCTCGGAGATGTTCCCTAAAGCGCTCTGCTAGGAGGCGCCCAGTCTCCCCAATGTAGAGGAGACCGCATCGGGAGCAACGGATACAATAAATGATATTAGTGGATGTGCAGGTAAAACATTGATGGATGTGGAAGGCTCCTTTAGGGCCTTGGATAGAGGTGAGGGAGGAGGTGTGGGCACAGGTTTTACAGTTCCTGCGGTGGCAGGGGAAAGTGCCAGGATGGGAGGGTGGGTCGTAGGAGGGTGTGGACCTGACCAGATAGTCACGGAGGGAACGGTCTTTGCGGAAGGCGGAAAGGGGTGGGGAGGGAAATATATCCCTGGTGGTGGGGTATTTTTGGAGGTGGCGGAAATGTCGGTGGATGATTTGGTTTATGCGGAGATTTGTAGGGTGGAAGGTGAGCACCAGGGGTGTTCTGTCCTTGTTACGGTTGGAGGGGTGGTGTCTGAGGGCGGAGGTGCGGGATGTGGACGAGATGCGTTGGAGGGCATCTTTAACCACGTGGGAAGGGAAATTGCAGTCTCTAAAGAAGGAGGCCATCTGGTGTGTTCTATGGTGGAACTGGTCCTCCTGGGAGCAGATACGGCGGAGGCGGAGGAATTGGGAATACGGGATGGCATTTTTGCAAGAGATAGGGTGGGAAGAGGTGTAATCCAGGTAGCTGTGGGAGTCGGTGGGTTTGTAAAAAATGTCAGTGTCAAGTCCATCGTCACTAATGGAGATGGAGAGGTCCAGGAAGGGGAGGGAGGTGTCAGAGATGGTCCAGGTAAATTTAAGGTCAGAGTGGAATGTGTTGGTGAAGTTGATGAATTGCTCAACCTCCTCGCGGGAGCACGAGGTGGCGCCAATGCAGTCATCAATGTAGCGGAGGAAGAGGTGGGGAGTGGTGCCGGTGTAATTATGGAAGATCAACTGTTCTACGTAGCTAACAAAGAGACAGGCATAGCTGGGGCCCATACGTGTGCCCATGGCTACCCCTTTGGTCTGGAGGAAGTGGGAGGATTCAAAGGAGAAATTGTTAAGGGTGAGGACCAGTTCGGCCAAAAGTAGTCAGTTCCAGATTTCCACCACCCTCTGGGTAAAATTGCTTTGCCCCACATTTCCTCTAAACCATCTGCCTTTACCTTACCTTAAATCTGCGCCCCATTGTCATTGAGCCCTCCACCAAGGGGAAATGAGCCTTCCTGTCTATTTTATCCAAGCCAATTTTATACATCTCCGTCATGTCCCTTCTCAGTCGCCTTTGCTCTAAGCAAAGTAATTTTCCTATGTTTGGGCTGGGAAGCCTGGGTTCAGAACCCATGTTCTCCAGAGATGTCTCATAAAATATCTGAACAGGTTGATTAAAAGTGTCTATATGTCAATCTTAGAGCCCTATCTCATTCTGAATTTTCAAAACCAAAAGAAAGAGTTGAGCTCCAGGGTCTTGTAGCGCAGTGGTAGTGCTTCTACCTTTAGGCTAGAAGGCACAAATTAAAGTCCCACCTGATCCAGAGGTGCGTCATAGCACACCTGAGCAGGTTAATTATATAGAAAATAAAACTAAGTTTGCATATCCAGGTTCAAGTTCCATTTGTCCCAGAGATGTGTCATAGCATTCCGGACAGGTTGATTCAAGTAACTAAGACCCAAGTTCTTTAGAACTGCTCCTGGGCCTGGCTAAAGTAGCCATCAACAGGTCCAGGTCCAGATAGTGGGCAGTGGAGGGCAGTGAATCTCAAATGCCTGCCTCTCTCCCATGACTATGCTTGTGCCTGGGTGATGCATGGCATGTCTGCCAATACATCTTGAACCTTGAAGGCATAGTGGAAGCTGGAATGCATTATCTTTGCCTCTAACCGTATTTTGATTTTGGTCCCTCCCTTCTTCTCTTACCCTGCCTCCTTGATTTTTCTTTGTCACTTTGAGTCTGGGTGTAGTGTTTGTAATTAGGTGATTGGGTATTTTGTTTAAGTGGTGGTCCATTATTTGAAAACAAATGGCCAAGTTCTTCCCCATTGGGGTGTTGGTTTCTGGACAGAAAAAGTGTCCAGAATGGAAAGATGAAAACCAAGAGATAAAACCTTTGTAAATTTTAAAGTTTTTGCTGCCAAATTCGCGATATGAATGCTGGTGCCCAAAGCACTCTGTGAGTTTTTTTTTAACCTGATGAATAATCCATAGTATATTTGATTGTATAATAGTGCTAAACTTTACTTAAAATACTGCTTGTTTTTAATTAAATCAGTGGTTTCACGTTGCAAAAAGACATACATTTAAAGGTTGTTTCGTTACTGAAGGGTTGCTACCAGAACTGGATGAGATGATGGTTTATAATACTGGGTATGGATCACAAAGAACATTACCTTCACATAGTGATCTTTGGATCCAGTGATGACCAAGTCATGTCTTGTTGCCATTCTCTCCACTGTGAGGCACATTACTGGACCAATGTGGCCTGTGAGTTTCCCAACAGGTTGGATTCTAAATGAAGAAAAAGGCAAACATTAATATTGGAGCTGACCAAAGTTAGATCAGCATTCAGCCAACCAACATATTGCATAATCAAAGAATCATTCTTCTGAAAAAATACACGCCTGACAATCGGCAATGGCTTCACAATCATTATTATTATTGGATTCAAATTCCACAGGCTGCCAAGGTGGGATTCAAACCTGGGTCCCCAGAATGTTGCCTAGGTCTCTGGATTAATAATCTAGCAATAATACCACTAGACTATCGCCTACCTCGAAGACGTATAACCAGTGAATTATCACGCAAGACAAAATTCTAAATCAAAAAGTAAAATAACTTTTTCTCAAGGTTTATTGTCCTCTAAAACTATTAAGTCTTAAAAGTTCATTCCCAGGTTATGAATGCACTAACAAGAGTGATATTTATTGAGCATCCCTCTTTGTCCTTTAAGGTGGGCGTACTGCATTGGACTGCCAGTTCAAGTATTCTGAATGAGTGACAATGAAGCAATGGCATCCATTTCAGGATGGCGTGTGACTTGGACATGAACTTGGGGTTGATGGTATTACCATTCACTTTTTCATTCTAGGCAAATTGCTGCAGTGCATTCTTCATAGTAGATAGTACTCACTGCAGCCAAGGTATGGTAGTGGTAGAGTTCAATGGATGGTAATGCTTGTGAATAAACTACTGATTAAGCAAATTTCTCTGTTCTTGAAGATATTAAAATTCTTGTGGGTTGCTGAAAGAATCCTCAATAAGTAAGTGACAGCATTCTCATTTGTGCCTTGTACATCATATTGAGACTTTGGGGAATCAGCAGTTGAGTTTAACAAATTCATTTTTTAAAAAGATCATCATCTACTTCATAAGTAATCATCGAGAAACTATATTAATCGAATAATGAAGAATCAAAATATCTGTTCTGTATATTATTTAAGAACGTCACATTTTATCAAATACACTGAAGTTAAAACTACTTGTAAAATATACAACAAACAACATAACCAGGAGAAATGCCTTACTTTTTAAGGTCCCAGATGCGGACAGAGTTGCCAGTAGCAGCATAGAGGAGAGTGCCAGCAGGATTCAGTGCAATCTGATTGATCTGGTGCTCACCTTGTGCAATTCTCACAGTGCGATTGGTTGTGCTGGCACAAGCATCACCTGAAGTCACCTGACCAGAGGAACTGATCATATAAAAAAATAAAATGTTATTTGTCAGTGTGCACCAGGTTGAAGACATCTTGAAATTTGTTAATTTCATTGCATTCAATCTCTGACTTCATGAAGTGGATTGGCACCTGCAAGCCACTAACCTCCTGGAAAGTGGTGTATTTGAGCAGGAAACAAGGGACTAAGTCGACATCCAAGCTGCATTGAAAACAAAGTGCTCTTGGTCTCTCCCAACAAACTGCAGAGTCAAAATAATTTCTAATTTTCACATGAATGACCTTGTGAAGTAAACAGCCTTGTCAAACCACCAACTTCATGTTAATTTTCTTTCTTGAACTTACTCTTTTACCCCACCCAAAAAATCAATTAAAGTTGATAACTTACAGAAAAATAATGAGGACTGTTATAATTCTGACTATATTAATCCATTAAAATATTACTTATAAATCTTCAAATATGCTCTTTGCTTCATTGTGTATATCGTCTTCCATGAATCTATTACTTGAGTCGTGTTTTTTGAGCACAGGGTTCCTGTGGGATTACAGTTGAAATACTAGTTCTTGATTAATTAATTCAATTGGACTTCCTTAATACTTGAAGTCGATCCATTTATATTTGCCTGTATACTTTCTGTCACTGGCATACCTTCTAATATAATGAATAAAATCAAACATAATTTTCTGAATATGGTTTGATTAGAACTTTGTAAACCTTGAACTTAACCTTGTTAAAACTGCCTTAGCATCTCTATGTAGCTATTCTGTTAGCGTTGCTAATTCCTCTGGGGAGTGGTGGCACACTGGTACTGTCACTAGACTAGTGATCCAAAACCCTAGGCTAATGTTCTGAGGACATGGGTTTGAATCCAATCACAGCAGATAGTGAAATTTGACAATTCTATCCAGTAACCTCAACATCAGAAAGAGGTTCCAAAAATGGTTTATATGTGCACCAGATGGGGTATGGCTATGAGACAGTGCCACTCCTCTCCTCTGTTACATCTCTTCTATTCTGCCATCCAGATCCAAAAATTCTGAACTAATCACTCTCAGCCAAACTATGCTCCAATCAATTGTATTTTTGCTAATAATCTCTGAAGCAGAATGTCACCAAATGCCTTTTGGAAGATTCTAAAGACAATTTTATAGAATTTCTACAGTGTGCAAACAGGCCATTTGGCCCAAGAAGTCCACACCAGAGAGTATTCCACCCCTACCCATTCCTCCACCCTATTACTCTACATTTATCCTGATTAATGCACGTAATCTACACATCCCTGAACACAATTTAGCATGGCCAATTCACCTAACCCCTGCACATTTTTGGACTGTTGGAGGAAACCAGAGCACCTGGACGAAACCCACGCAGACACAGAGAGAATGTGCAAACTCCACAGAGACAATCACCCGAGGCTAGAATCAAACCTGGGTTCCTGGTGCTGTGATGCAGCAGTGCTAACCACTGAGCCACCCCTGAGTGTTGAACAATATCCAAAGCCAGCTCCCTGTCCACTGTGTTAATGGGCCATATATAAAATACAACTAAGGTTAGTCAGACATGATATATGCTTCACAAACTCATACTGTTTTTCTTCAATCAGATTATTCTTGTCAAACAGTTAGTCACACATTTCTTTGATGATAGAATCGCGTAACCTCTCACAATGGACATTAAACTGACAGGTCTATATTTTCCTGCTTTCTTCTTTCCACTCTACTTAAACACTTAAGGAAGAAAAGTAATTTTCCCCCTCCAGTGCCATAATTCCTTTAGATTAGATGAGATGAGATTACATTACAGTGTGGAAACAGGCCCTTCGGCCCAACAAGTCCACACCGACCCGCCGAAGCGCAACCCACCCATACCCCTACATTTACCCCTTACCTAACACTACGGGCAATTTAGCATGGCCAATTCACCTGACCTGCACATCTTTGGACTGTGGGAGGAAACCGGAGCACCCGGAGGAAACCCACGCAGACACGGGGAGAACGTGCAAACTCCACACAGTCAGTCGCCTGAGGCGGGAATTGAACCCGGGTCTCTGGCGCTGTGAGGCAGCAGTGCTAACCACTGTGCCACCGTGCCGCTTTAAGTGAACAGCTTTGTGAGAAACCATGAATAATATACTCCAGACTAAAACTGTGTATCTCAAGAATTCTAGCTTTCGTTATTTTTTTTAAAAATCCAATTACATGCTATACCCTAGATTCCTGAAGTGTTTAAACATTCAGAAGAACTTTGTTAAAATTTTGTTAAAGGCATACCAAAAATCAAAATTAACTGCCTTGATTCTGGCCTCACGAAAATTAAGTAAATGGATCTGACAACAGCTTTCATTCCGACACTGGTTTTCTGTTTATGATTATTTATGTTAATCTGTTGAGACCACAATTATCCATTTTTTTGGCAGTTTATAATTTGTGTCACTATAAGTGTTCATTTCCATATACATGGATCCACAACCACACATATCTATTCTTTATGAAATCTTCATTACAATAGGTTCCTCTGATGTCCCCAGAAATTAGATCTGTGTGACTTACTAATCATATGTCCTTTTTACTTAATAAGCATCTATGGCTCATTTTAAAAACCTTTGGGACAGAAAACTATCAGTTTAATGGATGAATATTATGCTTGTTTTACTGAACAGTTCCAGAAATGTATTTAAATTTTAAATATTTTTGTCTCCCATTATTACACCATCATGTCTAGATTTTAGACTTTTAACTCGGTATACCACATCCAAGATTTCTTTAAAAATAATTAACAGCCATTTCAGTTTGTGCTATATTCCTCCGAAAGTTCTCTCCTTTTAACTTTAGTTTTTTATAGTTCATTTTTCTTTCTTAATCTCCTTCAATTTAACTATGCAATCTTTCTGGAATGTTTGTTTATTTTACTTGTAGTAAAGGTTTGTTCCATTTTCTTAAAAATGAGTTCCCTTCCAGCAAAGCTTCCTAGCTGATGCTGATAGTATTTGAAACTTGTCTTTCTACATGAATTTTTAAAATATCCCTTCCAGATGCACATTACCAGATAACCTTACAAATAATTATCTATCCAGCAAGTACAAGTTAATTTGAAAGAACAGTTAAGTTAGTTAATGACAAAAAAAAATTCCAGCAAGCTATTCCAATCAAAAGGTGATTAGGAATCCTTTTTAAGCTGCTGATATGAAGGAAATACTGTTTGCAAAAAGAAATGAGTTGAATATAAATAATAGGATAATACAAGACAGATATTCTATGGTTTAACTTTTGTGAACTTGCACTCAGGACAATACCAGTCGGGGCAACAGCATTGTCAAGATTACAGTGGTGCTGGAAAAGCACAGCAGGTCAGGCAGCATCCGAGGAGCAGGAAAATCGACACTCCTGGATTTTCCTACTCCTCCTTGCTGTGCTTTTCCAACACCACTCTAATCTTGACTCTAATCCCCATCATCTGCAGTCCTCACTTTCACCCAGCTAATGCATTGTACATGTTCTGTGGAAAGATTGGATGAACCTGAATTAATTTGTTTTAGATTAGATTCCCGACAGTGTGGAAACAGGCCCTTCGGCCTAACAAGTCCACACCGAACTTCCGAAGAGTAACCCACTCCCCCTCTGACTAATGCACCTAGCAACTATGGACAATTTAGCATGGCCAATTCACCTGACCTGCACATCTTTGGAATGTGGCAGACATGGGGAGAATGTGCAAACACCACACAGACAGTTGCCCAAGGCTGGAATCGAACCTGGGACCCTGGTGCTATGAGGCAGCAGTGCTAACCACTGAGCCACCGTGTTGCCCTTTTGTTCCATGTTTGTTTTGTTCCATGTTTAATAGAATCATAGAATCTCAACAGTATGGAAAGAGGCCATTTGGTCCATTGAATTCACATTAATCCTCTGAACAGCATTCCATCCAGATCCAGACCCAGCCCCCACCCTAATCTTGTAACCCCATGTTCACCATAGCAAATCCACCTAACATGCACATCTCTGGACTGTGGGAGGAAACTGGAGTACTGGGAGGAAAGCCATGCAGATATGGGGCAAATATGCAAACTCCACACAGACAGTCACTCAAGACTGGAATCGAACCCGGGTCCCTGTCACTATGACGCAGCAGTGCTAACCACTGAGCCACTGTGCTGCCCCATTTCTTATTTTTATTAACAAACGTCAAGTTCAAACAAAAATAATGACAGGGTTTACCATACGTATATGTAATGAATTATGTTTCTATTAGATTTCTTTTATGGACCAGACCAAACTCCCTTCAGATATTTCAAAGAGATAGCCTAGACCGTAACTTTTTCTTATTTAAAGGTGGTGTAAGGTGCTGTGTTCCAGATGTAATTCTGTAGGTGACACTACTTTTTGAAAAGCACAGTTTATTCTTAGCCGATCGTTAAAATACAAATAAAAGAAAAAATAATTGGCATAACTTTAACTCTATTGAAAACTTAATGGAATAATAGATTATTTAACTATTAAACAGCAATGTTTCCAAAATAGTAACATCCCATGAATACACCCTTGGCAAAGGCAAATTGAGAACATAGATTGTCTCACATGCAATGTTTCTCCAGCCCAGAAGGAAAGAACATCAAGAGAAAATTCTGGCAGAGAAAGAGAACTCTGCTGTAGCAGAGAGATGAATTACAGCTTCCACAGCCAAATTCAAAACCCCAAGAACTACTGAAAGCTAAGTTAAAGCCCTGGTTCTGTGGAAGCCTGACTCCACTCATTCATGCTACTTCTATTGCTTCAACTTTTAAAAAAACCCAAGCCCTCATGAGCTGTTTACTGAGTTAGCTTGGAGGAGACACCTTGGCACTTACAGCTCAACCCCTGTCTTCAAAAAACAAAAAGGACCAAATACATCTCTTAAAGCCATAATATCAACACAGACTGTAGGGCAAGTTCCTTACGTTAGTGTCCTGATGCATTTGGGGCTGTCTCGGATATCCCAAATTTTGATGTACGATGTGGAGACAGTAAACACAAGACTGGAGTAACTGCAGTATTTGACGGAGACGACATTGTTCGGGTGCCCTTTCAGGGTACTGATTTCCTGTCCTGTCGCCAAATTCCACACTTTACAAGTGCGATCTGAATAAATTACAGAGCACAAAATTAACCACGGAACAGAAATTTTTCAAAAATCGTTTTTTTACTGATACAGAAGGAAAGTAGAAACAAACTATAAAATGACCTATCCTAGCAATTAAATGAATTTTCTCAATGATCAACAGACATATACATCTAAACAACCACAGAAAGGTCATCCTGATGAATAACTAAACAACTTAATTTATCTGTGTCCCATTACCTTCTTTTAGGCTTTAAATTGTTGGTTAGAGGCAATCTGGCAACAACAACTTTGTAGGTCACCTCGTCTAGTTCAATATCATGTACAGTGCTGTCCATCATCTAACAGGCCAGTAAACAAAATTGCCTTTGACTGACTCAAGCTAATATCTGTTCAAGGTTTTCAATCAATACTCAAAAAAATTATGAATCATTTCCCAAAATTTACAAAACACCCACAAAAAAATGTACTCATAGTGACACTAATCAGAGAAAGGTCCCTTCCAATCTATTCATGGGGTGAGGGTGGGGGTGGGGGTGGTGAATAACTACTCCTCCAATCACAGATTACAAGAAACAGCCTGTGGCTGGTGAAGCAGTGACAGCTGGATAAGTAAATGCAGGGATTGACGGAGTCACTGGGGGAACAGGGAGACTAAGGCTTGCACGTGTGAAGGTTGGTGGCCAGCTTCCTTTTTGCTGAGGCTGAAATGTGAAGCTCGCCTTTTTTTAGGGAGCAACCCTTCTTCCTGCTTTCTCTATGGATTTTTGTGAGAAAAGGAAGGCTGCAAGGAGCTTGTGGTCTCAAGGGGCAGCAAGAGGGGTATGTGGAGATTGGGAGTCTGGAATGAGCTTGGGAGAGGGTTTAAGCAAGGCAGAACAATGAGGAGAGTCAATGAGGGAAAAGGGAGGTCTCAAAGGGACAAGATTATTTTGCAGGGTGGCAAGGCTACATATTGCAAGGGAGAGAGTGGGTGAGAGTGAGAGGGAGGTTGCAAAGACGGAGAAGATGAATTAAATGCAAAAAAAAGTTTCAAATCTGGTCTACAAAGGAACGCTCCACTAACGCGTAGCATGGTTAACTAGAAATCACGGAGTTAATGAATTCTATGCAAATAAATATTTCTTACCACTTGCTTAAAACTGCACAAGGGCTATACTATGGAGAAGATAGTAGCTGACACTATTGTAATGAACTCTGTGTCAGTTGTTAAAAAAAAACCAAGACCGAAACTAAGAAATAGGTAGTAGCTGCTTGGCTAAACAATTTTAACTTTGTGAATATGTTATGGAAACAAATTAGTTGCAACTTTAGCAGTCTGTGGAAGATGTATTTAGAGTCACAGCTTTTTGTGTGTATAAATATTTGGAAAAAAAATGTTAATTTATGCTTCTCATATTAATTTAATTACTATAGTACATACTCCTTATATGTTGTCTTTAGGCTTAATGGGTTAATAATTATGGAGAACATTAATGAATTCCTCTAATTCTGCTTCTGTGTGAGTCCAAGTAATTTATACATTAACACAAGTACAGAAGGTAATGTTACGTGACTACATTAGCGAAGTTAGTGAGAATGAAAAATGGCCCCTGATGACCAAAAAGAAAAAAACATAGAGAAGAGCCCTTAAAAATTAAAATTGTCCCCGTTAAATTTGAAAGAGCTTTCTACATTAAGTGGTTAATGTAGGAACCTTAGCTTACTCCATTTTTTCTTCTTTCCCGAAACATCAGATTATACCTCTTTAGTGTGCTAGTAATGCCTTCAATTTCAAAGCCTATGCCTTTATATTTATTAGATTGAAACTCAACACATCAAATTATGCCAATAAAGAGATCAATGTTCAGAAGCCTTCAAAAACTGGGGGTGCAATCTCAGCCAACGTGTCCACAGGCTGATGCAATGAAATGGAAAAAAGAAATTAATCTGCACCACTTCCTGCCACTTTCGCCCATCTGGTTGGATTGCAGTGTTGACACAGCTCTATGCACATGACATGAGCTGGCAGCAAGTGAAAAACGAAGTTTAAACATGATTTTTTCACTACTTTCAAAAATTGTACCTGTTACCAGGACAAATTAGTTTACAGGTAGACAATCCTTTATCCGAAATCTTGAAATCCGAAAAGGTCCGAAATCCGAAGGATTTTCATGAAGTTTTTTCTCATTAACAAGGTTGTTTGGTGTGCAAACAGTTAACCCAACTCCACACCCACTCGATGTGTGTCACTCGGATGCAACATGGGACAGTGTGGGGCATGGCCCAGCACTGGCAGGCCTCAATTCTGTCTTAGGGCCCATAGTACTCACAGTGAGTCTGCTGTTCGGTAAGATTTTTACAAATTTCACCATCAAACTGTCACTTATTCCGAAATTCGAAAAATTCCGAATTCCAAAAACCAGCTGGTCCCAAGTGTTTCAGATGAAGGATTGTGTACCTGTAGTACCTGTTCCTTAACCACATATTACCAGAATTAATGATTGATTTTACAATACAAAAAGTTGAATATGTTCTACCATTTGCAATAATATATCATACTTTTTTGTATTAAACACAGTGATTTAAGCATAAATAGCAAACAATCCTACATAGTTTAGGATTAAAAGTTATTGAGAATGAAAATATAGCCCCTGAAGATCAGATACAGTCCTCCAAAGGAGATTGGTAGTTGGAATTCAAAAGAGATTTGAATATGTACCTCAAGATTAAAATAGATTAGCAGGGTTATGTGGAATGCTGGGGGATATAAGGCTAGCTGAGCTGCTCTTGCTGAGAGCTAGCGTAGACACAACTAATTGAATGGCTTTATTCTGTGCTGAAGCTATTCCTTTCAATGTCAATTTTTTTCTGTAATCAATTTTCAGGCATTGTGCAGTCAAAAGGCACATTAATTAGTGAGCATATTACAAGGATAAATAATTTTCATTGCCTGAACCTTGCACGGTAATTTTGTGCTGGTTCAACATTCAACATAAAATACAACCGAAAATGCAGCAAAGAAATAGTCATGCACATCAGATCTTGACATGAAAACAACTTGAATAAGTCAGAATAATTTGTAATGGCAAAACGCCAAGATAAGTTACAGTCGAATGAAATGGATTGAAAATGCTTAAGTAGTAATGAGGAACAAGGCTTTATTAGTCAGAATCAAATGTTCCTTTCTGCTGTCATCCAGTGCCCACAGATTATATTAGGTTTTCCTAATTTATAGCAGAGCAAAATATTGTAACCTAGTGGTTATGATTTTTTGAGAAGATTTATAGCTCAGGTTGTGGTTCAGGATGTAAGTTTGCTTGCTGAGCTGGAAGATTTGTTTTCAGATGTTTCGTCACCATGCTAGGTTACATCAGTGAGCCTCTGTTGAAGTGCTGGTGTACTGTCCCGCTTTCTACTTACATGTCTTGGTCTGTTGTGGTGGGTGATATCACTTCCGGTTCAAGGACACCAAGGTAGAGGATGATGAGGTCATGGTTCCCTTCAATGTGACGGCCCTATTCATGTCAATTAACATCAGCCTGGCCAAAGAAACACTGGCCGCCCTACTAAAAAACCAGGGACACCAACACCAGACTGCACCAACTCGATCAGCAAGGACATCCTCAAACTAGTAGACCTGTGCCTCACAACCCACTTCACCTTCAATGACAAGATATAAAAACAAATCAACGGGACACCCATGGGATCACCAATATCAGGATTCTTGGCAGAAGCAGTTCTGGAGAGGTCAGAATGAGCAGCTCTCCCCATGATCCATCCCAAGCTTTAGAACCGCTATGTGGATTACACTTACGTCATCACGAAAAATAACAAATTAGAAGAAACCCACAAACGCAAACAACATCCTTACTGGTATTAAGTTCACCAAAAGAGGAAGAGAACAACAAGAGACTCCCCTTCCTAGATGTCACAGTAGAATGAAAAGCCAATGGACAGCTGCAGACTAGTGTCTACAGGAAAGCGACACACACTGACCAGATAATCAACTACAGGAGCAACACCCACAAACAGAGCTGCATCAGGACATTATTTAAACAAGCCACAACACACTGCAGCACCCAGGAACTACGAGATGCCAAAGAAAATTACTTATACAACGTATTCAAGAACAAGAGGTATCCGATAAGCACAGTCCGCCGATTCTTACACAACAAACCTAAACAAGAAGACACAACACACCCAGATACTCGAGACACACTACCATCCATCAAAGACATCTCAAAGATGACAACCAGACTACTCCAGCACCCTGGCATCATGGTAGCCCACAAACCGACCAACACACTGAAACAGCTTTGATGAATCTTAAGGACCCCATACCAACAACCAGCAGAACAAAAGTTATATACAAAATACCCTGCAAGGACTGCAACAAACACTACATCGGACAAACTGGCAGGAAACTAGCCACCAGGGTACATGAGTCACAACTAGCCGTCAAAAGACACGACCAGGTATCATTAGTATCCTTACACACAGACACGGGACACCAGTTCGACTGGGACAATATATCCATCCTAGGAAAGACTAAACAAAGACACAAACAGGAATTTCTAGAAGCCTGGCATTCAAACCGGAACTCCATCAACAAACACATCAATTTGGATCCCATTTACCAACCTCTCAGAAAAAGAATTGGAAGTGATATCACCCACAACAGAACAAGCACACATAAACAAAAAGTGGGACAGTACACCAGCGCTTCAACGGAGGCTTACTAATGATATTACCTTGCATGATGATGAAACGTCTGAGAACAAATCTTCCAGCTCAGCAAGCAAACTTACAACCTAATAGTAACCAAATTTAAAACATTGTTAAACCATTTAATGGCAACTGAAGCCTGTGCTGGAAACTGAAATTGCTTGTCAGGAGAGGTTTACATTTTTCTGAGGAAGACAGCAAAGTATAAAATTGATGAAAACTGTGTGCGCAATTTGGACATAAGAGTACTTTTTCTCCAATTTGATCATTTCAATGAGAAGTTGCCAAGCTTGAAATGACAGTTAATTGTGGAATACAATTCATCTAACTCTGTCGAAGAAATTCCACCTCAATCTTTGAAGAGCATCCACTCCTGAACAAGAAATGCATTTCACTGTTCCCTGAACAGGATGCCTAATTCAACACTGTTAAGACCAGCCAGACTCTCTTACAATGGATCCCTTCGCTGGAAACACGGTTCACCACGTTGGTTTAGAAAACATATGAAATCCCAGAGATAAAATGTTAAAAATCACACAACACCAGGTTGTAGTCCAACAGGTTTAATTGGAAGCACACTAGCTTTCGGAGCGACGCTCCTTCATCAGGTGATTGTGGAGGGCTTGATCGTAACACAGAATTTATAGCAAAAATTTGCAGTGTGATGTAACTGAAATTATACATTGAAGAACTGATTGTCTGTTAAGCCTTTCATCTATTAGAATACAGTGATAGTTTCACTTCTTTCATGTGTAAATCACAAAACCCTTTTACGTTGCAGGCAAGGATGCCCGGAGGCATGGTACATTGGGGAAATCAAGCAAAGGCTACGACAACGGATGAATGGGCACCGCACAACAATCAACAGATAGGAGGGTTCCCTCCCAGTTGGGGAACACTTCAGTGGTCCAGGACATTCAGCCTCGGACCTTCGGGTGACCATCTTCCAAGGTGGACTTCGGGACAGGCAGCAGAGGAAAGTGGCCGAGCAGAGGCTGATAGCTAAGTTCGGTACCCATAGGGAGGGCCTCAACCGGGACCTTGGGTTCATGTCACATTACAGGTGATCACCATTGCACTACACACACACACACACACAGATAATCCTACACACACACACACACTCTCACATACACACAGACACCCACACACACCCTTATAGACACACACACTCCCACACATGCACCCCCGCACAGACTTAAGACACTCTGCACTCACTACACACACACACACACACACACACACACACACACACACACACACACACACACACACACACACACACACACACACACACACACACACACACACACACACACACCACACACACACACACACCACCCCAGACAGACACACACATCGACAGACAAAGACCCGAATTTGTACTTGCAGAGTTTCATTGCACCTTGCTCAAAAACTGCATACATTCATGTAGGACTCTTGAGCTCAAAAACTGCATGAATTTATGTAAAACTCTTATCTCACTTTTTAGATTAGAATCAATCTAAACATCAGGTCATAGACAAAGAACACAGGGGGCTAACACCTTCAACATATTGTCTAGCTATCACCATTGTTAACAGCTAACCCGAGAATGCAACTTTTAAAAAAAGAGTTTTGTGATTTACACATGAAAGAAGTGAAACTATCACTGTATTCTAACAGATGAAAGGCTTAACAGACAATCAATTCTTCAATGTATAATTTCAGTTACATCACACTGCAAATTTTTGCTATAAATTCTGTGTTACGATCGAGCCCTCCACAATCACCTGATGAAGGAGCGTTGCTCCGAAAGCTAGTGTGCTTCCAATTAAACCTGTTGGACTATAACCTGGTGTTGTGTGATTTTTAACTTTGTACACCCCAGTCCAACACCGGCATCTCCGAATCAAGATAAAATGTCAGCTTGGATGTTACTGTGCCACCCAGCCTTGCATCTCTCCTCCCCTCACTGAGTTCTTACCTTTGGAGCCTGTGAACAGCAGGTCATTGGTTGCATCCAGACACAGCACAGGTTTAGAGTGCCCCTCAGCAACAGAGATGCATTGGAGTGGGGCAGTCTTGCTGCCTTTGGCACCACCAACTGGATTAATCACACCCCTGATAAAAGAACAAAAGATCGGATCATAAACTCCTGGTCTCAAAAACTGGCTTATTTGAAATGGCTTCTATTTATTAAAATAACAAAAACACATGAGGTGACTTTGATGAAAATCCTATACTACTTTCACTTTCTAAAACCAAGGGGAGAAAAAGTGTGACGTTGGTCAGTCATCATGCACCAATATTCCAGATCAGAACAACTGCCCATCGCAATACATCCAATGCAAATATGAGTCTGAACAGCATTTAGACACACACAAACAAAAAAAAATTACAGAAACTGAAAGCACAATATTTCTGATTATTGATTAATTTGAATGAATCTGCATGACGATTAGATAAATATTTTTATTCAGTAACTTTTGAAAATTACACGATGCTGTAATGTTTTAAAAAAAATCATAGAATCCCTACAATGCAGAAGGGGACCATTTGGCCCATCAAGCCTGCACCAACCCTTCAAAGGAGATCCCACCCAGACCCCATAAACCTGCACATTTACTTTTAACCATGCTGTAGCTGCCATTGAATGGAAAGATGCATTCAATTTAACTACTTAAAGGGGTGAATCTTCCAGCTTGTCAGTAAAACAGGCCCCTCAGTCACAGGCACATGATAACACAGCTGAATTTTGGTTTTTGGCAGGCTTGGAATAGGTTCTGAGAGCAGCAAATCTCACCTCGTGCAGCTGCTGACCAGAAGTTGGCAGCTCCTGCACTTAACAGCACCCTGGAGGTAACTGTGGCTGCTGGTGGAACAGCACTTAGGATCAGGGGTGAATGAATGAGTGAAGCAAGTCATTTTTGAGTACATATGTGTGCATGCATATGTGTGTGTATGAGTGTATGCATGCATGTGGGATTGCAGGAAGGGAAGGGAGTTGAAGGTATGTTCTAGGGCTGAGGTTTACGGGAAGAGGAGACAGGAGAACCAGAAGCAATGGCCTGGATGTTGCCCACACCAGACACTGCATGGCTTGTCAGCAGTTCTTCAGTCAAGTAGGCATTGTGACAGGTCCCTGTGCAAATGGGTTCAGTTGCAGCAGGCTGAGATCCTGAAATGGTCTTTATTTCCAATTAAGGGCCTCAATTAGTAAAAGTGTGGCAAGACTAAATATGGGCCTTCCTGCTGGGGACTTAATTCTGTGGAGGCGAAAAGGTGGCAGTATTGTGGGAATGCCACTATCCCACCCCGAATTCCATGGTCTTCTCACCTCCAAGTTGGCCACCTCTGGGAACAAGTTTCCAGCCCCAGCATATTCTCCAAAACACATAATATCGAAACTTGAATCCAAACGACTAGATCCCACTTACCCGCTCTGGATTTTTATACTTAGAACCGTCAGTGTGACATTCTGATCCTCTCACTCAGCATAATGTGTCCCTCTGAACATGAAGAACCCCATCTCCTCAAATTTAATCCTAAATTCTTGATAAAGGATGCACTGTTGCTTTTCTTTGGCAAATGGACCTCTGCAAAGCTGAGGGAAACCCCAATTCACAGGCATCTCCTTATAGCTCCCCCTGGACCAACAAGCATTCAGACATTTTTAACAAGCCTGCCACTGACTTCATCTCAATTCCAGATCCAACCTAAACCTCTCAACCCTGCACATATCACTTCCAACTCCTTTGCAAAACCCATAAACTAAGATGTCTTGGTATACTCATCACTTTAACCTGTTTCATCCCCACAGAACTAATTTTCTTCCCCCCTTCTCTACACTTAATTTCTTTATCTCGAGCCAAGTCTCTAACAGGTAAACATGTGACCCTTTCAATTCCCACTGCCATTTTAATACTTTACAGTATCCTGAATTTCATGATGTTTAGAAATTACAGGATTAACTGATTGACGTTTTCACAATGTTATGGGCAGCAAATAAGGAAGATAGAGAGAAATTATTTCCATAGATTGGGAAAATCTAGGACAAGGCTTAAAAGTTAGAGCTAAACTTGACAGAATGAAATTTATGAATACTTTTTCATGGTCAAGGGTGACAGAAATTTGAGTGTTTTACAAGTGGAAATTCATGCCAAATTGCTAATTTTAAAACTGAGATTGATAGTTTTTTGTTAATCAAAGCTATTGAGATATAGGTCAAAGGCAAAGTATGGCATTAGGTTACTGATCATCCATGATTTACTAGAATAGTAGAACAGATTTGAGGTGTTAAAATGCCTGTTCCTCTGTTTTGCCTCAATTCTTCCCGATGGAATTCTGATCCATTTTCTGATCACTCTGTGTAATAAAGGATTTCCTGCTATCTGTTAAAATTAACTTCACACAATTTGAACCTGTTTTGCTCCTATGATATAGTTAATTTCTTGATTAATCCTTTTCATTCTTTAAATAATTATACTCACCTCTTCAACAATACTTTAAGAATGCCTCTTTGTTAGACCAAAAAGTTCAAGTAACTCCACTAACAGCCCTGTAACACAAGATCAGTCACATGGCTCCTCTCTATTTTGCTACCAGAACTTGAAAATATGCCTTGCTTCAATGTGATCAGAACATACTGTGACATTCAAGAATAAATCTGATTAATCACTTTGAAATTAGATAAATACTTCCTCAGATTCATATTCTAATGTGTAATTTAATTGTTCAGTGTTTCATTGGTTGTTAGTTCATGTGTATTGGTTGAACATATTAAGTATCAAGTCCACAAAGGTGCCTACACCTCTTTCAACTTCTTCCTAAGCTACAACATACACACTATTTGTCTGCAAAGCTTTTCCCACCTCTCCATCAGCTCTCACTATCAACTCCCTCCTCCAAATGCTTTGCAACCTTCTCCAACTCTACACCTCCAGATTTCCTTTCCTCCTCTCCTGGGATGTGGGAGTTGTTGGCTGGTCAGTGTTTATTGCTCTTTCGTAATTGCCCTTGAGTGGTGAGCTGCCTTCTGAACTACTATAGCCCATGTGAGGTGGTAGACCCACAATACCCTTAGGGAGGAATTCCAGCAACAGTGAAGGAATAGCAATATATTTTGAACTCAGGAGGGTGAGTGGCTTGGAGGGGAACTTGTAGGTGGTATTGTTCACATGTCTCTGCTGATCTTGTCCTACTAGGTACACATTGCTGTGGGTTTCGGTGACGCTGTCTTGGGATCTTGGGCTAATTTTTGCAGTGTGTCTTGCAGGTTGTACACACTGCTGCTACTGAGCATAGCTCCACACTCGCGCATTCTTGCCTCTCGCGCATCCCTGATTTTCCTGACTCCACCACGGATCTTTGGGTCTTAAGTTGCCTCGGTTCCCAAGCTCTGGATCTCTCAACTTGAAGAACCTCTCAATTCTTTCTCCATTAAGATTTGTCTTAAAACATACCTCTTGATCAAGCTTTTGGTCACCTTTTACAAATTTCCTTATGTGACTTGCTCTCAAATTCTGTTTGACAACTGCTGCTGTGAAGTGCCATGGGATGTTTTATGATATGAAAGACACTATGTAAATGCAAGTTGCTGTTGTTTCATGTATCCCAATGATTTTTACTTCCAAAATTCAGTCATTTAAATTTTTCTGCAAAAATATTTCTTGTGCTATTGTCCTGTCCAACTAGAAAGAAATATTTGGAGATGACTGAATATTCAGCACCTTGAGCCTGTTCTGATGTACACTTAAACCATGGCCAAACTGTTTTTTTGTTTTCTTCCTGGATATTTAACAAATACTTCATTACCCTTTGTGTAGAAAAGTGCAGATTTTTTCCTCTTAATTTCTGTTTTGCTAACTGCTTCATAATCTGCTACTCATCCTAATTCATCATCATTTGAAACTCTGACCACTTTGTATTGTGATTTGGGATCCAGGTCATGCTATTTAAATTTAAGAACAGGAGTAGTTCTAACAGCAAATCCTGAAGAACACTGTACCTATCCTTCCAAATCTGTTAAAATTCATCTCATGAGTACTTGTCATTTCTATCCTTCAACCTAATGTTTTAGCTACTCCCAGCATTTACCCGCAAACTTTAATTTGACTAAAGTGTTTTGTATGGAAGTTCATTGAAAACATTTTAAAAGGTGAGACGTATGTTACAGTTCAGAGCAGTTTCATCCCAGTAGAAGTGCAGTTCAGTTTCTTCAGGTCATCAGAGATGGAAAAACTGTCTTAAGCTATTTTAGCGGTCCTTAGTTATTTCTTTCCCTTCAGAGTTCATTGAGGAAAATCAATGAGGTAGCTGTTGTTTGTATGCCTCGGTGAGTGATGGAGAAAATTGCAGCTCGTGAATGTGCAGAAAGTCATCAAAAGGAAACATTTGCAATCTTGTCAATGAATAAGAGAGATTGAAGTAAAAAAAAACAGGAATAATATTTCACTGAGGTCAAGTGTCTGTAGATAATATTGCTGGGCAAAAGGGTTGACACTTCCAGTTTGCTGTTTCTCAATAATATTTTTCCAAACTGTCACACAGTTAATTTTTACTTTTTGAGCAATAAACTTGCGTTGTTTTGGTTCAAGTACATTGATAGCCCCTTGTAAATTTTTTCAGTGACTAATAACCACCGCAGCTAAAAATAAAACTTATGATCGATCAAGACAGCTTCACTTTGGAAAATGACTTGTCCAGTATTACCATCAGGTGGAATCATAACAGTGCTTAAAAACAGTGATTCTGAAGTAAGGTTCTGCATCATGAAGAACAAATCACCTCGTTAGAAACGTTTGAAAAACATTACAGTTCATTTATATGTAAATTGAATGTGATGTCTGATGATTATATTGAGTTGTTAATCAAAGGTTGCAATTGCAATGTTTAAAACAGCTGCAGCGTAGATAGTCTGGAAAATATATTTTGAATAACTATATCATTGTTTTTTTTTAAGCCTTACCTTCATTTTGAATTTGAAATCACTGAATCCTGCGAGTAAATCCATAGAGTCAAGTCTTTATTTAAATCACAGTTACAAACTCTTTGATCTGGATCCAATCATTCCATTCGTTCATGTTAATATTTCCAATGAAACATTACCAACACCCACTGATCCAACATAACAAATATTGACAGATATTTTCTAGTTTGACTGTTTCAAAGCCAAATGAAAGGTGCATGCAAATTAGCCCAACCAAAAAAACACAAACCAAAACCAGACTGAGAACTAAAACCATCCTTGCATTAGAATTCTCAATTAAAATACGCAATAAAGTTGTCAACAACCAACAAACTAGTGTGCAGAACAATGTTGTTTTTTGATACAAAATGCAGTGCAGACCAGATGTAACACAAATAGTAACATGCAAACAGCAAAGCAATCAGCTGCGTGGCCCAATCAGACCAGAAGCAAGAGGCCTGCGCAATGCAAGAGGTAACAAAAGAAACTTGTACCTGGGAACCTCCGAGAGAGAGGAGTCACTGTCATCAGACCTATGAACAAAACAGCAGCAGGATTATGGGGAAGAAAGATAGAAAAGCTCCAGCGTGTCGGACTGTTGAGTAGAGTAATTGATGGAAACAAGGTAGAGCAATAGTAGGTGTGCCAAGTCAAGCAATATTGAGTGCCACAAAAGACAGAAACTTACATGGAGGAAAAGTTAAGAATTTTGTTTTTTTTTTGTTTTGCCAAGAGTTATTTTCTCAAATCCATCCATTACATAGTCTTCTGAACAAGCTAGATAATTCTAAGAGACAATCATAGTCTTAAAAACATAAGAATGGAAATATGCTGTTGCATATTAAACACATAACACTCATAGCAAAAGAAAGACTGAGATTTAATTGTGCCCGTGTCGAGACTGATGATAAAGTCCTCTTGCTGTTGGAGTTGTCTTCCTATTCAAGATGTCTGAGCTCAGGATTACTCCAATAAATTCATGTGTCATAATCTCCATTAAGTGTTTTTTCATTAATATTGGGATGTCAGTTATCTCACTTCACTGGGTGGAAAAGGTGATTGCCAGCATGAGTAGAAGTACAAAACACATAACCTCTTGTCATGAACATTCTGATATGCATGTGTTACCAATCTAAGTTGAGTTTGAGGTTGCTTTTGTTTCTCATTTTGCTATCTGCGATCACCCTACAATCCATCTCTCACTCTGACTACCTCAAGCACTTCTCTCTTTCTCGCACTGTTTCCAATTGTTGCCCACATTCTGCTCTATTCACCATGTCTATTTCCAATATCCATTGTTTTCCTCACCACAACAGAAGAATGGAAGAATAAAAATTGAAAAGATTGTGGAAATACAGAGCAAATGAAAGAAAAAGGACATATAAAAGATCTGACAAAATTAAGCACAATATTTGCCTTTTTAGAAAAACAGTTCATGTAAGTCACACCACTTTATATTCAGTGTATTGTGTGCTTTCCTTTATAAATATATATGAGTGCGTATGTGTGTGCATGCATACATGCATGCATGCAGTGGGTGGGTAAAGAGGAAGACAACAGACATTTCATAGGAATCTCTCTATCCAATACCTCAAAGAAGGGACACTGGACCTGAAACATTGATTCTGCTTTCTCTCCATAGATGCTGTCAGACCTGCTGAGGTTTTCAAGCTACTTCTGTTTTTGTTACGCCAAATTTAAGGTGTGCACTGATTGAACACTTCAACTGCCTCACCAATTTCCCAAACAACACCAGCAACATGAGTTAAATTCTCATACGAGCTGTGGAAGTTCAGGGATATCTGCCTCCTCAACATGCTCCACACTTATAGATTAGATTCCCTACAGCATGGAAACAGGCCCATCAGCCCAACAAGTCCACACCGACCCTCCGAAGATTAAGTTCACCAGACCCATTTCCCTGTGACTAATGCGCCTAACACTATGGACAATTTAGAATGGCCAATTCACCTAACTTGCACATCTTTGGAATGTGGGAGGAAGCCAGAGCACCCAGAGGGAATCCAAGACACAGGGAAAATGTACAAACTCCACACAGACAGTTGCCCGAGGTTGGAATCGAACCCAGGTCCCTGGAGCTGTTAGGCTGCAGTGCTAAGCACTGAGCCACCGTGCCACCCCTTTATATAGCCTATTGCCCCTTTATAGTAATAAGAAATATTTATGATCCTTGTGGACTATAGCTCATCATTTGAAAAAAACGTTTGGATTAAAATGTAATCCAAATCTTGCTTGCCATAGCAAGATTTCTGAGGAACTCCAGTTTTATGTCTTAACTGTAATCATATATGTTCGGAACCTTCTCTTCCAAGCCCCTCTCTGAATGCTTTACTGATAATTCTTAGCTTTTTTTCATTTAAGAGGTTAAAAATGTATATGAGCTGCACAACAATGATGCAACTAAAAACAGCAATGTCAATAATGTTACAATACAAAACTATATACTACAACGCACAACCCTGGAATATTTTTTAAAGACCACCAAATTGAAGTCAAAATAACCAATATCATCACACTTCTGCAAAAAGCCAGTCAAACATTCTCAAAATTGATGCCAAACAAAAATTATTCTTTTAGAAGCCGCTGTAAATTGAGATTTGGAGATGCCGGTGTTGGACTGGGGTGTACAAAGTTAGAAATCACACAACACCAAGTTATAGTCCAACAGGTTTAATTGGAAGCACACTAGCTTTTGGAGCGACCCTCCTTCATGGACGCTCCTATAGCAAAAATTTTTGCTATAAATTCTGTGTTGCGATCGAGCCCTCCACAATCACCTGATGAAGGAGCGTCGCTCCGAAAGCTAGTGTGCTTCCAATTAAACCTGTTGGACTATAACCTGGTGTTGTGTGATTTAAAACTGTAAATTGAGATTAGTTTGAAAGATGTTGGGTATGTTGTGAGTATGTCACTGTGGGTATGCCTTAGGTGAGTAGTGCAAAATGTAGTTGCAATTAGATTTGTTGCACTCCAAATATACAGATGGAGATGCTGACCTTCCCAAGACATGAACTTTAGTCAGTTTGGTATGATTTGAGTGGAAATACAAGAAACTAATTTTGGTTGAGCAAACTCTTCTGCGGCTTTAAAAACCATACTGAAATACCAAGGGGGAAGATCAATATGGTTACCAGCTTTCATTTCTTTGCTCTAAATATTATGACTTAAATCTTCTGATCTATTATTAAAAGCATGTTCAGGAGGCATGTAATCCACACTGGACTGTAAGTGAGCTATAGTCATGCAATCAAGAAAAAAGCATCAAAGATAAAATGTATTAATAGAAACTTTGAATGTTACTTGGCATATCTACCATAGTATGATAACTAAGACATGTATATGCACAGCCAACATTGTGAAAAAGACAAACTTTGATGACACAGACCAATAAAGTTAATGTTATTGGAATAAGCAAACTTATCAAATTTGTGAACAGGAAACACAAGAGTAATTCATCTATTCTAGATATCAATTGGAATGTTCATGTAAAAGTCATGCTTTCTGAGAAAGATAAACACAACACTAATTGTCCTCCTTCAAGTTATGCTTCTTGAAGGATCTTCAGAAGTAAAACAAAACACAATATATATCACAAAATTATATTTAAGCAAAAATAACCAATAACTGTTAGTTATGCAAATACACATGAACCTCATTTCAGTCAAACTTGTTGTTTCAAAAAATCTATGGCAAACAAAGCCTAAGTGTTTGAAGAATGGAAAGATCCAGTATTCTGTACTGGATATGGCACATCTAATTAAACCGCCTTGGCTTTAACGGTCAAAGTGTTTTGAGCAGAAGTGGTAAGAGGACATAATGCATCGGGGTTCCATGTTCATCAGATTCGTATAAATTACAGTACCCACTACTTAAGCAATTTATGTTTACAACAGGTAGTCACTTAATGTTCATCAGACAAAATATGGTAACCATTATCCATTTCCATTAATGTCAATTTCAAAGCATTAGTTATGTGCTCAGTTCATTTGGGAGGGACAGCACTAATGTTATTCATAGAATCACTACAGTGTAGAAGCATTTGACCCATCAAGTCCACACCGATCCTCCAAAGAGAGGGTTATCTTCTCACCTTATTGAATTTAACCAAAAACGCCCTAAAGTCTTTAGAATATATCATTTTTATTTTTGTTCATCCATTGAAATTATGACCATTACAATTTAAACCAACCCTGGCCATAACACTATTCAAAACTGCAGATATTAGAAGCAATGATGATTTACTGTTTGGGGTAAAAACATGGGTGGTCATATTGATAAGACTGCAAAAACCTACATAAAACTATATTATAGGATTGAGCAATTGGTTGTTCTTGCATAAAAGTGTCTACAGGCATATTTATAATCACTTCAATGAAAGTTAATTGTACAGATCCTGTACAAGTGATTGCACATTGATAAAAAAAATGATTTATGATTGTATTTAATTTAGTCACAATGTTTTGGGTGAATGTAAAAATAGTCAAAGGGAAAGTTGTAATAGAAGTGTTGCTTTCCTGTAATAACTACGTAGGGTCACACTGCCTTGCTTGTGAGAAAATTTGATTAATAATTTCTCTGAAATCATACTCATAATTTTAATCTGCAGCAAATTGTGGGTATTTTTGCTTAAGGTAACTGCTGGTCAGCTAATTTTTCTTTCATTTTCAATTTTAGCCTAGACTGTGTCTCGTCATTATTGCTGTTTGTACAATCATGTTAATTTTATTACTGCTATCGTACAATTGAGCATCATGTACAAATTGTGTTCACTTAAGCAGTGAAGTCTGTTGTTAGTAAACCATTTGCACTCACCACCCATGATAGTAGGCAGGTTTACATTTCCAACGACTTGAAGTATGGGTGGAAAATTTTCATTATCATTTTGAATTGATAGCCACTAACAGACGAATCTCAGATCAGTGAATTGTTGAACATTAGCCTACACAGATTAGTTGTTTAGAATAAGGTTTGCTTCTTCAAAAAATGTATTGATCATTTGCCTAATTAAGATTGAAAAGTCAATCGAAGAGTGATACCAAGTGGAAACAACTTAAGCGTTTGCACTATTAAAAAAAACTGGAATTAGGTTTGAGGTGGAGAACAAAAAGATAAACTGTGTTAAACACTGATTATCAAATGCGGGAGCACAATTAAATTCCCTTTTTATTCTTGTAAAGGATATTTCAATTGGTTTAAGTTTCCTCAACAGTAAGTTTCATAACCTGTAGATTGCAAAATGGTAAGTAAAAAAAAAGGTGTTGAGTTTCAAAGTAGATTGTTGGGGTTAAAATCATGTAATAGGATAACTTTTGACTACCTTATCCTTAGAACAGGTTTTTATTAATTCATTTGTGGGACTTGGGCTTCGCTGGCTGGCCAACATTGATAGCCGATCCCTATTTACCCTTGACAAGATGGTGGTAAGCTGCCTCTCGAATCACTGCAGTTCACTTGCTGTTGGGTTCATTTCTTTGTTGTGACTTTCTAGTAATTGGTACAACTGAGTGGCTTGCTAGGCCATTGCAGAGGGCAGTTGAGAGTCAACCACATTGCTGTGGCTCCGGAGTCACGTGTCGGCCAGACCAGGTAAGGATGGCAGATTCCCTTCCCTAAAGGACATTAGTAAATTTTCCAACAACTGACAAAGGTTTCATGGTCATCAATCGACTCTTAATTCCAGATTTATTTTATTGAATTCAAATTCCACCAGCTGCTATAGCAGGATTTGAATCCAGGTTCTGGATTAATGATCGACTGATAATATCACTAGGCCATCACCTCCCCAGTATGGAGTTCATAAGGCAAAATTAGCGCTGCAATGGAGTTATTATCATGATGTAAATATTATAAAGTTCAAGATGCTCTTAAAAAAAACACAGAAATTCCACCTCATTATAAACTACAAAGAGATTGTAACTCTTTCCTGTGGCAAGAGTTACATTGAATTTGCCAATTTCTTGTGAAACATGATACAAATCCCTAAAAGGATATGACTTGTGGGTGAAAGTTGCACTTTCAAAAAGTACTGGCTCCACTTTTACTATCTACAATGAAAACATGTTAACAAACCAGTTTACAAGAACTGTATTTTTAATAAACAGACGTCAACATGTACACTTCTATCATAGAAAGTGCTATTTACTCAGATTAAAAAATATCTATAGATTATATGTAACTTTAATAGTAAAAGCTAATTACTGTTTCAACTATATTCCCCATATGATGTAATCAATCTCTGGTTGGCATAAATGAGTTAGAATTGAGGAAATTGATAATCGTGAACTTCTGGGTTAACTTAACTTCCAAAATGATTACATTTTGCATAACATATCAGCACCGTGCAAATAAATAACCAAACTGTTGATTTCAAATTTCACACAGGAAAATTTCATAAAAGGTCAGTATCTGTTTTATAAAAGAAAGGATTTCAAAAAGTTTCAGGAATTGCAGGGAATGAATAAATTTGAATAAAGGTTCATACCTGTACTAGAAAAACAACAGAACACATTGCTTCTGTGGTGTACTTACTTGTCATGTGCAGGGAAAGTCTGAAGTTGAGTACTAGTAAGTCGGGAAAACACATTCCTGTCATTACGAACCCGGGTTGGAGGGGAGGAAGGAGGAGTTATATTAATTTCAGAGGACCGCCAATCCGCCCTGTAGGGAACAATAGTTTCAGTCAGAGCTGAAAATTTTAATAGTGTGCAGTATTATTATCAATTAAATATTAATATTACTCAATCATTCCTTCAGTTATTTAACTTTTCTCCTTTTCAAGCATGATGAGTCGCACAATTCATAAAATTCAAGGCATTCAGTAGAAGAGACTAATCCAGTTCTGCACACATCAGAACTTCATTGACTGCAGGGTACAATGGTCTGAATCATGCAAACCTTGAATTTCCAAGTATAACACAAAATATAAATATTTTAAAATGATAGGGTTACTGTGCACCTTATGATCTGAAAACCAAAGCCATAGTATTGAGAAAGTAGTGGCAAAACGAAGAAGTTAGTCATGAACTAAAATGGATACAAACTGACAAACCAAAATATGCTACTGCTATTTTTCAATAATTTGTTCCATTGAAACTGGTTGAAAGATGAGACAAAATCATAACCAGAAGAACTATGGATGCTAGAAATCAGAAACCAAAACAGAAATTGCTGGAACAGCTCAGTAGATTTGGCAGCATCTGTGAAGAGAAATCAGAATTAATGTTGCAGGTCCAATGATGTTTCCTCAGAATTGATGGCATCCAGGAAGTGCTAGTCTTTATCCAGAAAATAGGGTTGAGGGAGGAGGTAAAGAGCAAAGCATAGGTGATAATAGAGCCAAAGAGAGAGAGGAACAGTTGGACGGACAATGGAGTGGATAACAATCAGGCTAAGAGGGTGAATAGCTGTTAATGGGGACTGTTAGTGATGGAAAATTGGCTGTGTAGTCAATAGTAGTCAAACAAAAAGCAATATTTTCCTAGCTGCCATCAGTTCAGAGAAAATATCACTGGACCCAAAATATTAACTATAATTTCTCTCCACAGATGCTATTAGACCTGCTGAGCTTTTCCTGCAATTACTGTTTTTGTTTGTGAAAGATAAGGCATCCCACCTAATGGTTCAGAAGTAAACTACTGAAAATTGGTAGCGATACAGCTGTTAGATTTGGACAGATCTCTATTTAAGAATTATTTCAAGCAAACATTTTATAATGTGCTTACAGAACAATCTGTGTATGCAACTGGCATAACTCAATGCAAATTTAAAATCCATTGAGGGTAAACATCATTTTCTTTTGAAGTGAATTTGGGGTTCAGCACTCAATTTATCTTCTGAAACTTGGAATTTCCTCAGGTTCTCCCCTTAATATCTACAATAACTGGCAGAAACACTGCAAAAATACAAGAAATGCCCATTTCCTTTATTCTGCCAACATTCTGCTGATGTTATGATGGGGGAATTAGGAGAACTAAATCCAAAATGTGATTTCCCCAGTGAACTGAACTCCACATTCTCAGTTATAGCACTGATGATTTCAGAATATCCAATGAAAAGAGCTACTTATAAATTAGGAGAGATGCTGAAGTAATGTTATTCTCACTGGAGTAGAATCAGAACTCCAGTTTAACATATTCCCCACTCCTGACCAAGCCTCAGGGCAGATGATGAAATTTCAATTGGCTAAAAATCTTGAATTTAAAATGAATGTAGAGTACATAACCGTCAGTTGTTGTAAAAGCCCATTTAGTTCATTTATGTCCTTATCTGGTTCAGCCTACATGTGACTTCATGCCCAGGGTAATGTGGTTATTTTATACTACCCTCTCGTCAATTAAGAATTTTCAATGAATACTGGCTTAGCCAGTGACACCTACATCTCATGATGAAGATAAAACAAAACTCTGCTAAACATAAAATAATGAATTTCAAGATAGTATCAAAAACCTGGAGAAAGATGGAATTTCCTCACATAAGTCTAACCTGAAGGACAATCTCCAAAATGAGAACTTGCAACATAACTAGTGACTGCAATTGCTGGCAACTATTCAAACTACTCGGCATGCCAAGCTTTGCATGGAGGGCTAGTTTAATTCTGAGGTCCAATGTGCAGGAATAGTGTAGAGGAATGATCACATTAAAACTTAGCATCCAAAATACAGAAATATCTATGTATTTACTCTTACTGATGCAATACTTCATGAATGCATCATTCTTTACCCCTACACTCAGAGTTCATTTCGCCCTAATATGTTGACAGGCACTCACATCATGGTTTAGGTGACTGTGTTTGTGTTCAGATTGCAAAAGTATCAGAAATTAAAGGAATTTTACCCTAACTGAGGAAGGTTGCCTGAAATGTCAACTCTGATTTTTCTACAGATGTTGCCAGATCTGCTGAGATTAGATTAGATTACAGTGTGGAAACAGGCCCTTCGGCCTAACAAGTCCACACCGACCCGCAACCCACCCCTACCTCTACATTTACCCCTTACCTAACACTACGGGCAATTTAGCATGGCCAATTCACCTGACCTGCACATCTTTGGACTGTGGGAGGAAACCGGAGCACCCGGAGGAAACCCACGCAGACATGGGGAGAACGTGCAAACTCCACACAGTCAGTCGCCTGAGGCAGGAATTGAACCCGGGTCTCTGGTGCTGTGAGGCAGCAGTGCTAGCCACTGTGCCACCGTGCCGTACACCATTTTCTGTTTTTGTTACTCTAACTACACTCAAGTTAAACTAACATGCTAATTATGTTTTAATGAAAACACAAATGCCTTATCTAAAATATCAATATTTTAGCAAAGTCCCCTCCGATGGTTTGCTGTTTAGTATTATATTCACCTGGATTTGTCAGTTGACATCTGTACTTTCTCATAGGACTTTCTTCTCAAGAGTGGTGAAGTATCTTGTAGCTTTTTAGCAGATTGCCTGGGACTTAAGAAGAGAGAGGTTTTCAGTTAGTTGTCAATGGAGCTTTTGAATAAACAAAAATCAATAAATTGCAATGTACCATATTTCCTATGACTATCATTTATTACGACAGATAAAATTCTTTCTGGTTCAAAGGGACACATCAGAGATGTGCATCAGATATAAATGGCAATTTGCACTGTTCTGATAGAGTCTTCCATGCTTAATCCATTTTACAATGAATTATGGAAATAGCACTACTCACTGCAAAAGACTTAATATCACTCCTGTGCAAGATGAAAGTAAGTTTGCTGTATAGCCTCATTCTCATTATATAAGACTTCTATTCCTCCTTAGGTTTCTTTACTACAGATTGTTTTGCTCAGGAAGGCTAGATTTTGTTCACATTCTGTACAAAGTCTGGGCTGCTGCTCATGAGAACGTGGTTGAAAACAGATCAGGTTCACCTGACAAATTTCTATTGCTGTTTAAGAACTGGATGCACAACTCTGTAGCTAACAAACAGCTATTAAATCACAGGAAAACTGAATTTAAATGTAAAACTTACAAATAGATCGGCATGGTATAAATGAATTTACAAGGAGATATTCATGTACTTTACAATGAAGTTAAGACAGAAAAATATAAACACTGGAATAGGCCATGCTCAGAATGCAGAACACAAGCCCAACATTCTGAGATACAAGTAGCAAGACTTGGAGTCAATGCCTTTAAAAAGAAATTACTTAGGTAATGGCATTCTGGTTCTCTATACTTGGGAAAGAGTGGGATCTTGTGATAACTTTAAAATAAGTTACAGAAACATCTTAGCATTTCAGTTAGATATTGTTTTGAAAAAGACTGTTATTAGGCTCATATGCAATATTAATAAGTTTGTCTACAAAACAACTGAGTCTGCTTGACTTATTCCTGCATGAATTAAACATTTAGCAGGTTGATGTTTTTCCAATCTGTGGGACATTTCTTAATATTTTGAAATAAAGCTCAGCACACGCTTGTTTGTTCACTGCAAGAATAGAACGTTGACTTACAAAGTGTTTCCAGATCGAGGCTGGAAAACAACGGATTCTTTGTCCTTTGGAACTCTTGAGAGGCCATCAATTTGCATAATGCCATTTTCCTTTATATCAGCTGATCTCATTACACTTGAAGGGGACAGGTCCAGAGCAGAGCCATAGCCTTCCCTGTAATGCAACTCTGTCTTTTGCTCAGCCTGAAAATTAAAAATCAAAATAATGATCCCACATTAAGAGTATAAATTGAATATGTTAGTTTAGGAATAGATAGTGCATGTTAGTATCAATACAGGTCTAATACCAGGACCAGGTCCTGACTTAGCCTTAACAATGCAGTAAAAAATGGAGATACCTAACCTTTCTTAGCTGTAAGGTTGTGTTTTTGTGTGTAAATTAAACAGTTACTGTAACATTTGGAACCAGGTCAAGTGGGAGCACATGTGGCATGCACACACACATGCCTTAAAAATAAGCTGCCAGAGAGATCTCCAAATGCAAGAAAATAGTTTTTAAAAAGCATCTTCATTTTAGGTCCGTAATTACAGATTAAACTGAATTTCTGAAATCTAAAATTATTATATTAATAGAAAATCTACTACAAAATGGCATGTAAATGATATACTGAAGGATAATACTATGCTGGGGTACATTAAATATAGAACCATTAAAATATACAGAGAGAATAATGTATCCGTTAGCAAAGTGCTTATATAAATGCAAACCACTTTGATGATAAAATAACAGTCATACCTTTATTCTAAAATCTCCTTGGCTTAGGGAACGCTTTGAATAAGAACTGGATATTAAACTGGAAAGAGTAAACATAACACATATTAGTATAAATACGTAAATGTACAGATTTATTATTTCAGGAAAGGAGTGGGAAAATTACATACAATTCTTAATACACAATCCATCACTTTCAATCCAAAAAGCACAAGATTGATAGTTACACTTCAATAATTATCACAAAACATTTAATAAATTTAATTTAAAAATCTGCCTTGTAGTTTGAAAACGTAATTGATGTTGTCAATGAATGATTCACAGTCAATTATCACATAGCTGGCTTTCTATTTCACTCAATGTAATCTTAAAAATATTTGGCCAGAATTATATCAAGGATATATAATCAGTTGCTAGCAGCTCATCATGGACTCTTTTGACTCGAAGGGCAAATGCTTTTATTCAAAATACAAAAACAGTGAAAATGTACAACATGCTTTCACTGCATCATTGACAAATTAATTTCAGTAGCCTACTGGCAATAAGAAGTTTCTGAATAGTTAAACCCATTGACAGGTGCATGAGATTCAAGGGCAAAATCAATGATGAGTCTGCAGTAAGCTAGATCTCCTTTGGAACTTTGATAATAATTTAATTATCATTCATATTCAGCAGGGGAAAACATAAGCTATCGCAGTACGTTGCTTCCACATTAAAAAAAAGAGTTACCAGCAACATGAAAACATAAAAAGCCAAATACTGTGGAGCTGGCAATTTAAAACAAACCCAGATTGCTGAAGAAACTCAGCAGGCCTGGGAGCATCTGTGAAAAAAGAAAATATTGTGAATTCGAGATGACTTCTTCAGAACAAAAGGAACATACAGGACTCAAACTATGAACTCTGATTCTCTCCCAATGTTTAAACATACTTCAATATTGTTTGAAAGCAATAGAATTTATTTTGTAAGAAAATGTTGTTTCAGAATTTTGGCATTATGAGCATAGAACCTAACTTGCCTGAAACTTAGTTAATTCAAATCACTCATTATTTACACCAATCACTATTTAATCACATTTTTCCTGTCGGAAACAAATCTCATCCACTAGTAGGGCAATATTTAAGAATAATTTATACATTATAATAAATATTGCTGAATTTCTGAATGAAAGCATTGCAAGAATCTATTATTTTGTCCTATTGGACGTGATTAGACGTATGGTACCAATCTACCTTGAGTGCTCACTTGTACCACAACAAAGTGACCGTTCTTGACTTGTGAGGTTAGCTGTAAAGTATCAACAGGAATCTTTGCCTATAGCATCCAGTCCAGTCCCCAATCCAGATACGTACACAAACAATGCATACACCCAATATACTTGCTTGAAAGCGATAAGAACTGGGAAAAGGAAATAATTCCTGCACTCCCTCCAACCTATGAGTTATGAGGATTACTGTAATATTCTAACTGTTGCCATCGCTAAGTTCTATCCATGGATTTTCCTGACCTATAACTATTTGCTGCCCTAATCAAACACAGAAAATGCTGTAAAAAACCCAGCAGATCGGACAGTATCGGTACAGGCAGATATGGAGTTAATGTTTCAAGTCTCATATGATCCTTATCCAGAGTTCTGAAGAAGGATCATATCAGACTTGAAACATTAACTTGTTCAAATTTTGGGTGAAGATTTGTAGCTCGGGTGCTCGTTGTTGTGGTTCTGTTCGCCGAGCTGGAAATTTTTGTTGCAAACGTTTCGTCCCCTGTCTAGGTGACATCCTCAGTGCTTGGGAGCCTCCTGTGAAGCGCTTCTGTGGTGTTTCCTTCAGCATTTATAGTGGCCTGTCCCTGCCGCTTCTGGTTGTCAGTTTCAGCTGTCCGCTGTAGTGGCCGGTATATTGGGTCCAGGTCTATGTGTTTGTTGATGGAGTTTGTGGATGAGTGCCATGCTTCTAGGAATTCCCTGGCTGTTCTTTGTTTCGCTTGCCCTATAATGGTAGTGTTGTCCCAGTCGAATTCATATTGCTTGTCGTCTGCGTGTGTGGCTACTAAGGATAGCTGGTCGTGGCTATCCTTAGTAGCCACACACGCAGACGACAAGCAACATGAATTCGACTGGGACAACACTACCATTATAGGGCAAGCGAAACAAAGAACAGCCAGGGAATTCCTAGAAGCATGGCACTCATCCACAAACTCCATCAACCAACACATAGACCTGGACCCAATATACCGGCCACTACAGCGGACAGCTGAAACTGACAACCAGAAGTGGCAGGGACAGGCCACTATAAATGCCGAAGGAAACACCACAGAAGCGCTTCACAGGAGGCTCCCAAGCACTGAGGATGTCACCTAGACAGGGGACGAAACGTTTGCAACAAAAATTTCCAGCTCGGCGAACAGAACCACAACATTAACTTGTTTTCTCTCCAGAGATGCTGCTAGACTTGCTGAGTTTCTTGAGCATTTTCTGTGTTTGTTTCATAGTTATGACATCTGCAATACTTTGTCTTCATTTTGAGCTTGAATAAGTTCACTGGAAGTTCTGAGTATATACTTAGCTCATCATTTGTACTGACATATTGTTACTGGTTCCAAAACACCATCTTCCACATGATTCTGGTTTATTACAGGCCATCATGGGCAGCAGCATAACATTAGGGTAATGCTTTAGTTTATGAATTTACCCAAGAACAATAAAGTTGTTGTCAGCATTTCTGAAAAGCTTACCTGCTATCAAGACCTGAACTGCACTCAGATATTTCCTCATCACTGCTGAGCTCTCCATTTTCTGAAAGTTACAAATGTTAGATATAAAAATGCTGTTCTCTCAATTTATCATTCTTCAAAGTCTTTTGTTCAGACTGTATCCCATAATTCTTAGATAATTCCTTTTCTGCTTGTTTAACACAAGAACTGAAATCAGTTCTCCAAAATATGGAGAAAAGTCATTTTTAAATCTTTGGAGAATTATAACAATCTTTGAATTCGTTTCTGCAAATTAGTAGCTCCAGTCTTTTTGCATTCACTCACACCATATAGATATTACTGGCTAGAAGTGCACAATGGATCATGAACTCAAACCTGCTGGATGAAGATGGTTACAAATATTTCAATCTTTCCCAGTTCAAAATCTGAGATGAATAATGAGGCTAAATATGTGAGGAAGCAGATGTGAAAAGAGGTAAAAGCATAAAACTCTCAGGTTCTGTGCTATTTATAAATATCTAATTATAAAGTATGCAAAATCCCAGCGATGTTATGATCAGGAGAGAGCACATTACCTTGTGAAACACTTTGAAGTAACGACTGTAGTTCAGGAATAGACTCAGCTTTTTCCCGTAACATGTTAATGAACTGAGTTGGAACAGAATCTGTCACATCGATTTGCTTTAATCGACCTTCCAACAGCTTAATCTGAGCCTCTTTTTGAGCGACCTGCATGCCCTGGAGTTGAAAGCAATGGATATAAAACAATAGAATGTAAAGGTTTTAACCTTTTACTTAAACAACTGAATCTCTCACATGTGGATGACATTCTAATCTGTTATTTTGTCAGCCCCTATCTACAAATAATGCTGAGGATGGTTTCCTGTATTAAAGTTACTAAACTGTTACATCAGTATAAAATGAAAATTTCAACTTGAATTTTAGCCAAATTTCAGGAATTATGTCGTTTATTGGTGGTTTATCTTTTTAATCAAATGAATCCAATGAATTTAAAAAGTGAGCTATCTAATGAATTAGTAATCAATGTTAAAGGAAACTTTATATGAGGACGCTCCTGAAATGTAGCAATGAACATCATTGAAAAATTACAGGCCTAGTGCCCTTAATCTTCTACCTCCAATAAATATATTAAGCATTGTATGCCCATAAAATCCTAGCTAGTCAGTCTTGTACAGCACTGCTCCATATTGAGGTTGCCTAATCGAGTTCTGTCAATATAGGAACTGCTTGCAGTATGAAATCCTTCTCCCAGTCTTCAAACTGCATTTATTCATAACCTACTTACTGTCAAGAGGAAATATTACTTTTTTTTAAAATGATAAAAAATTCTACTTTGGGGAATTAATTCTTTCAACAACTGACATTAAAGGCTACTGAAAAGTCTGTTGAATTTTTCATACATACAATATTCATTTTTCTCCCCCATTTACTTCCATCTGTTACAAACATCAATTTGAGAAAGGGTCAGATTACAGATGATTTTCAATGTGTCACCTACATGTATATTAGATCCAGGTGTCCCATAGAACAAAACATATGCACATACTCTTAAACTTAACCTTTTGGGAGCATAGTAATTTATCTAGACCCAACACAAAGTCTGAATCTCTATTATTCTGGGCCCTTTCTCTTTCCGACTCCGTCAAAAGTCTATATCCCACAATATTTACTTTTCAGTTTAACACAGATGACTTTCTGGAAATAAAGGCAACAAATCTGGTTCAGTCCTTTACCAATAGTGTGGAACTAGTTGAATTAAAGATCTATCCAGGTGTAATGCTGACTGGTTTCACAAAAATGCATCAGATCAGGAATGGTATGAAGTACGGAAATTAATTATTTACAACACAAATACTTTTTATGACTGACCAGTAGAAGTCACTTAATCAGGGTATCTCAATTACTTAGAGCAAGGAGGAGAGAGGTCAATCTGTTACCTTGTCAATAGACATTTTAAGGAAGTGATCCAGTAGATGGCGCGCTTCAGCCAAGGAACATGAGCTAATGACAACAGATGTGTCTGTTGAATTAATTTCATCCTGCAAGTAACAGTCAGAAAGAAATCAAAGTTAAACAAATGGATCTTGCCTTGCTGAAGATTGAAGAGGGTCTTATGAGTCAGCGGTAGAGTCCCTACCTCTGGGTCAGAAGACCAGAGTTCAATGTCTACCTGCCCCGGAGGTGTGTCACAATGTCTCTGAACAGGTTACAACTAATGGCTATTGGTGATGACACTGAAGAGACAATGCATTTAAGCATTTTTAAATTCAGGTCCAGACCACAGTTCCTGCTGCAGTAGCCTTTAAAAAAAGTTCTTGGAACGTGGTGTCTTTGGCTAGAGTAGAATTATTTGTCATCCTTAGATACCCTTGAGAAAGTGACAATGCTTTTCATTTGGAGCAGACTGGCAGTTAGATGGTATAATTGCTAGTCACTATGATGGTCATTTCACTATAGAGTGGCTGCAAGAAATTGGAAGACTAGCGAGCATTTACATCAATCTGCGACTTTCATTTCTGCCTCTTACACAGGTTGTATTATTCTCCTAATTTGGATTGCTCCCACTCAAAATCATGGAAATATGCACAACAAGCAACCACATATTTTTGGACACATGAACAGTATCAAATTCCACTTCAGTTAACTAACTATTGTTACTTTCTATTCCACCTCAGTTACCAACAATCTGGAGATTCCTACATTACAACAGCAACAGAACTTCAATATTATATCACTGGCTGTAAAATACTTTAGGATGTTCTGAAGTTACAGAAGGCGAACCCTGTAGATACAAGTCTTGTTGTTCTTCTCTCTGTTATTACTACTTACCATAAAATAATTGACAGAAGTCAATAAACTCTGCAGCATTGATTTGGGTTATGTTAGAATTTTTAGCACCCAGTTTAAAAGTAAAGGGATTTCCAGAGCTGCAACTATCAGCTGCTGTTCCTCATTCCTGGTCATTCATGGTCAATCCTAAAATAGTTTCTTTAAGGTTAATGTTCTTTCAAATTTTCTGAGTTTAATGATTACTCTTCAATAATGCGCTCTCTGTGAAGCACACAGACTTAATGGAATAACAATAGGCCATTTGGAACTTGCAATTAATTCAGGATTTAATTTCTACCATGAGACAACACAAGTTTGTACTTCCTAGTCCTCTTCTTTCAGCTTAACCATGAAATATTGAAAAAGGTGAAACCGTTAGTGCAAGCTTTTAATGAATCTATTCAAAATGATATTGTGTCATGCCTAGCTCTCTTTCATATGGTTTAAAAAGAAAGGCATCACATTTTAGTTTAGACTATTCAAACAGATGGTAAAAACAATGACTGCAGATGCTGGAAACCAGATTCTGGATTAGTGGTGCTGGGAGAGCACAGCAGTTCAGGCAGCATCCAAGGAGCAGTAAAATAGATGTACTATGCCACATTTGACTGAGCTGGACCCACTTTTATTTAGACAACTTCTCGTTGCCATTTAAGTCCTGTTTACTCCCATTGCCTCAGTTAATCACAAATTCTTGAACAGTTGCCAGAAATTTGTGTGCAATACTCCTTCTCCTGTTCCGCACCATTTCTCTGATGCCCTTGCATCTTGGCCCCATGCTGCCCCTTGGTGATATCACCTAAAGGCACAATGCTTGTTTTTACATGTACATTTATGAGACTAACTCTACCTCACTACCATCTCTCTGACTCTCCATTCTTTCTAAATTATCAGACTGCTTGTCCATACTGCTGGACAGATGGTGGTATAGTGAAAAAAGGCACAAGACTCGTCAATTCAGAAGCCCATATTAAAGCCATGTCACCTGTTGGAATTAAAAATTCACTGAATAGCTCTGGAATTGAAAGCTGGTCTGTGTAATGGCGACCATAATAGCTATCCTGGCAACAAATGCCCTTTGGGGAAGGAAATCAACCCTTCTTCCTGAGGTTTACCTCTACATTCTGCATATCCTAGCAAGCCACTCATTGTAAAAGCAATTATGAATGAGGAAAGAAGTGCTGGTCTGACCAGTGACAGCCATATTCCATAAAAGAACACTGACCTCACTGGTAACAGTCTGAGACTAAGTCAATCTCTTCATCATCTTGGTATTGCATTTTGTTCTGAGATGAGCTTCTGACTTATTTTAACCATCACTACTACTGTCTATTTCCACCTCCATGACATCACTGGACTTTGTCTCATTTCAGGTAATCTCCTGTTAAAACACTTTTCCATTTTTTTTGTTTCCCTCTGGCTGATCTCCCACAATCTACCTTCCATAGATTTGAGGTCATTTAAAACCCATGACTTTAACTGCATCAAGTTCCAAGTCCCTGCCACCCCTGTGCTCCCTGACCCAAACAGAGCCCAAAACAATTTCTTGATTTTCAAATTCTTCCTCAGCACTCTCCCTCCAAATCTCTTGCAATCCCACAAGCCTCAGATATCTTTCCTCTCCTAATTCTGCCTCTCGTACATTCAAAAATAAAGTTGGTCCACCACTGGAGCTATATCCTCAGTTGTCAGATCCCAAACTTTAAAGCTCCCTCCATACACTTCACGATAGCCACCTCACTTTCCTTATTTCAGTCAGATCTTAAAACACACCTCTTTGACCAAGCTTTTGGTCACTTGACACCTAATACTACTTATGTAGTTCTGTATCATACTTCATTTCATAAAGCCACCTATAAAGCACTTTGGGATGTTTCATTATATTAAAAGATGCCATAAAATAATTGTTGTTTGCCTAATTTCTATATTTATGTTTTTCCCTGCAACACTGTCTCATGTTAATATCACTTTAGCAACCAAATTCTCGATTCTCTTTAAAAGATGACGGATCATTGTATGCAGCCTTCTCTCGCATATGTTTCTCATTCCTTGTCTCCTCTTTCATCTGTTTCTTCTTTAATTGTTACTCATCATTATAATTTCTAGCTCAGATGAAGGATTACTCCTGAAACATTAACTTGCCTGTTCACTCCATTAACACTGATCAAGTTGTTGAGTGTTTACAGAATGTTTGATTGTCTTAGATTTTTAGTTGTGATCCTCTTTATTCAAATTTATCTTCAATACAGATAGCAGTTTCAGATACCAAACCAAACATTAAATATTCTCTCCACTATTCAATATGTTAACTTGATTACCTTGGTCTCCTCTATCTGCATTATGGTAGCCTGGCATTCAAAAATGCTGTCATTAATATAGTCAATATTCGCATTTAAAGCTTCGATTTCCTCATTTATTTCCTGAATGGACTTATCTTCTGGATTTTCCTTTAGAATCCGTTCCCTTTTCCCAAGCAGCATTTCATGCAGGCTATTTAATTCCTCTCGTTTCTGTAAAAGGAATAGTAGATATAAACGCTTTAAAAAGATGAAATGCAAGACAAGAACAGTGAGTTCATAGAACAAAGAATCAAATTTTCAAATTTGATTTCGAAGGAACTTGATAAAGGCTGAGCTGAACAGGCTTCTCACTATTTAAAGTAGCAGGGAACACATTATGGCTCTTGTGTGCACAAGTCACAGAGTTGTAGAGTCATCGAGATGTATAGCACGGAAACAGACCCTTCCATCTAATTCGTCCATGCTGACCAGATATCCTAACCTAATCTAGTCCCATTTGCCAGCACTTGATCCATATCCCTCTAAACCCTTTCTATTCACATACCCATCCAGATGCCTTTTAAATGCTGTAATTGTACCAGCCTCCACCACTTCCTCTAGCAGCTCATTCCATACACACATCACCCTCTGTGTGAAAAAGTTGCCCTTTGGTCCCTTTTATATCTTTCCCCTCTCACCTTAAACCTATGTTCTCTAGTTCTGGGCTCCCTCAAAAGATGGAAAAGAGTGCTTTGGAAAGTAACGTTGCACATAATGACTTGTATAATGACTGAATCTGAATACCCCAAGCAGGCGATTCATATCCGCTTCCAAGTTGGAAATAGTCATCCTCTGCATCACAATGTCAGATATTCTACACTCCAGTGCCTGCCACTTTAGCCGGGCTGTCTTCGAGAAGCCCTCACCAACTCCCTTTTTCTGATACTTGACCTTTCTGCTGAAAAATAGTCAACAAAAAAAAACTTCAGTACAAACACTAAAAGGATATACATTGTTTATGTTATTAGTTGGTGCTGTGGATAGAGGGATCATGTAATATTCTCACGTTAATGAAATACATTTTCTTATATTGCAAATTGTAATAGCAACTCGTGTCATCAATAAACATAAGGTTTAACAAAATATGATTTACTGAGAGTCAAACTGATGTAGCTGAATTCTGTGCTGCCCACTTCAAAGACTTTATCTCCCTTTCATGTGTATTCCCTTGATCCAGCCTGTACCTAGTGTTCTATCATGAAGGCTCACATCGATAGAATATTTTTTCTTAATGCATGAAAGGAAATGAAGGTTAAGTCTTCTACGGAACAAAGGCCAGAAAGAAAATGAACATTATTTCAAACTTAAAGGAAACTTCCGTAGTTTACAGAGTGAGTTTTTTCTAAAGTTTTACTGTAAATTTGGAGAAGTCCTGTGAAATTCTTGAAATAGAATGACTGTATAGAGCAATGCTCTTAAAAAGGGAATGATATACAGCTTTCCAGGTTATCTAAGAGTGAAGCGATAGTGTTCATCCATCATAAAAGTTGTAATAAATCTCTGAAGAGGTTAGTTAAAGTTGAGTACATTTGAAGTGTATGATAGCACCAGGAAGAAGCTATCCGTAGCTCCATTATAATTGCTGAAGTCACAAGTGAACTAATCCTATTGCAGTGATAAACATAGGAACTCTGGTGTATTACACAAGCTCTGTTTTGGGTATTTTCCAAAAGTTGTTTTGTTTGTTTTCAATTTATAAAGTTGTGCTTTGAGATTGTACATATTCTGTGTGCTTAAAAATCTTTGAAATTTTATTTTAAGTAAATAGGTTGGTTTATTGTACTTTTTAATCTTTTATTGTTTAGAAACTTCTGCTTTATTGATAAAGAAAAAAATAGTTGCATTCAATGCTTACGTTCCAACGTGAGACCATATTGTTAAAACCAAAACAGATAAACGCATGATCTATCATATCGAATTCATATCTGGGAATTGACTTGTCTGGTAATATTAGCTGGAATCATAGCACCTTGGATAAAGAATTGGTTCACCGATTGGAAATTGAGAGTAGATATTCAAGGCTGAGATGGACACATTTTTTTCATTACTAAGAGAAGCAAGGATTATGGAGAGAAGATAAGAAAGTAAAGTTAGGGATTATTAGATCAACCAGGATCTCATTGAATAGTGTAGCAGTTTTGATAAGCTGAACAATCTATTTCTGCTCCTGTTTGTTATGGTGTTATGGAAGTAAATGGTGGGGAAAAAATTAAATCTAATCCCAGTGCTCAATCATATTTAGTGTAAAAACAAGAACAGAGAACTTTAAAATTGAAAGGGAGACATCAGGAATCATGCAGAAGAACTTATTTATACCAACTGATGAAAGTAAATTCTTTCTCATAAATAGAAACAAAACTACTCATCCTGCATTTTTAAAATCAATTACAGATGCACAGCTTTTTCAACAACTTTTGCCAAATCACATTACCTACCTATCTTCAGAAATGACAGTTCATTTTTACAAAAATCCTTCCACAAACAGGATTTATACACAAAATTCAAACCCTGCCCCCAATTATAAAATTGATTTGCATATTTATGTTCTGAATATAAAATTCTGATGCCATGTAAAGCCAATTAATGTATTCAACCAACTTTTTGGGCTTAAATTTTGAAGAAAACATGCTTTATGATTTTATGTTGTTTATCTTCTGATCACTTCCTTTGCCATCAAACATTTAAAGAGGTCAGCTTCACAATAGGACTGAAAGTAAGAATGACTCCCGTCACTGTTATGAGATGCTTTCCACATCCTCTTTTGTGAAACAATGAGCTTATCACATCCCATTATACCAAAATAGCTCTTCCATTGACAGGAATTCATTAATATTGATTCAGTTTTCACTTTATGACATGTTACGGATTACATGTTTACCTTGCTGCCCTTGTTCCATTCACTGCGGAAACTGTCTCGTTCCAGGCTGCATTTAACTTTCTGTTCCACTGTTTAACAATATTGGAGACAGATTTTGAGGCAGATTCTGGTTCTGAAGACGTGGTACTGGCTGAAAGTTCTGTTCCAGAGTCCAGGACATTCTGCTTCCGGCTTACACGACCCGCGACTCGGTTGGACATTGGTTTGGCTAATCTACGTAGAGCACTAACCTAAGCACAACAAAAGAAAAGAATAACTGCTGAAATGATGCAAGATGCGGCAAATTATAGATATTCTCTTTTAAATGAGACGATTTCATCACTAATGCTTCCTACTTGAAGAATTTTATTTTTAAAAGGTATACTATCCATCACTGATACACATATTAAAATTCATGTAACTGTAAAATCATCTGATTAACATTACCACTGCCAGTGTAACTTATTTAGATTTCTCAAAACCCCTGCCTCGGGAGGTATAGTCAACTGAGGCCCATGGCATAAGGAACCCAAAACTTGGGAAAGAATACAGCAATGAATTAATTTATTTCTACCATAAAATCCTAGTAAACTTGTAAATTACTTTTGTATACAAGTAAACATTTTCTTTCTCTTCTTACAGTTTGCCAGCCAAGGTCTGAAATTGAATCTTTCTGTGTAAACTTCAGTTTCAAGGTCCTCAGCTTTTGGGAACTATAGTTATATAAAAGGAAAACTATTTTATGGCAGATTAGCATAATTTTTATAAATACTAATTAAGTTACTGCAATCTTTTGGTAAGATAGAAAATCTGGTGGAATTCTTTCTCACAGATACTTGGGATTAAGTCAACAAATTTGCGCAACAGGACTACACAGAGATTAATAAGGATTCTGTGGCTGTCTTCGTGCTTGAACAGTGTTGAGTTGTTCTACCTCCTTCCAATGTTAAGCTTTATAGCCTGTCTGATTATTATACAAACATAAACGTATTTACCTGCTATTTTCTGAGTTCTTAATTTTGTTTGAATTAAGATCTTCAATTTAAGAATAATTTTAAGAACTTACGAGGATGTGATATTATAAAAATGTTTCTAACAAAGCCCTAAATGTACTAATCACAATGCTATATAAATGACAAAAAAAACTAAAGAGGCTAACAAAGTAAATTAATAATGCAAGAAACAGAATAGAATACATGAGCTTCTGCTTTGCAGTGGCATAGAGCAAGCAAACAGCAATGTAAAATGCACTAAGTTAGGAATTAGAATCTGGATTTTTAATAGCAAATGCACACCTCTTGTGTTTTTCTGCGTAGGACGATTTCTTGTTGCCGTTTCTGAGACTCCAGGGCTCTAATTTGATACTGAAATGAAAAATGATAAAAGCATACCAACTCAGTTAATAACCATTGGAACTAACTAAAAAACACACTCAGCAGCAGGTAAAAACTGGTACGCTGCATCATCTGATCTTCACATTCCAATGTCAATCTGAATCCAGACAATTGGGATCCACGTACAGCCAAATCACGATGAGTAAATAATGGTTCACCTGTAAGTTCAGTTGTGAAGTTGTCACTGACTCATGCTAGCAGAATAGGAAATCCCACTGAAGGATGCCCATGATAAACCAAAGTTTTGGACATGTAAGTCTAGATTATCCAAACTTGTTCACGCTTGTCATACTCCACCAGAATGGAGTAAAGCAGCTCTGAAGCACAAAATCAAAGCTAAGACTGCAACAATGATTGCAAAATGGTCTTGCCCACATGCTGAATGAATATGCATGGAGTGATATTTTTAATGTGGATGAAACTGAACTATCATACCATCTCTTACTAAATTGCACATTAATTGCTTAAAGACAAAATGTGTAGTGGTGTGTTACTGCTACTGTCTGAGCAAACCATGGATGGGAAGAAAAGCTGTTGCATTTTGTGATAGAAATCTTTGCTCATGTCAAGGTGTTACTGACACAATATGAGGCTGAATGACCTCCAGCATTTCTGAGGCATGGATCAGTAAAGCGGAAGAACAAGGAAGCAATCATGCTGATGGACCAACGAGTATCTGTCTTTTCACAAGCCTGTTTCCCTAGCAGAAATTGCAAAGGGATAAAAATGCTCCAAGAATTCAACCGCAGCTTAGAAACGTTGACGATAGGAGTAGGTGGAGGCCATTTGGTCCTTCGAACCTTCTCTACCATTCAGCACGATCATGGCTGATCATCCAACTCAGTAGCCTAATCCTGCTTTCTCCCCATATACTTTGATCCCATTCACCCCAAGTGCTATATCTTGCCACCCCTTGAATATATTCAATGTTTTGGCATCAACTACTTCCTGTGGTAATGGATTCCACAGGCCCACCAATTTTTGGGTGAAGAAATGTCTACTCATCTCTTTCCTAAATGGTCCACCCTGAATCCTCAGACTGTGACGCTTGGTTCTGGATGCACCCACCATCAGAAGTATTCTCCATGCATCTACCTTGAATAGTCCAGTTGGAATTTTAGAAGTCACAATAAGATCCCCCCTCATTTGTCTGAGCTCCAGTGAAAACAATCCTAACTAGTCAATCTCTCCTCATAAGTCAGTCCTGCCATCACCAGAGCCAGCCTGGTAAACCTTTGCTGCACTCAAGAGAGAGCAAGAGTATCGTTCCTCAGAAAAGGAGACCAAAACTGCACACAATATTCTAGGTGTGGCCTCACCAAGGCCCTCTACAACTGCAACCACACATCCATGCTCCTGTATTCTAACCCTCTCCCAATGAAAGCCAACATACCATTTGCCTTCTTTACTGCCTGCTGCACCTGCACGCTTACCTTCAGCGATTGGTGCACAAGGACACCCAGGTCCTGCTGCACACTCCCCTCTAGCAATTTATAGCCATCCAGGTAGTAATCTGACTTCTTGGTTTTGCTTCCAAAATGAATAATCTCACATTTATCCAAATTATACTGCATCTGCCATTGATTTGCCCATTCACCCAACCTGTCTAGGTCATGCTGAAGGATCTCTGCATCCTCATCACTGTTCACTCTCCAACTCAACTTGGTATCATCTGCAAACTTTGAGATGTTACACTTTGTTCCCTCAACCAAATCATTAATATATATATGGGGAAAAGCTGGGGTCCCAGCACTGATCCCTGTGGCACCCCAATAGTTACTGCCTACCAATTTGAAAAGGACCCATTAATTCTTACTCTTTTTTTCTTCGCTACCAATCAGTTTTTTATCCATCGCAATATACTTCCCCCAATCCCAAGCGCTTTAATCTTGTACAATAATGTCTTATGTGGGGCTTTGTCAAATGCTTTCTGAAATATACCATGTTGACTGGCTCCCCCTTGTCAACTCTACTGGTTAAATCTTCATAGAATCCCAACAGATTTGTTAAGCATGACTTCTCCATCATAAATCCATGCTGACTCTGTCTGCGCCTGCCACTGCTTTCTAAATGCTCCGCTATAAAGCTCTTGAATTCAAGAATCTACCCCACTGCTGACGTTAGGCTTACTGGTCTCTCATTCCCTGATTTCTCTCTACCTCCCTTTTTGAATAATGGAGTGACATTAGCTACCCTCCAATCTGTAGGGCCTCTCCCAGAAACTATAGAATCCCAGAAGGTGACCACCAATACATCCACTATTTCTAGAGATGTAAACATGGAAAACATGTTGACTGCATTGACAACATAGTACTGCTCAAAGCAGTACATTTTTTAGATTACTTACAGTGTGGAAACAGGCCCTTCGGCCCAACAAGTCCACACCGACCCGCCGAAGCGTAACCCACCTATTCCCCTACATTTACCCCTTTACCTAACACTACGGGCAATTTAACATGGCCAATGCACCTGGCCTGCACATCTTTGGACTGTGGGAGGAAACCGGAGCACCCGGAGGAAACCCACGCAGACACGGGGAGAATGTGCAAACTCCACACAGTCAGTCGCCTGAGTTGGGAATTGAACCCGGGTCTCTGGCGCTGTGAGGCAGCAGTGCTAACCACTGTGCCACCGTGCCGTCCACAAAAAGCATTAAGCAGAAAAAAGACTACTAAGTTTTTCCAAAGGCAAATCATTTTCAAAGCCTTTTAATGTACATAGTCAGGTCATTTTAAGGTGTTTTTGGTTCATTGTGTTTTGACATAAAGAACATTTTAGCCAATCAGGTCACATAGGATCTTCCTTACCTATCTCACAGCTCTGCTCAATACAAATTTATGGATGGTCCCTGTGTTTCAAATTATCATGATGTTTGTGTATTCTTGTTTGATTATGACTGTAATTTCTACAGTATTCTAGTTATCTATCATTTTCATTTTTTTCAATCAGGTTACTTACTCAGATTGGTAACAATGGTTTTTTTTATTTTAGTTGATGATCTACTTAATCTGAAGAGTTTTTCTTGCTGCTCCAAATTAATATTTTGTAGCCATTGTTGAGTAGAAAAATCAGGGTTAGAAGTGGGACTCTTCCTTGTCATGTACCATGTCTGACTGAGTAACAGACTAGCATTGCTATACTTCCTGCCAGGGAACTAGCAGTGGGAGAATATCAAAACTTTATTTAAAAAGCAGCAAATCTCTGCTGGTGATTTTCTTTGCCTTACTGGATCGAAGGTTTAAATGGCCTATTCCTGCTACTACATTCTATGTTCCTCAATGTTGACAAGTTAGCCTTCACTTATTATTTTGGTCAACTTCTTTTCCATCAATCTCCTACTCGACCTGGTGGTAAACATTTAAATCTGCCCATGTGTTACAGATCTGATCTTGTTACACATGTACAGAGTAGGCACTTTGGATATCCACTATCAGCGTCAAGTGGCCTTAAACAAATTTAACCCAATCTTTTAATATCAATACTTACTGTGGGGGGTCAGAAGATGTTGTCTGCCATTAATAACTCAGTACAGCCAAGAGTGAGGGTTGAAAAGCCCATATGCAACATTCTTGATGCAACAATGAAAGATTGAATTTCAATAAAAAAAAACAAAGTAGTATTTCTAACTTGGTGAAGCTAGCTGTCAGTGAAAAGCTGAAGGTGTGACTGAGTAAGTGCAGGTGTGGAATTTCCAGAATCCAAGGGAGTGTTGATCCAAAAACAGATGTGGCTCGTGAATGGGAGTTTCAAGGCCAGATTTGCAGAAGTGAAGAACTATAATCTCTTGTGGTGAAGTTTGGTGATACACCGTGTGACTAATAATTTGGGAATTTTGCTCAGAAATCCATTGCATCTGTTTTAACTGCATTTGCATTTCGATGTGTACTGTGGGATATTCAATCACAGATTATTATCAGAATTAATATGTGTTAAATATAGTGTGTTAGAATAAAAGTCATACATTTATAGTAGGTTATATTACTGTTCTAACATTGTACAAAAATATTTATTGCTGTTTGTTCAAAACTTTGAAACTTGTGTCTTTATGCTCTGAATCCCTTGAAATTCACATTTCACCTACTTTAAATGAAGTTACTAGTCCCTCGCTGGATTGTAACATAAATTTGGTTGTCTGTTCCAGGACTGTAATAGCCTTTCACTTGAAAAAATTTCCCTCGATGTCTCAAACAAAATTTGACACCAACTGGATATTCCTAATGAAGAGCTTATGCTCAAAACATTGACCCTCCTCCTCCTCAGATGCTCCTGACCTGCTGTGCTTTTCCAGCACCACACTCTTCAACTCTGATCTCCAGCATCTGCAGTCCTCACTTTCTACCAATTGGATATGGCAATGTGACTGGTGACTAAACACTTAGCTAGTCTAAAAGAAGTAAGTTTAAAAGAGCATTTTTAAAATTATTCATTCCAGGATGAGGGCATCACAGGCATGGCCAGCATTTAATGTTAAGAGTTAACCACAATGCTGTGGGTCTGGAGTCACATTAGGACGGACCAGGTAAAGATGGAAGTTTCCCTCCCTAAAAGGACATTTGTGAACCCCATGAGATTTTCCCCAATGATCGACAATAGATTTGTGGTCATCTTGAGACTCTTACTTCTGAATTGTTTTTATCAAATTCAAATTCCACCATCTGTGGAACATTACCAGAGTCTCTGGAATAGGAGTCCAGTAATAAGAGCTGTTACCTCTCCTGAGGATAGAGGAAGAGAGAAAGGAAGAGACGTTTAAGGAGGGAATCACAGAGTATCAAGCTTGGGTAATTTTTAAACACAGAACAGTCCATTAGCCAATAAATCCTTTTCAATCCTATTTAGATTAGATTAGATTACATTACAGTATGGAAACAGGCCCTTCGGCCCAACAAGTCCACACCGACCCGCCGAAGCGCAACCCACCCATACCCCTACATTTACCCCTATACCTAACACTAGGGGCAATTTAGCATGGCCAATTCACCTGACCTGCACATCTTTGGACTGTGGGAGGAAATCGGAGCACCCGAGAGGAAACCCACGCAGACACGGGGAGAACGTGCAAACTCCACACAGTCAGTCGCCTGAGGCGAGAATTGAACCCGGATCTCTGGCGCTGTGAGGCAACAGTGCTAACCATTGTGCCACCATGCCGCCCACTTTTTTTAAAGTAGCAGAGGTAGAAACTTCTCCTCAGCCTGGCAAGACTGAACTGTAACATTTTAGGCTACCTTATTAAGCAATCATTGATGAGGAATCCTTTCCTTACCCAACTTCTCTCCAAACTGTACAGGTTGAATTTTGGTTACCAGCTTACATTTGAAATTAGATTTGTGAATATCTTTCTTCTGTATCATTTGCCTTCAATGTGAATGTTGTTGCCAGTCCTCAACTTTACTGATGATTATGACCCTTTCATTAGTACTTACTTCTTGTCGCCTCTGTTCCTTTTTCAATTGTGCAATCTCACGGTTTCTCTTGCTTTCAATCATTCTCATTCGCTGCTGATCCTCCCTCATCTGTTTCATGAGTGTTACCTAACAAAACCAAATTACAGGAAAAATAATTAAGTTATTGCACACTGAGGACTGATATTCTTATTGCATAAAAGATTGGTAACAGAAAGCAAAATGTTTTGTACAGAGGTAATAGAAATACATTTTCAGAAATAATTGAATGCTGGTAAACTTCCTGATCTATATCAAGTGAGATGTGAAAAAAATTCTAACTATTTTGTTTTCTACCTGAGGTAATGTTGTTTCGAAAATAAACATTAGCTGCATGCTTCGGATTATTACATCTGTGACCAGCAAAATATCACAGTTACAACAATTAGGAATTAAAATAAGCCAGCAATAAGGAGCATATGAATTAGGAGCAGAGGTAGACTATTCAGCTCCTTGACTATTCAAGATTATAGTCAAGATTAGAGTGGTGCTGGAAATGCACAGCAGGTCAGCACGGTGGCACAGTGATTAGCACTGCTGCCTCACAGCGCCTGAGACCCGGGTTCAATTCCCGCCTCAGGCGACTGACTGTGTGGAGTTTGCACGTTCTCCCCGTGTCTGCGTGGGTTTCCTCCGGGTGCTCCGGTTTCCTCCCACAGTCCAAAGATGTGCAGGTCAGGTGAATTGGCCATGCTAAATTGCCCGTAGTGTTAGGGAAGGGGTAAATGTAGGGGTATGGGTGGGTTGTGCTTCGGCGGGGCGGTGTGGACTTGTTGGGCCGAAGGGCCTGTTTCCACACTGTAATCTAATCTAATCTAATAGCAGCATCCAAAGAGTAGAAAAATCAGCCTTTCGGGCAGGAGCCCTTCATCAGGAACTCATTCAAGATTATAGCTGATCTGTTTGTGTTCAAATTCCACAATACCTTCTAGACCCAATAATCTCTGATGCTCTTGCCAAACAACAATCTATCTAAATCTGTCTTTAAGAATTGCATACGTTTATTTATTTATGAATTAGATATTTCTCTCTTCTTGCCAAATTGAACAACTTCACCGTGTTCCATTTTATGCTCGATACTTGCCCATTCACTCAACCCAACTATTCCTATCTGTAATATCCTTACATTTTCTTCATCACAAGCTTTCCTAACAATATCAATGTTGTCCATAAATTTAGCTACAATGCCTTTGCTCCTCTCATCCAAGTTGTTGCTGTGAATTGCAAAATCTTGAAGCCCTAGCACAGATCCCAGAGACAGACTTTACTCAATACATCATGTGAATCAGGCAAAGACCCTTTTACACGGGTTCCTTTCTGCCAGCCAATCTCTATCTATGCTCAAGTGCTAACCCTACACCATGAGCTTTTATTTTCTCAAATAGTCATTGTCAAACGCCTTCTGGAAATTCAAGTGCAGTTCACCTCCAACTCACTTTCATCCACAGTGCATTTTCCTCATTCAAGGCTCTTCAATAAATTGCTGGAAGATGATTTTCCTTTGATGGTGCCTTGAGTTTTTCCAAGCACATAACTATAACCTCTTTAATGACTGATTCTAACACCTGTACAATCGACACTAAGCTAATTGGTCTCCAGTTTCCTGTCATCTTCTCTTCTTGAGTAGAGGGGTTATATTTGTTATTTTCCAGTCTGATGGAACCTCTCTAGAATCTCGGGAATTTTGGAAAATTAACACCAACACATCTACTATCTCATTAGTACCCTTTATTTTAAAGACCTATGAAGGGGACCATTTGGCCCCAGACACTGGTCAAACTACAGTTCCGTCAATTTGCTTATTACCCCTTATCTTGTGATTGTAATTTCACCAAGTCCCTCTCTCTCTTCCACCTCCTAATTTATAGCTATTTCTAGGAAGATTTGTGTATCCTCTATAGTGAAGACAGAAGCAGAATATTTGTTCACTACATCCACCATTTCTTTATTATTTCAGCATCTAGAGGATCCGTACTCACTTTGCTTGCTCAAATGCCTGTAGAAATTCATGTCATGGAGCAAACTTCCTCCCCCGCCCCACCCAAGGTATTGCAAGGAGATAGCCTAGATCCTAACTTTTATATTTAATTAAAGAATTACAGGCGGCACGGTGGCACAGTGGTTAGCACTGCTGCCTCACAGCTCCAGAGACCCGGGTTCAATTCCCGCCTCAGGCGACTGACTGTGTGGAGTTTGCACGTTCTCCCCGTGTCTGCGTGGGTTTCCTCCGGGTGCTCCGGTTTCCTCCCACAGTCCAAAGATGTGCAGGTCAGGTGAATTGGCCATGCTAAATTGCCCGTAGTGTTAGATAAGGGGTAAATGTATGGGTGGGTTGCGCTTCGGCGGGGCGGTGTGGACTTGTTGGGCCGAAGGGCCTGTTTCCACACTGTATGTAATCTAATCTAAAACAAAAACTCTAAGGCGCTGTATTCCAGATATGATTCAATTGGTCCATCGTTGGGCTTTAATTAAAACACAGCTTATTCTTACAACAGAGTTAAAATACAATAAAAAAGAACTGGCATAACCTTACCTCTGTTGATATACTGAACAAAACAATGTATTATTTAACCACTAATCATCAACAGTTCCAATATAGGCAGCATTGCATAAACACGCCCTTTGGCAAAAATTTCAATGCAGCAAAAAAGCAGTGATTGTTATGTGCTGTTTCTCTCCAGTCCAGAAGAAGCAAACAATCTGTTCCTTTTGATTTTTAAGAGGAAGCCTCACAATCGAAGATTTCACTACACCACAGAACTGCCAGCAGAAGGCTTCAACCAACTAACTGAATGTAATTCTAAAAACCTTCCTGGGTCTGTTTGAGCCCTGACCTTGCACACTCACGTTCCTTCTTTCTAATTAAAAAAACAAATCAATTTACTCTCCGTGCCTGAAGCAGCTACCTTTGCAGCAGGGTGACAACACCCCTCTGCATGAGAAACAGGACAGAACACATCTCTCTGAAAAGCCCAGTATCATCGCACTCTTGCTATCCATTTCTATGTTTTCTGCTAGCTTCCTCTCATATTCCAATTTTTTCCTACCAATAAATCTTTAGTTATTCTCTGCCATTCTTTATATGCTGATCAATGAAGTGATCTCGCCCTGATCTTTACAGTGATATGCTTTTGCCTTAATTTTCACATTTCCCTTAACATCTTTAGTTAAACACAGATGATGGGTCCTCCCATTATAATTTTTCTTTATAGTAGAAGTAATTCTACCTGTGAGTGTTCTGTAATACTATCTTAAATCTCTTCCACTGTGCCTCTGTTGATCTATTCTCCTAGCCGAATATGCCAGTACACTTCAGCGAGCTCAACTTTCAGTCCTAAGTAGTTGCCCTTAATTAATATTTAAAATACTAGTCTCAGATCCAATCTTCTCCCTTTCAAAATGGATGTAAAATTCAATCACATTATGATCACTGCTCCCGAGGGGTGTCTTTCCTCTATGTTTGCTCAGTAGTCCTGTCACATTATGCAATTCTAAGTCTAATACAAAGTTCTGAAGAACAGTCAAAATGCTAACTGTGTTTCTCTCTCCAAGGAGGCTGCCAGACTTTCCTGTTTTTATTTCAGGTTTGAATCGTCTGCAGTATTTTGCTTTTACTTAACCAAGTCCAACATAAAGACCTCGGGTCAGTTCTAGAATATGCTCTGCTTAGAAACTAACTTGAAAGCATTCTCTGAACTCATCTAGACTCCTACTGCCAATTTGACTTTTCCAGTTGATGTGAGGATTGACATCACCCGTGCTATTCCTTTAACATAAGGACCGAATATTCTTTTTCCTATAGCTTGTCATAAATTGAAGGGGGCCGGGATCACTTTCGTTCATGACATCTTTCCTCCATTATTCCTCAACTCCACCCAAACTGATTCTCCATCCTGATCAACAAGAATTTTGAAAATGCCATCCTTGATTATCAGTCCAACCCCTCCAGATTTGCCTATTTTCCTACTGTTCCTGAATGTCATTCACCCCTCAATGTTAAGGACCCAATCCTGTGCTGAGGTGGACAGGTAGACTACAGGAGTTTGAAGGGTGCCTGGGCAGGTCAAATAGGGTGACGGTCTGAGTAGTTATAACTCTCTTTCACCTTCTCCCCCCACTATCTCCAGCAACCCAACTCCACTATCAGATCCCATCCCTTAGATATCCCCCAACGCCGACATCTCATCCTCTGCACTCAGCCCGAAAAATCAACTACCAGTGCAGAGTCCCTTACATTCTTCCTCCAGTGTCAGTCAGTCTTGTAGCCCATGATGAGATTTCACCCAGACAATTTAAAAGGTGAAGATAATTATGTAGATTGGATGTTTAAGATGATTTCAGTTGAAGAATATGTGTGCATGATACCTTTGTTTTCCTCATTTCTGCCACTTCACTCTGTAGTTTCCTCAGCTCTCGTTCATATCGAGTTTGATTCTTCAGCAGGCGGGCATGCTCTTTCTGTGCTAACTGTAGCTTCTGCAGCTCTCGATTCATTTCCTTCAATTTTTTCTCATAGTCGGCTTTAATCTTGCTGGCTTTTTCTTCTGTGTTGCATTCCATTGACCCTGAGCAAATAAAATCACACAAATAACTCAAATAATTTCACCAGTTAAAAGTTCAACCAGTATCTGGAACTGAATAATAATGCTGTGTTTGTGAAGCTAAAAATAAGATTGCAATCCCTGTTGGGTGCACTGCTGTCCTGGGCCCCTATGTATTTAGTAGTAGGGGCCATTTCAATCAGATAGGAAGATGGTGGTGGGTGGAAACCATCTGGCATTCCCACCTCCACCTTGATGATATCAGAGGCAACATGGCCTCCCTAACCTGTCACCAAATGAGACTTTTAAGTCGATGCTAAATGCACACTTAAGGGCCTCATCCATCAATCGCAGGTGGAGGACAATTCTTCATGCAGGGAGAACATCAAACAAACACGTATATAGTTGTTTGTTGGTTCCTGCGGGCATGGTGGATCCTTCATTCAAAAGCATTCAGTGCCTGATCAAGGAACATGCCATTGAGAAAAGGAGTCTCCACTGATAGTGAATCCCCTCCCCATCCCTCCCACCTAAACCTCCTTCCATCCTGTGATACTCTCCGACCATGACTTAAATGTGGCCTGGGATCCAGCCTCAAGTGAGTGTCAGAGCAGCTGCAGCCACTATTCCCTGCTGAGGCTGCCATTCAAAATCTCAGCAAGCAAGACCTCTGTCCCCGGGGTCATCATTTCTGGGGGAAGGCTGACTGCTGGCCTTTCAAGTGTCTGAGTGAAACAAGGCATGACAGGCTGTCCAAAATGAGGCTGCATGGGGCTCTCACTGTCTGTCTAGCCACTAGCTGAGACTCCCATCACCTCCACAAGAGTTCACCCAAGATTTCAGATTTCAGCTCATTCATCATGTGGAGGCACATCAATTTGGAAAGAAGGAGGAAAAATATAAAGATGATGAAAGAGGAGAAATTAAGAAGGGCTAAAATAGGTCATTGTCACACCTCAGGGAAAGTCTTGATATTTGAGAATGCAGTGTCTTCAACTCAGATATTACATTGAACCACATTGTCACAAAGACAAACCAGATGCCCTGATTAACTACTGATAACAGTATTGGCTTTCAATCACTTTACCAACTCAACAATTACTGAAGGGCTGTTTTAAGAGCTTACAAATTGTTTCTGCAATCCAGAAAGAAAATATCCAAGTACCAAGAAGACTATAAACTGTATGATTTCAGTGCTCATGCTGGATATACTTGCCTCTGTGTTCCCAATGGGGAATAACTTCCAAAACCTAGGTTGAGTTCCACTTTACCTTTCACTCTAGATTTATTTGAAAAAGGAAAATTGGCTCACAACCAAAGACAAGAAAGTACTACCTCAGACAAGAAAGTACTACCCCAATCCCCATCAGACCCTGGGATAATTCAGTCATAAAATATCCAGCCATTGCTGAAGAACTGAGAGACAAAGACTGAACAGGCAGACAAGGGCGAGTACACAAGGGAATCAGAATGGTCTCAAATAGCAAGAACGCATTTGCTTTGTTGTTGAAGAAATGTATGCAGATCAGATGTTTGCAAATTTAGGGAAAGGTGGGGAATAATTGACAAGAAAAGAACTTGATTAATTTCTAAGTGACATTCTTAGAAATTATGTAGGAGAGCAACATGTCAGCATGCAATTGAGTTGAGTTTGTTGCCATAACGGGGCTGCACAAACAGCTAATATTTACCAGTGGGTTCTCAAGTCAGCTGAAATATTTTCCTCTGTGCTGTACCTATAGCTGTACAGCAGATGGCACAATACAAATACTGCTTAGCGAGCAAAACACAACTCTTTTGAATATCAGTCTTCGTTCCAGTAAACCACTTAGCATCTGGAGTCATGGCATTGATACCATCAGATAGGCACTAAAAATTAACTATACTGGAGCCTCTACACTAGGCCTAATAATTAACCTCCTCAAAGGAGAGGAACAAAAGAAGGGAGGGCATTTGTTTTTGATGCACAGCTTGAAATCATAAAACGTTTTAAAAAATACAAGTCAGAAAGCCTTTAACAATACTTCTAAATAATTTTCACATTCAAAACTATGTTTTTTTTGACAGGAACTTGAAGAAACAAAATTGACAAAACAAATATAAACAAGTTATAAAATCCTTTGAAGTTCCAGAGTTTCAGTGGTATTCTCAAATGCCCACCATATGCTCATCACGAGCCATCCTTAATTCCTCTTCCTGAAAGTCTTCTCAAACGTAAATGGTGAGCAGTTAATAAATGAGAGAATGTAACCTAACCTGAAACCTCATACCTAACTAATTTATACCTATAGTGAGGGAACAGTGCAGCAGCAATCTAAGGAAATCCACCTCTAAGAAGGAATATTATGCCGAGGCTGGATTACGATTGTGTCCGAATTTAGGCCGCAATTAATTATGGATTTCTCCTTCCTCTCTATTTCCTCAGCACATTAATATTTAAAGCTTAAAGACATCCAAACTTAAATGTCACTAAGGCAAAAAAGAAAATACATACTCTAACTCACCCACCAAAAATAATTGCAAGACACAACCAAATTTTTTTTGATTGGCAGGGATAGAAGAGTGATGGCATGTACAAGGACAGTTTTGTTCAGCTCTTACTTATTGGATTAGTCTCTCACTTGTATGTGAAGTAACACATGTATCTGGAAATATCAGAAGTGATAAAGTAGATATATTTTCAACATGTACTGAAGACAATAGCATTTTGGAAATATAAGGACAAAAAAAACACAAGTGCTGGGAATGTTCTTCTTCCAGCTGTGAAAACTGCACATCCTTACATGTAAAAAAGAAAGTAACTCATACCAAGGTTCTGGAGAACACGGTCTCTCTCTAGCTGTGTGTCCCGGATCTTATTCTGTAGCAAGATCAGTTTTTCCTCATACTGCTGTTTCAATATGTGCAATCGCCGCTGGCTATTCTCGAGTTCATCAATGAGTTTCTGCTTGATTTCAATCTCACAAGTTATATCAGCAAGGTCAGCCTGGTAATTAACTGAGAAATAAGCAAAGAAACAATCCATCAAACCATTAACACAATTTAACAATCAACAATTCAAATTTCAAGACTACCTTGTCTTAAATGCTTTAGAATCATAGTTACATAATCTCCAAAATGTAGATAGCTCACCAACCAAATGAAAAGTGCAGGTGACAGCACAGACTGAGTTTAGGAGATCTCTCTGCAGAATTAACAGCTGTAAATTGAACTAAATGTATTGAAAATTATGCATCTCAGACATTTCAGCCACCTCCAATGCTTGGTTACGTTCAGTCAGTGTCTAAAGTGCAGAACAGGTGTCAAAATGGTACTGTAAAAGATTTGGACAAGAAATAATGGGCAGAATCTTCTGCTCCATCTGGTGCTGAGCTTAGAGGCAGGAAAGGTAGCAGCATGGTGACATACATGAATTCCACTGCTTTCCAGCTCAGCTTGAAAGTAAGAGCAGCTAAAGACCTTATTCAGCCATCACCACTCTAACTCAGTCTCAGGCAGACCTTTTGCCATGCAGCACGCACAGCATCTAAACTGTATGGCCAACTTGTCACCTCTAGGTGAAACACCACCCCTGACCAATCATATTGCCAGTCCAAGCCATCACATGATCTTGGGACCTTGTTAAATATTAGTCTGGCAGCAGCCACAGCCTCTGCAAGAGCTGCCAGCCTTTGATGGGTTGGCAGCTCTTGGTAGCAAAGTCTTCTGCTCCCAAAGTTTTGATTCCAAGGGAAGACTGGTCTTGCCACTGCCTTATGTGGTCTGTGGTTCAATGGGCTTTCATGAAAAGCCCAGCTCTCTAGCCAGCAGGTGTAGCAGCCCCCCATCCCCAACTGCCAAACAAGATTCTGCCCAATAACTTTCAGAAAGTGAACTCATCCAAGTTTGTAAAGCAGAATTTGCAATACTACTGAGTACCATGTTCAACACATAAAGTACAGTCCGGAAAAACTGACAGGATGCAAGTTACAACCTTATGTTCAGCTCAGGACCAAACCTATGCTGACACAGACCACTTGGTGAACCTTAGCAGACTGCAGGATAAACACCCAAGAAAGGAAATCTGAATGTTTCTTTAATTCAGAAGAAACATAATTGAAAATCCCATTAACATTAATACAGCTTTATTTTTATGCTGGTAAACAATGATAATCATAAGGACCAAATAAAAATGTACTAAATCATCTAAACCTACACTTAACCAGAATCACTGAAACACATTCTGAATCAGCTATTCATTAAGTCTCTTTTTGCAGACATTAATCAGCCTCAGTAACAGTCCATTGCCACATGAACTTTATTAACTTTAAGCTTGCTTGCTTGAGGGCTTGTTAACATTACATTGATGTCTTCTTTCTATCTTGTAATCAAATAGTAAACTGGAGGATATACATTTAAATTACGTAGACTTTAAAGATTTGGATCTCTCTTACAAATTTTCTTCAATCTGCACTGAACTTTGGGACCAGGATATTTTAGGAATTGTTTCATAATACAAACCTCACTAAGAGCTTAGAAATTGGAAGTTGCCTGAATTAGGGCATGATTCATGTACAATACACATTACAGCTGTCGAAGGAAGTCACTGGGCAGACAATAGGAAAATAGGCCATTGACCTCACTAATACTGTAGTGATGAGCAGTGGGTCCCAATTATGACCCCAAAAGCAGCTTGTCACTCATCACGGGAAACTGCAACTTACCAGGATTTTACACAACAGCAGCAAGTAAATTTGTGGGTGGGGAGTGGAAAATAGTAACTACAGCATTCTGCAGTTGGGGTATGGAGGTATGAAGTGCATTTCTGCTCTTCCTGGCTCCTCATTAAAGCAAACTGGCCTCCATTTTCACAGACCATGAGTCTAATGCCTTGAGAGAATGTGCTCTGGATGATTAGAAAGGGAGTTAATCAACATACAGGGTTCTTGTGATGAAGTGATAGTGTTCCTCCCTCTGAGCAAGGATGTGGGTTCCAGTGCCAACTGGTCCAAAGGTGTGCACCACATCACTGAAGAGGTTGAATGGAAGATGTCTTAACCAACATGGTGCTGGTATAATGGTTTGCTGCTGGAATAGTAATCCAAAGATCCAGATGATGCTCTGGGGACTTGGATTCAAATTCAATCATTCTGGAGTTAAAATTTGAATGATGATTGTGAAACCATTGTTGATTGTTGTTGAAACCCATATGGTTAACCAATAATGGTATGTGCACACCTAGTGAAGAGCGAGCATATGTGCACCATGTAACATATTGAATCCAGCGCCCATTTCCCTCCAAACATATTTCAGAGTTTTATAAGCACAGCCGTACAATAATTATGAAGTGTATTTCTAATGGTCAAATGGTGACACTTTTTTACTTACATTAAAACTTTTGATTTCTCCTGCCACATAATAAATCTGTCTAGTTTCATTGCACTCTTCACAAGCAGATATTTACAATAAGCTCATTTAATTTCTTATTATCTTTATGTTCTGACTCCTCATATATTGAAAAATTATTCTTCTTAACTTTTGCATTACTCTCAAACACTATGCTCGGCTGCTGTGGTTGGATTTTGCTACTTCTTAATCCCTTTATTTTTAAAAGGATTGAGGTTTATAGAAGGATTTTTACAATATCAGGACATCCCAGAATGCTTTCTTGTTGCAACAGAAGACCATATTTTGCACTATTAACTGCAGTGGGTTAACTCTAGCTGAAGCTTAATCTGTATGGTTTTAATGTTCTAAATATTCTTCTGGGCAGTGTGGTGGCACAATGATAAGCACTGCTGCCTCACAGCGTTGGGGACCCAGGTTCAATTCCATCCTTACTGATTGTTGTTAAAACAGATCATGGTATGTGAATACCCAGTTAGAGAGCGTGCCCAAGCCTCAGGTGACTGTAAATGTGGAATTTGCATGTTCTCCCTCTTGTTTGCATGGATTTCGCCTGATATGCCCCATTTTCCTCCCACGATCTAAAGATTAATGCGTGGTTTTGGGAACCGGGGGTTGGTCTGGGTTGGATGCTCTTCGGAGGGTAAGTGCAGACTCAGTGGGCCGAAAGGCCTCTTTCTGCACTGTAAGGAAGTGATTCTGTTCTCAATCCTACTTAAACTAATTCTAATAAGCTCAGAAAATTCCATTATGGTTTGGGATTATTACCCTTTTCTTCTGATTCTGTATCGGTTTCATCAAGGCTGCCATCACTGTCAAATTCTTCATCATCTCCACCTTCCTCATCTTCACAGCAACTTTCTTCATGCTCCTCCTCCTGAAATTACACAAGAACACAATGTAGCTGGCAGAACAGGTAAATTCATTGTGGGAGTACTTGAATTAATGTAGCGTGTCAGATATATCAGAAGACATCGGAGGGCTCTGTAGGACGTAGAAAAAGCAAATAAAATTAATGTCAAACATGAGTAAAATAGGAGGAGTCGGTGCTGTCAACATAAATATGTTTCATTTGTGCTGACTTAATTTGGATTTTAAGACATTGTCTTAACTTAACTTGGAATTTGATTTTCAATTAGGCTGTGTTCTAAGCACATTTTTTTTTTGAAACACTGCCCTGTTCCATTTAGCTTCAGGGCAGAGGACAAATAATAAATGAAACCAAAAGAGAAAATGCTGGAAAATCTCAGTAATAAATGATGTTCACAGGCAGAGAGGTGGCCTGCAGGAAAATAATGCCAGCTTCAAGACAACAAAATATGCTTGAACTGTGGCTAGTTCAACAAGGACAGACACGAGAGACTTTATCAAGTGGGTCTCTGTGGTTTACTGTTTGACTATTGATCTTAGTCAATGCAGATAAGAATACATCCCTAATTATACAGAAATTGTGTTTGTGAAATAGAGTTTCAGGAGCACGAGAATTTTAGTTTGTTCATAATTGCAGGTTTAAAGAGTCAATGCTCATATACTAGAACTCATATACAAGGTTAAGGCTGATCTTCTACCTCAATTCCAGCTTCCCAACTCCAAATCCATTGATATATAAAAATGCATTGCTCCTTGTCTTGAATATATTCAGGAAGTGAGTGTACACAGCCCTCTGGGATGTGAGTTAAAAAAAGCCTTTGATCTTTATTCTGAAACTGTGACCCATGTTCTCAATTCTCCACAACAGGAAAAAGCTTTCTCAGCATCGACTCTGTCATAGAGTCATAGAGATGTACAGCATGGAAACAGACCCTTCGGTCCAACCCATCCATGCCGACCAGATATCCCAACCCAACCTAGTCCCAACTGCCAGCACCCGGCCCATATCCCTCCAAACCCTTCCTATTCATATACCCATCCAAATGTCTCTTAAATGCTGCAATTGTACCAGCCTCCACCACATCCTCTGGCAGCTCATTCCATACACGAGAAAAAGTTGCCCCTTAGATCTCTTTTATATCTTTCCCTTCTCACTCTAAACCTAGTTCTGGACTCCCCGACCCCAGGGAAAAGACCTTCTCTATTTATCCTATCCATGTCCCTCATAATTTTATAACCGTCTATAAGGTCACCCCTCAGCCTCTGACGCTCCAGGCAAAACAGCCACAGCCTGTTCAGCCTCTCCCTGTAGCTCAGCTCCTCCAACCCTGGCAACATCCTTGTAAATCTTTTCTGAACCCTTTCAAGTTTCACAACATCTTTCCGATAGGAAGGAGACCAGAATTGCACGCAATATTCCAACAGTGGCCTAACCAATGTCCTGTACAGCTGCAACATGACCTCCTGTACTCAATACTCTGACCAATAAAGGAAAGCATACCAAGCACCTTCTTCACTATCCTATCTACCTGCAACTCCACTTTCAAGGAGCTATGAACCTGCACTCCAAGGTCTCTTTGTTCAGTAACACTCCCTAGGACCTTACCACTAAGTGTATAGGTCCTGCTAAGATTTGCTTTCCCAAAATGCAGCACCTCACATTTATCTGAATTAAACTCCATCTGCCGCTTCTCAGCCCATTGGCCCATCTGGTCCAAGTCCTGTTGTAATCTGAGGTAACCCTCTTCGCTGTCCACTACACCTCCAATTTTGGTGTCATCTGCAAACATACTAACTGTACCTCTTATGCTCGCATCCAAATTATTTATGTAAATGACAAAAAGTAGAGGGCCCAGCACCAATCCTTGTGGCACTCCACTGGTCACAGGCCTCCAGTCTGAAAAACAACCTTCCACCTCCACCGTCTGCCTTCTACCTTTGAGCCAGTTCTGTATCCAAATGGCTAGTTCTCCCTGTATTCCATGAGATCTAACTTTGCTAATCAGTCTCCCATGGGGAACTGTGTCGATCGCCTTACTGAAGTCCATATAGATCACATCTACTTCTCTGCCCTCATCAATCTTCTTTGTTACTTCTTCAAAAAACTCAATCAAGTTTGTGAGACATGATTTCCCACGCACAAAGCCATGTTGACTATCCCGAATCAATCCTTGCCTTTCCAAATACATGTACATCCTGTCCCTCAGGATTCCCTCCAACACCTTGCCCACCACCGAGGTCAGGCTCACCGGTCTATAGTTCCCTGGCTTGTTTTTACCGCCCTTCTTAAACAGTGGCATCATGTTTGCCAGCCTCCAGTCTTCCGGCACCTCACCTGTGACTATCAATGATAGAAAAACCTCAGCAAGAGGCCCAGCAATCACTTCTCTAGCTTCCCACAGAGTTCTCGGGTACATCTGATCAGGTCCTGGGGATTTATCCACTTTTAACCATTTCAAGACATGCAGCACTTCCTCCTCTGTAATCTGGACATTTTGCAAGATGTCACCATCTATTTCCCTACAGTCTATATCTTCCATATCCTTTTCCACAGTAAATACTGATGCAAAATATTCGTTTAGTATCTCCCCCATTTTCTGTAGCTCCACACAACGGCTACCCTGCTGTTCTTTGAAGGGCCCTATTCTCTCCCTAGTTACCCTTTTTTCCTGAATATATTTGTAAAAACCCTTTGGATTCTCGTAAATTCTATTTGCCAAAGCTATCTCATGTCCCCGTTTTGCCCTCCTGATTTCCCTCTTAAGTATACTCCTACTCCCTTTATACTCTTCTAAGGATTCACTCAATCTATCCTGTCTATACCTGCCATATGCTTCCTTCTTTTTCTTCACCAAACCCTCAATTTCTTTAGTCATCCAGCATTCCCTATACCTACCAGCCTTCCCTTTCACCCTGACAGGAATATACTTTCTCTGGATTCTTGTTATTTCATTTCTGAAGGCTTCCCATTTTCCAGCTGTCCCTTTACCTGCGAACATCTGCCTCCAATCAGCTTTCGAAAGTTCTTGCCTAATCCTCCTCAAGATTCTCTCATGGTTTGAAATACAGTTCCTTCTAAATGTTTTATTTCATTAAAATATATGATTTAAAGATTTATGTAGACTGTGCTACCATGTGTTAAGCTAACTACTAGTTTTGTTTCAATTTTTACTGATACTTTTGGTGGTTCACCCCAACCCTTTATTTCCTATAGGTCCCATTACTTATATTGTGTGATTTTCTATAGCATGGTATCGGATGGGAACACAACTATTGCGTTATAGGAGAACACCCCATATGTTCTTCCTTAGATAAGAAGAGCTAAAGTGCACACACTACTCCAGACAGGACCTGACAAATTGCATGTGTAATTGTAGCAAAACCTCCCACTCTTCCACTCCAATCCCTTTAAAGCTTACTGTAATTAATTTGCTTTTAAGGAAGCAGTAAAGTTACCCTGGCATTTAAGTAATATTTGTGCCAACTGACACAAATGAGTTAATACAGTTTAGTTTTGTAACAGAAGCCTCCAGATGTAATCAGCTCCTGTAAAAGCAAGATATGCACACCTAGACCGGTAGCACAGGTATGGAGGGCAAGGGTCTCCAGTGTAGCCTGATCCATCTGCCATTCCATTGTTGGCCCAATTATTCATTTTCAAAAATCATAAAAAAAAGAGACTTTGACTGAATTTGTGCCACCAAGAATGGATGTGGATGTAGAAAACAAAAATATTAGAATAATTATTATCAAAGATACATAAAAAAGAATACTAGTATTAAGAAAACTCAGTTTAAAGTAAATCTTTAAGAATTCTTAGGCTTTCCTTACCCCTTCCACTTCATTGTCATCTGTCTCTTCCCAATTCTCTTGCTGTAAATTCCCTCTTCTTTTCTCTTTCACTGGGCTTTGAAAGAAAAGAGAATACATAGCAGGAAAAGAATTATGAAAAAATTAAGTTTGTGGCTAACACATTTACAGCCTTGTATTTTCTTCAGTCAAATGATTTTCTGTTTGTTGACTTTTCTTTATAATGCAATTATTACAGCATTTTAAAAACCTGGTGTTAACATGTTAGCAAATAGGAATTAGGCAGAATTAGTTTTCAAAGTATCATTTCTGTTAGAAGATTTAGAAGTAGAATCTCAATGCGAATAAGAATAGCATTATTTATACATTAAACAGGTGTAAAAATTAGCCAGAACAGTGTTGCACAATCTTTAACATCTACTTGAGAAGCAAAATGTGACCTTGATACAACGGTCACTTGATGATTGTACCACTGACGGTGCAGCATTCCCTCGCGACTTCACTGAAGTGTCAATCTACATTGTATCAAGTCTCTGCAGTCCAGCTTGAACCTATAATATTTTGAATCCACCAAGGCTGACTCATCTAGTCAACAAATAGGCATAGATCAGAGGGACAAAATGGATGTAACCTATATGCAACAGAAGGAAGATAGCAATATAGGTTTATCCAGTACATATCTCACACTGCTGTAAATGTAAATGATTGTTGTACATATGCAGCTAGTACTAAATGCAATATTAAGTGACTGCACATCCTCAGCAGAGGTGCAACATCACCACAGGCCAGCATTGGGGAAGGCTGGTCTACACTAATTAAAGCCAGTTTACCCCACTTAATGGCTAAAGTGGGCAGTGAAAATCTTTTTAAAAACACGATTTTGAAATGGAATCAAACAATGGCTGATCATGGCCCAAGATTTTCTAATACTGCATTTGGGGGAGTTTGAGAGGAAAGGTGTTACGCACTGACTGCCATCAAATCTGTCCATTCCAGCAGACCATGTCTGCACTCCTAAAGTTCCTGAAGAAGGGCTTATGCCCGAAACGTCAATTCTCCTGCTCCTCGGATGCTGCCTGGTCTGCTGTGTTTTACCAGCACCACATTTTTCAACTCCTAAACTTTTGTCTGGCACATGCTCAGTATCAGAACTATGCGCTCCTATATTGTGAATGCCATTTTATGGACAAAGATCATAAAAAAATAAAACTGGACAACGTGGAGCCAAGTATCACAGACTAAAATGTGACGCATGCTGGACTGAAATTTGATGGTGTCTATTTTAAAGGCTTTGCCTACAAGTTACTGGTATCCAGGAGGCCCAGGGTGGGAATTCAGTCAGCACTGTACACCCGTTTTGTACATATTGCTGTGGAATTTGTTACTTTATTAAATGTGTGCATTACCTAGTAGAATTTATGCACAAAATTACCTATTTCTTTTTCGTATCCTTTCCCTTTTCTTGAGCAGCTCCAAGTCTTTTTTTGCCATTTCAACAATTTCAGAAGTATCGGATTCCAGGGAACCAACTAGGCTGGACATTGAGCAAGGCATGGGAGACAGTCCCGCTGCATACGGGGACCTGGACGTCAATCGAGATACGTTGCGTCGGAGGGACTCATTCATTGCTTCACTCTCCAATAGTTTGGTCCTGGAACAGAATATGTTTTTTTTTCTGTGAAATCAGAGGGCTTTCAGAAGATGTTTCACACTGAAAAATAAATTCTAAAGAACAATACAGTTGGAATACTCTAAACATTTACAATTTTTATTCCATATCAGACATCCCAAGGGCAAAACATGACAAGTGGAAAATAATAAGAAATGCATAAGCAATAAACTTTTCTCCATATACTATTTTCCACTCAGATATGCCAGTTTTTTTTAATGCTCTTCATGTTCATAATTTATGTTCTGGTTAAGCATGCAGCTAAATAGACTTTATCATTTCTAGTCCCAGCATTTACTCTGGCTGGAAGGCTGTAGGCAGCGACATTTCCCTATTGTGCTTCTATGGAATCTGCCCTAAATTTTAGTGCATTCCTTAGCACATAGCCCTGGACCTTGGAATGTACTTGTAGTTGAGGGCAACTCTTTGCAATGGAAGACCAACACATTTCAGGCAGACCAAACAGTGTTATTCATCAGTATAAACGGTGCAGCATGGTGGTTCAGTGGTTAGCATTGCTGCCTCAGAGGGCCAGGGACCTCGGTTTGATTCTCGCCTTAGGCGACGATGTGTGTGTGTGGAGTTTGCACATTTGCCCCGTGTCTGTGTGGTTTCCTCTGGTTTCCTCCTACAATTCAAAAATGCACAAGTTAGGTTGATTGCGATGCTAAATTGCCCATTTTCTCCATGGATGTACAGGCCAGATGGTTTAGCTGTGGGAAATGCAGGGTTACAGAGATGAGGTGGGTCTGGGTGGAATGCTCTTCAAAGGGTTGGTGTAGATTCAATGGGCTGAATGGCCTGATTCCACACTGTAGGGATTCTCTGATTCTATGAAACAAAATTTGCTGGAAAAAACTCTTCAGGCCTGGCAGCATCCGTGGAGAGGAAGCAGAGGTAATATTTCAGGCCCAGTGACCCTTCTTCAGAACACAACGCTGCTCATTGATTTGATGCCCTTCCAGCAACAGTTGGTATTTATCTTGGTGGATATCTCTGGTAACAGCCCATAGCACAGAGTCCTGTGTCACAGAGCTGCTCAGAATGAACTACAATAAAAACTACTGTCTGTCTCTCCAGGTATTCTTTGCAAAAGTACATAACAGCCTCTGCCCCATCACACCACCTTGTCTGGAGGGAGGTGTAAATAAATGGTTCAATAACGGTTGCCTACAGTTTATCTTAGTGCAATGATATACACTACAAGGTGCACCTCGGAGGAAGTGTTTTTGCTGTTTGAAAAATAATAGTGACCCATTCAGCATTATTACAGCAAATATTTCAAATCAGGCAAGAAAAATATAGAATCTGAAAGATAAATAGTTGATATTTTTAAAATGAGTTAAAATTCCTTGACGGAGCTTTCTTTTAATTCATTCACAGATGATGGCATCGCTGGCTAACATTTATTGCCCAACCCCTAATTGCTCAGAGGGCTGTTGAAGAGTCAACCACATTGCTGTTGTCTGGTGTCACATGTAGGCCAGGCAAAGTAAAGATGGCAGTTTCCTTCCCAAAACGACAATAGTGAACAAGGTGGGTTTTTCTGATAATTGCCAATGCACACGTGGTCATTATTAGACTCTTCATTCCAGATATTGGGTTTGAATCCTGCCATGGCAGACAGTGGAATTTGAATTCAATAGAGTCCCCAGAATATCACCTGGGTCTTTGGATTAACAGTCCAGTGACAATATTACAAGGTCACTGCCTCTCCAGTTATCCAGTTAGTAATGAAGCCTTGGCATTTTTTTTTCCTGTGGGCAAACATCATGAAGAAAAGATTTAGAATGGCCTGGATGATAAATTCATATTAGCATCTGAATAAATGAAGAGACTTTCAGTCTAACAATTTGCGGATGATTTTAACAGAGCTGCCAGAGGTAGAACGATAGAATTCTGACAGTTTCACGAACCACATTTTCATTTTTGAGAAGTCCTTGAAAGACAAAACTTAGATCCAATCAAATTGTTACGAGATGCCAAGCAGATAAGTGATGAACTCTGAGTGGAAGTGTACCTAAAAGACGCTCTTCTGCTGGAATGCTTTCCATTAAACTGATAGTGGGGAGAAAGAACAATCAACACCAACATACAGAACTTAATGTTCATGGACTAACCTGAGATCCTGTATTTCTCGAATATAGTTTTGAATTAATGCACCTATTTCCTCATTGTTATCTCCTGCAGAAAAAAATAAAACAGTGAACTATTGGACATGCAAAATAAGAACCAAAGTGGAAAGTTTGCTTTGATGAAGATCCATGTGCATATTTTTTAAACATAGCTTCATGCACAGACCACCTATACTGCAGGATTACCTCTGATAGTGCAGTTACAAACATAGAAAGAGGAGTAGGCCAGTCAGCAAGCAACTCTGTGGGTGCAGTCCCACCCAGGCTCTATTTAATTCAACTAAAACATCCTGTACGCAAATCTTCTTGTGATAAAGGTCAACATATCATTTATCTTCCTAATGGCTTGCTGCACTTTTCAGTGTCATTTGTTTATGGTTGACCAGATCCCTCTGGACTTTCATTCTTCCTAATTTTCCACAAGTTAAGAAAAAACTGCACCTTCATTCCTCCTACCAATGTTGATTGCCTCACACTTATCCAGGTTACATTCCATAAGACCATAGACATTGGAGCAGAAATTAAGCAATTTGGCCCATTGAGTCTGCTCTGCCATTCAATCATGGCTGATAGATTTTTCAACGCCATTTTCCCGCTTTCTCCCTGTAATCTTTGATCCCTTTGGCAATCAAGAACTTATCGATCTCTGTTTTAAATATACTCAAGGACTTGGTGTCCACATCCTTCTGTGGCAACAAGTTCTGCAGATTCCCCACTCTCTGGCTGAAGAAGTTTCTCCTTATCTCCGTTCTAACAGGTCTTCCCTTTACTCTGAAGCTGTGCTCTCAGGTAATTTTTCCCACCAATGGAAACATCGTCCCAACGTCCACTCTGTCAAGGCCATTCAGTATTTCCACCTAGTTTTGTGTCATCTACAAACTTAGAAATATTATATTTGGTTCCCAAATCACATTCATTGATACAATTTGCGAAAATCTGGGTTCGAAGTAGTAATCCTTGAATTACACTGTTCTTGCAACCTGCCATGCTGAGAATAACCCATTTATCTCTGCTGTATTTCTTTTTGTTAACCAATCGTAGCTCTCAATGCGGTTTCGTCTACATTGAGGAGACAGGATATCAACTTGTGGAACTTTTCAGAGAACATCTCTAGACACATGCCCTGTGGCCGGCCACTTCAACTCCCCTTCCCACTCCTCCAAGAATATTCATATCCTGTTTCTCCACCACCAAATCTAAGCCAACCGACATCTGGAGGAAGAACGCCTCATCTTGGGACCCTTCAACCACACAGCATCAATGATTTCACCTGTTTCCTCATGTCCCCTCTCCCCACCTCAACCCACTTCCAATCATCCTACTCAGCATCGCCCTCTTGGACTGCCCCACATGTCCATCTTTCTTCCTACCTATCTACTCCACCCTCCCCTCCGACCTGTCACCATCAGCCCCCACCTGCATCTACCTATCATCTTCCCAGCTACCATCCCCTGGCCCCACTCCTCATCTATTTATCTCTCAGCCCCCTTCTGTCCACCCACTCCTCACCCCACCACCACATTTCTGATGAAGGACCTATGCCTGAAACATCGATTCTCCTGTTCCTCGGATGCTGCCTGACCTGCTGTGGTTTTCCAGTGCCACACTTTTCGATCCAAATCCATGTCAGTCTCTTACCTCTATTCCTATACAAAAGCATTCTGAAAATTCAAAAAGATCACAACAATTGATCTTGTGTATCTACTCAGCTAGTAACATTTCTCTTACAGATTTGTGAAACATAATTTCCCTTTCATAGATTCAAAAAGATTAATTTTTTGTAGTATCCAGCTGTCACTTCTTCTATAATATATTCTAACGCTAAGGTGCAGCAAACAGGCCTGTACTTCCCTATGTTCTTTCTCCCTCCTTCATGTCGTGGGGTTACATTTGCAAACTTCTGATCTGCAAACACCATTTGAGAATCTATAGAATTTTAAAAGATGGTCACCTCTTTCAACACTCAATATGTAGATATTGAGTATGTAGATCAAGTCCCAAGGATTTGTTACTACCACCAAAGTGTCCAGTACTACCTCTTTACTAGTACAAATTCCATTAAGATCCTCATTTTCACAAGTTTCTTGAACCTCTATTATTTCTCATATTCCTTGTATTTTCCTCCTTGAAGACACATACAAAGAAGTTGTTTAACCTCTCTGCTACTTTCCTATTTCTCATTAAAATTCTCCTGTCGTTGCCCATAATAGACTCATATTTGTCTGTGCTAACGTATTACTTTATACATACAAGTATTACAGAACATTTTAAATTTTTTTGCTAACTTACATTCATATTTTGTTTCTCCTTATATTATCAGCTTTCATTTGCCGAATTCTAAAATGTTCCCATTCCTTACACTTGCTACTTCTTTGGTGATTTCATTAGCTTCCTCCTCTGATCTAACATAATCTTTATCTTTTGTTGTAAACCACAGATGATACATTTTCCTGTTTGGCTTTTGTAGCTTCAAAGAATGTATATTTGTTGAAAACTATGTATATTTCGTTAGCTATCCTCTGTCTGTCACCATCATAACTTTTAATGTTTTTCTTTCCAGTACACTTCAACTAGCTGTCAAAAATGAAATTTCAATCCCTTAAAAACTACCCATTGTATGTTAGTTTAAGTAATGATGCAAATACACTTGTATGCTTTAAGGACAAGCAACAAAACTGAACTAGTAATTTCTACTTCTTAATGAAAAGGGCTTTAACAAAGAGGATTGATGAGGGCAGAGAAGTAGATGTGATCTATATGGACATCAGTAAGGCATTCAACAAGGTTCCCCATGGGAAACTGGTTAGCAAGGTTAGATCTCACAGAATACAGGGAGAACTAGCCATTTGGATACAGAACTGGCTCAAAGGTAGAAGACAGGGGGTGGTGGCGGAGGGTTGTTTTTCAGACTGGAGGCCTGTGACCAGTGGAATGCCACAATGATTGGTGCTGGGTCCACTGTTTGTCATCATTTATATAAATGATTTGGATGTGAGCATAAGAGGCATAGTTAGTAAGTTTGCAGATGACACCAAAATTGGAGGTGCAGTGGACAGTGAAGAATGTTACCTCAGATTACAACACAATCTTGATCAAATGGGCCAATGGGCTGAGAAGTGGCAGATAGAGTTTAATTCAGATAAATGCGAGGTGCTGTATTTTGGGAAAGCAAATCTTAGCAGGACTTATACACTTAATGGTGAGGTCCGAGGGAGCATTGCTGAACAAAGAGACCTTGGCGTGCAGGTACATAGCCCCTTGAAAGTGGAGTTACAGGTAGATAGGATAGTGAAAAAGGCATTTGGTATGATTTCCTTTATTGCTCAGAGTATTGAGTACAGGAGTTGGGAGGTCCTGTTGCGGCTGTACAGGACATTGGTTAGGCCACTGTTGGAATATTGTATGCAATTCTGGTCTCCTTCATATCGGAAAGATGTTGTGAAACTTGAAAAGATTTACAAGGATGTTGCCAGGGTTGGAGGATATGAGCTATAGGGAGAGGCTGAACAGACCGGGGCTGTTTTCCCTGGAGGGTTGGAGGCTGAGGGGTGACCTTATAGAGGTTTACAAAATTATGAGGGCATGGATAGGATAAATAGACAAAATCTTTTCCCTGGGGTGGGGGAGTCCAGAGCTTGAGGGCATAGGTTTAGGGTGAGAGGGGCAAGATATAAAAGAGACCTAAGGGGCAACTTTTTCACGCAGAGGGTGGTACATGTATGGAATGAGCTGCCAGAGGAAGTGGTGGAGGCTGGTACAATTGCAACATTTAAAAGGCACTTGGATGGGTATATGAATAGGAAAGGTTTGGAGGGATTATGGGCCAGGTGCTGGCAGGTGGGACTAGATTGGGTTGGGATATCTGGTCGGCATGAACCGAAGGGTCTGTTTCCATGCTGTACATCTCTATGACTCTATGAAAGACTGCTGAGCAGTAACCAAATAAAGTCTTTTAGTCATCAGTCATCTGCCTAAACAATAGAAGTAAAGTTAATCACATCATGAGCAAACAGCTTCCTTTTTATAAAGCAGCTCGAAGGGGAAATAAAAGTGGTGAAACAGAAGATGGGAAATCATAAAATACCATGATTTGATTAAAATGAATTGACCAATTATTCAAACCACAGAAATTGAGCACAATTCATGCAATCAATTAGTGTCATAAAATAAATTTACTAAAACTATTTGATTTGATTTTCTTATAGACCATGATTCACAGGGGCTTGTTTCTATAAAATTAGAAAAATGTCATCTTGGCCATCAATCTCAGTTTGCAGCAATTATGGTGACCTGTAAGTTTAAATGTTAGCTCCCAAATCATGCTGCAAATAACATCAGGAGAACTTGTAACCTAGAAACCTTCACCTAGTCCACTTTGAAAAATTAGAATTCTAATTGTAAAGCATTCCATCACTTTAGACAATAGACAATAGACAAGAGGTGCAGGAGTAGGCCATTCTGCCCTTCGAGCCTGCACCACCATTCAATATGATCATGGCTGGTCATCCTTAGTCAGTATCCTGTTCCTGCCTTATCTCCATAATCCTTGATTCCACTATCCTTGAAAGCTCTATCCAACTCTTTCTTAAATGAATCCAGAGACTGGGCCTCCACTGCCCTCTGGGGCAGAGCATTCCACACAGCCACCACTCTCTGGGTGAAGAAGTTTCTCCTCATCTCTGTCCTAAATAGTCTACCCCGTATTTTTAAGCTGTGTCCTCTGGTTCGGCACTCACCCATCAGCGGAAACATGTTTTCTGCCTCCAGAGTGTCCAATCCTTTAATAATCTTATATGTCTCAATCAGATCCCCTCTCAGTCTTTTAAACTCAAGGGTATACAAGCCCAGTCGCTCCAGTCTTTCAGCGTAAGGTAGTCCCCCCATTCCAGGAATTGACCTTGTTAACCTATGCTGCACTCCCTCAATAGCCAGAATGTCTTTCCTCAAATTTGGAGACTAGAACTGCACACAATACTCCAGGTGTGGTCTCACCAGGGCCCTGTACAGCTGCAGAAGAACCTCTTTGCTTCTATACTCAATCTCTCTTGTTATGAAGGCCAGCATGCTATTAGCCTTCTTCACTACCTGCTGTACCTGCATGCTTACCTTCATTGACTGGTGTACAAGAACACCCAGATCTCTCTGTACTGCTCCTTTACCTAAATTGATTCCATTTAGGTAGTTATCTGCTTTCCTGTTCTTGCCACCAAAGTGGATAACCATACATTTATCCACATTAAACTGCATCTGCCATGCATCTGACCACTCACTTAACCTGTCCAGGTCACCCTGTAATCTCCTAACATCCTCCTCACATTTCACCCTGCCACCCAGCTTAGTACCATCAGCAAATTTGCTAACGTTATTACTAATACCATCTTCTATATCATTAATATATATTGTAAAAAGCTGCGGTCCCAGCACTGATCCCTGCGGTACCCCACTGGTCACTGCTTGCCATTCCGAAATGGGGCCATTTATCACTACTCTTTGTTTCCTGTCAGCCAACCAACTTTCAATCCAAGTTAGTACTTTGCCCCCAGTACCATGCGCCCTAATTTTGCTCAATTTAAATTCAAATGCCATGGAACTAACAAACTGATGACCACTGTGTAACACAAGAGAAACTTTAAAACCAGAAATTGATTAAGTGAATAAGTTGCATGTTTATCGAATTTACTACCACAACCGGGCAAAAATGAGAATTGCCTATTAAATGAAAAATATCTCAACAGAATTCAGAGCATATGTGAAATTTAATGAGTTAATTTTACCTGCACTGGCTATTATTTGAGTGGCTTCATTACTCAAGAGCTGTGTCACTCTGCTATTAAGTGCTTCAATCGTTTCTTGCATGGCCTTTACTCTCATTCTCAATGTGTCATTTTCTTTCTGTAGCAATGCATTTTCTTGGCAGAGGTCATTGTAACCTTCTGAACCATCTTCCCCGATAACTCGTTTCCCCTTAAAAAAATACAAGCAGAAATTATTTCAATATCAGTTTACTTATTAATTCTTGAAGCCGTGAAAAGAATCTGAATATTTCAGTGCTGGAAATTTTAACAACATGTGGACCAAATCTTCCAATAAAGATTAGAAACCTGGATTTGTTCCTGATCAGATTAAAAGAAATACACACAAAGAATTATCTGGGCAAATTTGTTGGTCGGGACCCTCCTCAGCTGAAACAGGTTCATCCAGCAAAGCAGCAAGCAGCAAAGTGAACTGGCAGTGAAAATATCCACTGCTTCATACAATTTGTATTATATTGCAGGATTAAAAAAGGGCCTTAAGCCACTTTCACAGCCATTGAGAGACGGTAAGAGCATCAGGTAGATGAGAGACAGGAACAAAAACAGAATTTGCAGGAAAATCCCAGAATATCTGGCAGCATCTCCAGAGAGAAATCAGAGGTAACATTTCAGGTCCAGTGATCTTTATTCCACCAGACCTGCTGAGACTTTCCAGCAATGTCTGTTTCAGTTCCAGATTTCCAACATCCACAGTTCTTTCAGTTGCTTTTTCCACCAAGTGAGAGGCAGATATGTGAGGAAGCTGGGGTCCCAGATGGATTAGAGTAGGGTAGGAGGCCACAGCAGTTATGATGGTGGGGATTGTCTTCGAGATATGGCAGTGATGGGGTGACAGGGATGAGTCAGAGCTGATTGGTAGCCCCATGGTAGACTACTGCAAAAAATACGGAGGTATGGCATTGAGGGTGAGTTGGAGGTTTGGATTAGGAGTTGGCTGGCTGGAAGAAGACAGAGGGTAGTAGTTGATGGCAAAGGTTCATCTTGGAGTGCCGTCACTAGCGGTGTTCTGCAAGGATCTGTTTTGGGACCATTGCTGTTTGTCATTTTTATAAATGACCTGGAGGAAGGGTTAGAAGGTTGGGTGAGCAAGTTTGCGGATGATATGAAAGTCGGAGGAGTTGTAGACAGTGAGGAAGGATATAGCAGGTTACAACGGGATATAGATAAGCTGCAGAACTGGGCAGAAAGGTGGCAAATGGAGTTCAATGTAGCTAAGTGTGAGGTGATTCACTTTGGTAAGAGTAATAAAAAGATGGGGTACTGGGCTAATGGTCGGATACTTGGTAGTGTGGATGAGTAGAGGGATCTTGGTGTCCATGTACACAGATCTTTGAAAGTTGCCACCCAGGTAAATAGTGCGGTGAAGAGGCATATGGCGTACTGGCTTTTATTGGTAGAGGAATTGAGTTCCGGAGCCCTGAAGTCATGTTGCAGTTGTATAAGACTCTGGTGCGGCCGCATCTGGAGTGTTGTGTGTAGTTTTGGTCGCCATATTATAGGAAGGATGTGGAGGCACTGGAACGGGTGCAGAGGAGGTTTATCAGGATGTTGCCTGGTATGGTAGAAAGATCGTATGAGGAAAGGCTGAGGCACTTGGGGTTGTTTTCATTGGAGAAAAGAAGGTTTAGGGGTGAATTGATAGAGGTGTACAAGATGATTAGGGGTTTAGATAGGGTCGACAGTGAGAATCTTTTTCCACGTATGGAGTCAGCTATTACAAGGGGGCATAGCTTTAAATTAAGGGGTGGTAGGTATAGGACAAATGTTAGGGGTAGGTTCTTTACTCAGCGAGTCGTGAGTTCATGGAATGCCCTGCCAGTAGCAGTGGTGGACTTTCCCTCATTATGGGCATATAAGCGGGCATTGGATAGGCATATGGAGGATAGTGGGCTAGTGTAGGTTAGGTGGGCTTGGATCGGCGCAACATCGAGGGCCGAAGGGCCTGTACTGCGCTGTATTCTTCTATGTTCTATGTTCTATTTGCATCTGTGGGTACAGTCAGAGAATATGTGTGCTGTGGTATTGGGTACTCGCCAGGGTACAGGCTGGGTTCAGGAAGGGAGTAGAATGGGGGAGGTGGGAGTCGAAGGGAGGTCAAGGTAAGAGGTTAGTGGGATAGGGTTCAATTTATTATTTACCCAAGATTACTGATTACACAATAACAACATTATAAGATTGCAGGGCTTTGAATTGCTCTAACATTACCTGGGTGGCTACTGAGCTGTGACTCTAAGTCTAAAACTCTAACGCAGAGTTGGGCACTTTTTTGGAGACTCCCAGATGGCAGGCACTTGGAAATTTCACTTTCCAGGGGAATTCCCAGTCAGTAAGCAGTTTTCAGACTTCCACTTCTGCATGATCCTGACATGCCACTCTAGTCTATACCCTTGCAATAACTAAGACTAGATGCCTATGCAGTTGAGTTGCCCAGATTTGGTTTTTATCATCATGTTTTGCAAGCAAAGTTGTAATGAACTAGCGCCTATTTTGCAAAAGAAGCATCCATTTTTTAAAGTAAATAAATTCAGTATCCGAGTCTATTTAAACAATTAAATTAATATTTATGAGATGTGCTTTTTTCAATTTATGCCTAAAATGCTGTTTCAAGTCTATGAAAATCTGAAGTGTAACAGATATTTTGACAGTGTGGCATTTTTGTGTGCTAATCAATTTCTTGTTTAGTTCAATCCATTCTGAAAACGGTGACACCATTTGAAGAATTCTGATTTGGATCTTTAGCCAGTGCTTCCTAAACATTCACTGCAAACATTTCTTACTGTCTTATATTCCATCAGCTCCATTTGAAGTCGAGCAATCTCAGCTCGCAAGGCACTGATCTGCTGGCTGGTCTTGTCTTGATTGACCACAACTTTATTCTTGATGTTCCGGGCTCGGTTTGCATATTTGAGAGTGTTGAGAGTTTCCATGAAGTCACGATCTGATGGGCTTATGCAAGCAATCATGATAGTTCGACTGTAAGAGAGACAATAATTTTCAACCCTTTAATGCAAGTTTTTCATGGTTTTTAAATTCAAATGAGTAGAAAAAGGACAACTTCTTTGCAATCATTGCTATTAATGCACTTCCAATACAAAATTTATTTACAAAAAACCTGGAATTATCAATTTAAAACATAGGTATCCATCGATATCTACGCTACTCAATTAGACTTGAGACTATTCACTAGGAATAAAGAAAGATACAATTAGTCAGAGAGTCAGAGATGTACAGCATGGAAACACACCCTTCAGTCCAACTAGTCCATGCCGGCCAGATATCCTAATCTAAACTTGTTCCATTTGCGAGCACTCAGCTCATATCCCTTTATACTCATCCAGATGCCTTAAATGTTGTAATTATACCTCCCTCCACCACTTTCTCTGGTAGCTCATTCCATATATGCACCACCCTCTACATGGAAAAGTTGCCCTCTAGGTATCTTTTAAATTTTTCCCCTCTCACCTTAAATCTATGCCCTCTAGTTCTAGATTCCCCCAGCCAGGGGAAAAGATCTTGACTATTTACCCTATCCAGGCCTCTCATGACTTTATAACCCTATATAAGGTCACTAGACACAAACATATGAATTAGAAGCAGAGGTAGCCATTCGGCTTATCTGATTATGGCTTCAATTTCATTTCCTGCCTAACCCGGATGCTCTTTGACACGCTTGTTAGTCAAGTGTCTATCTCTGCCTTACAAAATATTAAAAATTCCTTGCATCCAATACACTTTGTGAAAAGTTTCCACATTGTCAGCTCTTAAGATAAACATTTTCTCATCGTCTTTCTAAGCACAATTTCTAACCACTGAATGTTATCATAAATTTCCCTTGAATGTGTATGTTTGATACTGTAACGATATTCAGACGATAGAAGTATAATTCTCCCAATTTGCATGTTGCTTAGACAACAGCTTTTGAGATGTTTGTTAATTTTTAATTTGAAAACCTGAGTTTAGAAACTTCTATCAATCCACCAATACAAAGTAGATTTTCATTTTCTGGAAATTTAATCTCATTGATGGTAAGAATAAAGACTAATCTTTACTTCCATTATAGATGTCTTATTCTTTGTACCTGTTTCCGCCCAGAGAGTCTTGCAGAAGCCTGGTGAGTTTAGAATCTCTGTATGGCACATGGTGGCTCTTCTTACTTTGATCTCCCAATGCACTGATGACATTTCCCAGTGACAGCTTTGGTCAAAGTTCAAAGGGAAAGACAGGAGAAAAAAATTAATTGCAATTTTTTTTTACCCTCAATGTCAATTTAAACCATTGTTTTATCAATGCTACACACCCTCTAAGTGATTTCTTCAACTAAAATTTGAAAAGGTTTCTGAAGAATTGGACTGGAAACGTTAACTCTGATTTCTCTCCACAGATGCTGCCAGACCTGCTGAGATTTTCCAGCTATTTCTGTTTTTGCTTCAGCTTTCCAGCATCTGCAGTTCTTTTGGTTTTTTGAACAGGCTTGTTGACTTTGCCCTCAATACAATGGACCCGTTTTGTCCTGTTATGTCTATGTAGACCTCTTGTTCTAGGTTACCACTATTCCCTTTGCCTTTTTTGTTCTGGATACTCTCTCAACCTGTTCTACTCGCTCCTCCTCCCCCTCTATCAACAGCATTTAAACATCATTTTCCAGCCCTCTCAGTTCTGAAGAGTCACATTTGACTCAAAAAAACAACACTGCTTCTCTCTGCACAGATGCTTCCAAATTTGCTGAATTTCTCCAAAATGTTCTGTTTGCCTTACAGATTTACTAGATTTATTTCAGGATCTGTTAACGATAAAATGCATTTCTCCAAACTCCATTCTAAGTAGAGGAGAATGTTGTCTCTCATTTTAACCAGAAATGCAACAAAATATATTTGTAGAGCATTTACACTCTGTAATTCCACGAAGTAACAATTGGAAAGGGGCTGTGTTAAAATAATAGACCCCTGGGTGGTACTATTCACAGCTGCTGAACATTACACTGCTGAATGACAATACAGTATTTGATAAATTGGAATAATCAACTTCTCAAGTTACAGAGGTGAGAGACAAAGTTAAAATAGAAATTTGAAAAGGAGGCAAGATAAACAATATCTCACCCATGAAAACACTGAATTGTTAATGGACAAGCTATGAAAATATTGGAGGAAATTTAAGCAGTATCACCCCACGAAAAAGGACAGGACTGATGTATTGTAGAAAATGTTTCTGACTAAAGTCAGATGACACTCATGTTTCAGGTATAACAGGAAATTTGTTAATCTTATAGAATTTCACTCTCACTTTAAATCTTAATTTTGTCTTTACTACTACCCACCATCTTTCAATAGATCCAACCTTCAAGTCACCATTGGTCTAGTCAAAGACAGAGTTCACAGTGCAGAATAATATTCAATATAAGTTTCCCTCTCCCCTCCTAAATGAAGGAGCAGTCTGAAATGACTCCATGAGTATCCCATCACCAAGTCACCCTTTATTTACATGTGCATAGTACCTGACACTGGTCTTGCTTCCTCAGAGCCAGCTCTTAAGAGTAAACAGAACCTCTGACACTCCTGTTTTTATCTGTCAGCCAGCGTTCCCTGAATGGACCAAGTTAACAGCCCCAGTCAGGGATCTCATATTCTATGAGGGCCTCCTGGCAGACTTCATTACAGTTATGACTCAGTCCATTCAAAGAACACATTCCATTTAGTTGTCAACGCATCATACTATTAAAGCCACATGTTAACACATGAATACTCTAAATGAGAGTACAATTGTAATCTGAAATTGAAATTACCATCTTACACCACCACTTAATTTTCACAGTAAATTAAATAACCTGCATTTCCATATAATAGTTTTCATGTCCTTGGGATACCACAGAATATTTCAGTCAGGGAATAACTTTGTAAAATGTTACTTTATTGGAAAATACAGCAGTCTGCACTGAGTATACTTTGAAATATTCAGGTTTTGTAGATACACATGTATAGTATATTACATATGTAAGACAATACAATTAGTATTAAGTTATTGAAAATGGTTATTGGTTGGAGCCCTCCCAAATTTCTCTCCTAAATGTTATGACAATTTAAATCCACGTTCCATCTAATAAACAATAATCTAAGCTTGGAATATGTGAGCAGAGTTAGTAGTTTATGTAAGGCTCTCAGTAAAAGACACTAACTAAAGAAAATAGCATTGAGTGGATGCATCAATTTGCCAAAGAGAAACCAATTATAGCCATGCCAGCTGAACAAGGAGTTTTCGAGTGAAACACAAACATGTCATTTTAGTTTGACAGCAGAGGCACACACTTCACTGAGGTTTGACAGCCTGTAAGGTTGTTGTGGGGTAATCAGGTTTATTTCTTTGTGATACTTGTAATAAATCTGTTTTAAATAGTTCTTGTAAGCATAATATGGATTGTGTCTTTCATTTGTGAAATAAACTGTTACGTTCTTTTGTTAGAAGTATATTGGCAGGCTCTTTTAAATGTGTCCATTTACTGACCTCCACAGAAAACAAAACTAACAAAGACCACTTAATGCCTATCAAGTCAGATATCACTCCGAGATCTAACCTTTCCAATATCACCATCAGCTGGGATTATAACGATCTGTTGTCATTTATTAATGTTGTTCACTCTCTTGAGGGTTTATTCGCTGACCCCTATAACAGTTGGTTGGAAACAAAAGCCTTCCTATGCTCAGCCAACAAAAGACATTTGATAGTTAGTCCTTTTGTGTAAACTATAACGATTTGCATCTACTTTGGGAATCTACTTATCTGCTTTCATTATTTTTAATTCCTCCAATACAAATCACCTTCAGTTAACAGAATAAATAGGTCAAAATCTTCAAAAATAGAGAAAAATGTTCTATTCTGTATATTATAAAGTAAAGCACAATCAGCTAACATGTATCCACAAGAATAATCAGTTTTATAGATCTCCTTAAACTTTTTTAATTAACTTAGCCACAGAAAAAAATGACTAGGTCAGTTGAAACATTCTACATTTAAAATACGCTATTTTAAATTTGGAATCTAAGTTAATCTAAAATCTTAAAAATAAAAATATATTAGCCTTCATTTAGCTCATCCAGCTTCCCTACCATCACAGTACCCTTTATTTTTGGGAGATAGATGTCCTGATCTAGGGATCTCTTACGCTGGCATTTGACAAAGGCTGCAAGTGGCTGTTGTAGTGGTCAAGAGATCTTAACCAAACTGGTGATGGGATTAGTGCCCTTCAGACTCGAGTTCTGTTCATCCTGTTGCAATTGTTAATGTTTGAAGTGCAGGAGCATGGTGGAGAGATTGAAAAGCTCATCAGGACTTAACATTATGGTTGAGAGATGTCTGGGATTATCACTTTTGGCTGCAGTGTACTTGAAACTTTAATCACATGATATTTTGACCACACAACAACTGAATCCCCATTGCATAATCTCTCCATCTCTCACTGAAACAATACATCTCAAGCTTCCCAGTTCACCAATTCCCAGGCTGCACCTCTCCTCCAGATCCTTCTCAAAATCTTCAGCTCTAGTTCCTCCTACATCTGACCCAATTTGTCCTTTTCTCAGCTCCTAATCTCCCACTCACCCCTCATGACTGCTTTCGACACCCATGGTCAAATGGCTCACTATTCCCCAGAGCGCCAAATCTTTGATAGCGAGGGTAGAGTCACTGGATTAAATCCAGTAAAATATATATTGGAGTCTAGTGTAATTGATAGAATGCAGGGTTCCTTCTACAGTATTAGTGTTGAAGAAACTGTTCTATCTCCAGTTCAGAGCTGTGGAAGCATTCAATCCCAGAGGCAGAGTAGTTTCACTATCACTTTGGATGCTGGGTAAACAAAGCATCATTCCACAAAAGCCATTTTATTCATCCAATCATCTTGCACCTATCCAAATAATCCAATTACTAATGGATCTGTAGGTTAATGCATTGTTGGCTATCCATGATATAATGTGCAAGTGATCACAGTTTCAAGATGCAGTTTAGATCCATTACAAGAATACAATGCTGCTAAGTGGCTGCTTTTGGCTGTGCACAAATATTTACAGGTTCTACGGCACGCTAAGTAAACCTGTTCACAGCACATGGCACACAATACTTCCTGGGCCGCAGGGTGGTCAAGGCTTGCAGCATTTTCCAAAAAAAAGGGTTCATGTGAACATATTGAGAAGTTACACAGGACATTTTATTCTTCATATTTGAAAGCCTTTCTGAAAATATTTGTTCTGATAAGATATGGGGAGTAACCTACAAAACATGAGAGCAGTTTAACCATTAAAACAAAACAGGATAGGACAGCATAAGACTGACTAAACTACAGGAGGATGTACATAGCAAGAGAATAATGAGAATTGCATTACAGGATTGTGAAATGATGGATAAAATAGTTAATAAAAGTAAGTTACATTGTTTATATTAATCCATAGTGTCTGTATTAAACCAGATAAACTGGAGACCATAAACATGTTTCAAGGATCCAGATATAGTCGAGATGACTCAGAAATTGCTACAGAAGAACCTTTTAAGATGGTGGAGGGGGCAGAGTAGGAATTTTTTGGGCCCCCAGGTTTGTTCGCTCCCTCTTGCATAGTCAACTGTATCCTTTTTTCAAAATTTTATTTTCTTCAGCTAACTTTTGAATCACACTCATCTTTCTCTTTTTCTGCTGTTGTGATGGTGGAGAGAGGTTGCAGGAAGCTGTTGAATGGCGGGTCTGGTCCGTTCCACGTCACCGTGGAGATCACGGCTCGAGCAGTTGTTCCAGTGTCGATGTATTAGGGTCCACTCTTCGCCTCTGATGTTTCGACAGCATCTACAAAGGCGGCGGAGTGAACAACCTCTGTTAATTTGGATGGTCAATCAGGTTTTGGATGTTGGCTCTGGTCCCCGAGATTTGGGACAGTCTCTGTACAGTTTTGGTCTCCTTACTTGAGAAAGGATGTCCTGGCATTGGAGGAGGTGCACAGGAGGTTCACTAGATTAATTCCGGAATTGAGACAGTTGGTTTATGAGGAGAAATTGAGTAGATAGGGATGACATTCTTTGGAATTTAGAAGAATGAGGGGGGAATCTTATTGAAACATATAAAATTATGAAGGGAATACAAAAGATAGAAGCAGGAAAGTTATTTCTACTGGAAGATTTAGCAGAAGATTTAGGACTGAGTGGAGGAGGAACTTCTTCACCCAAAAGGCTGTGAATCGTGCAATTCCATGCCCAACAAAGCAGTTGAGGCTATTTTGTTGAGTGTTTTAAGGCAAAGATGAGTAGATTTTGGAAACAGTAAAGGAATTAAGGATTACAGTGAGCGAGCAGTTAAGTGAAGCTGAGTGCACAATAAGATCAGCCATGATCTTATTGAAGGGTAGAGCAGGTTCGATGGGCCAGATGACCTAATCCTGCTCCTATTTCTTATCTTCTTGTGTGTCCTTGCTATGGCGACGGCTGGAGTCTCAATGGTGAAGAGGCGGCTTTGGCAGAGGCAAGGTTCTGGGTCCGGTCAGCGGCAGTGGAGGCTGTTTCAGCATGTTTCCTCTTTGGCATTGTGTCCTCAGGAAACAGGTTGGCGGCTGTGGATTGCAGCTACTTAGGAAATCACAAAGCCGTGGATGGAACAAAAAAACATGAAATTTGTCCTAACTTTTCATGATTTATTTATTTAATTAATTAATTCACATAGTTAAACTGATGCCGGCTTATGGCAACATAATTACATGTTACAATACATTCCACACCATTATAATATAAGAATCAGGACTGGGAATTGAGGTCCAAAGCAAATTTATGAGAATTGAGCTAGAAATGGGATTTTACATGCATAAACCATGAACAGGCTTTTGCTTTAAAAGATGACTGACAGGTGAAGTCATCGAGGTCTTTAAAATTATGAAAGGTTCTGATAAAGTCAATGCAGAGACAGCCACCAAGAAATCAAAAAGGGAATGAAGAGAGAATACAGAACACTTTGACACAAGGAATGGTTTGAAGTGAATTGTAACTTGTATTTAAGAGAATCCTGACAATGTGGAAGTAGGCCCTTTGGCCCAACATGTCCACACCAACCATGCAAAGAGTCACCCACCCAGACTCATTCCCCTATGTTTACCCCTGATTAACGCAGTTAACCTACACATCCCTGAACACTATGGGCAATTCACCTAACCTTCACATCTTTGGATTTTGGGAGGAAATCACAGCACCCAGAGTATCCCATGCAGACACAGGGAGAATGTGCAAACTCCACACAGACAGTCACCCAATGGTGGAATCGAACCCACATCCCTGGCGTTGTGAGGCAGCAGTGCTAACCAATGAGCCACCGTGCTACGTGTGAACATATGAGGGGAAATGGAATAGAGTTGTGCTAATGGAGTTAGGTGACAAAAGATCGAGTAGAGCATAAACAGCTCCACAACTGTTTGAAAGAATGGCTTATTTCAATGCTGCATATTCTTTGTGATTCTATTTGGGTTCTTTGATGCTGAGATGTTGCTCAGACCCTCCAGTTAGAGTATTGGGTGAGTCTCTCACTGCATTCTCCCAGCGCCCTCCACACTTGTCAACTACCTTTAGATTGTCCAGGCACCTCAGGCATGTTATAGGCACCTTGTAATTAGGGAAGGCAAAGTTATGCATTGAAACTTGGCTGCTGTAAGTAGAACATGAATAAAATGACATTATCCATTTTTGTGGTTGTATGAATTTGTGGCAGGTCTAAGTAAATGAGCCTTAGCAAAATATAAACCAGACGCTAGTACTTGGATACCAGTCTTCCTGATTCTGAATGACTACTACAAACGTATAAAAGTAGTCATAAATAGCTCCAAAATTAATCTGGAAGGCGGCCAATGAGAGTCTCCATTAATTTTATACAATTTCAGTCCCATTCTAATTAGTGCGATATCAACTTCTTTAAAGAGTAAATTGGATTTATCATCGATATGTCAAACAATTTCAGGCATACTGTGAAAAATTACAATTCTGCCTTGCTTCTAATTGCATGTGTCCCTATTCACTGCCATTTCAAACAGACTTCCCTC